>NW_026782795.1:0-333069 GCF_031769215.1 Ylistrum balloti | reverse complement strand
GATTCATATGAGCGATACAGGCCCTCTGGACCTCTTGGTTAACATCTAAGTACACAGAGAGATCAAGAGAGTCTGCCTGAGTTAGCACAACTCTTCACCTGAACTTTAGCATTGTAAAGGCCTGGTTACTGTAAATGCTTACCACACTGTTTACATGTTTAGTATATAATTTACATGTGTATTGTATAAATAGATACATATATCAAAAATTTTAATTCTTCAAACAAGGACTAGACTTCATCATCAACTCTACTTTCAACATATTTATAAAAAGACTGGATTTCAATCATACTTTCATCACAGACTTTCAACATATTCAAACTTTATCAAACAAGATTTTTAACATAATTGATTTTTGATTATAAACTTAATACTTGAATGTCCTTGATTTTATTATACTGTCAGATTTAGTATGTGAATGTCCTTGACCTTATTTCAGCATGTACTTGAGACTTTGACTGTCCTTGACCTTATTTCAGTGTTTACTTGAGACAGTGAATGTCCTTGACCTTGTTTGTAAGATTGACACGGGTCAGATATCCAAGGTATTCCAGGAAATGCGTCACCTATACAACAGACTTTCCCAAGACTTAGGCAAGTCTCGCCTATTGCTACCCATCTTACAATTCTATATGAACCATAGTAAGTGTACTTATAGTTTTTTATTTGTGTATTTCATTTTTGTAAGACTTATTAAAAGTTATTCAATAAATGATTTAGAAATCTAGGCTTTTTCCACATTTTTGTTATTAACGCTTGTGAAATTATAACTTATAAAGATAAATTGCCTTTCAAATTTGCATTTTTGTGTGAATTGAGGTCATAAACAAACCCCTCTCAGCTTAATTGAAAAGAGCAATTTGTATAAGTGAAGTAACAAAGATTAAACATTAAGGATACAGGAACATATTTTTTGAGGACAGTTGTTGACAAAACTTACCAACTGGTGTGTTTTTGTTAAAGGTAAGGCAGTGCTACATGACCCTCAGGAAGCCTACAGGCTCATCTTTCACACAGTGCTCTCTCAGAGTTTCATGGACAATGCTTTGATGTTTGACATGGTCATGTTCCTGCGACAGAATCTAGAGGCTTTGTGTCACAACACTCAAATCCTCACCACTTTCTTCCCCAACATCTTTAAGGTTTGGTTGAGAGTCATATTCAACATAGTTCACAGAAAAAGTATTGATTGGTTGTGATAGATATATATATATAATATGTATATCATCATCATTGTCATTTAATACGATTTGGTATGATATTTATCTTTGTGGTATAACATGATATATATCAATATAATATTATCTTTATCTTTGTGGTATAACATGATATATATCAATATAATATTATCTTTATCTTTGTGGTATAACATGATATATATCATTATAATATTATCTTTATCTTTGTGGTATAACGTGATATATATCAATATAATATTATCTTTATCTTTGTGGTATAACATGATATATATCAATATAATATTATCTTTATCTTTGTGGTATAACATGATATATATCATTATAATATTATCTTTATCTTTGTGGTATAACATGATATATATAAATGTAGTATTACTTGATATTTGTCTTTTCCTTCATCATATATCATGATTAGTAACTGTATACCAATATGATATGGTGATATTAAGCATCATTATATTAAGCAGCATGACAGTAAATGCAAGAGTATGGATTGTAAAAGACATTGGAAGTTATTTTATGTTTTTATTGAATGTCAGATTCTAGCATGGAACCCAAGGACCTATTTGAGTGAGTTTGAAGAACTACTACCAGCTCTGATGTCATCTTCTACAGCACTAGAGGTAAAGCATTGGTCTCCAAGAATATTTTTATTCAAATGTTATTGTTTTGGCAGTCATTTGGGTCTGGTAACATGATGGTGATTCTGTATTCTGTATTCACCTATAAAATCTATCCAGGATAAAGACAGATTTCTGCTGTTTGTTTGTTTATTTGTATGTTAGAGGACATACTATTGGCTGCAGGATTGTTTGTTTATTTGTATGTTAGAGGACATACTATTGGCTGCAGGATCATTTTAATAGATTGAGTGTATTTCAGCCATATTTCTTCATGGCAATGCAGATTATCAAACTATCATGTCAAGCCCCAGAGAATCAGAAGAAATTCCTCAACCTCATTTTTATCTGTGTCTTCTTTCATGTTGAATTTCTTGAGTTTTAAGTTGATAAGGAATTGGCCAGATTGGCTTGAAATAATTTTGCAGTAAATTGGACAAGTAGTTTTGAAATTCAAGGTCATGATGGTTATTTCAGTTTAATTTATCTGAAATTATATGAAGCTACAAAATACCTTTTTACAAATGTGACTCACTGATGAACAGTTCCTTTGAACATCAGAATCACAATGGTAAATAGAATGCCCTCTTGCCTTCAAACATTTAAAAAAAATCACACTTTCTGAATTCTGAATTTCTGAATTCAATATCTTTATCTGCAGGTTCTACATGTCCTGCTGGATCTTCCGTGTATGACAATTGCCCTGGAGGTAACGAATCACTGGGATGGGAAGGGAGAAGCCCTCAGCCAGTCCGACACAGACCCAACCTCCTCCACAGAGGCCTTCCAGCATATATTCTTCAGGCCCATGTTCAACTTCTTCACACGGGTAGAAGGTGGTCATGGGGACACCATCAACAGGTCAGACTGTTGTGAGATAACAGTAGGAAGTTTATGTACCGTAGTTATCTGACAATAAGCTCATGTCTGTTTCATTGTCCGTTAATAAGCCCACCCCTTTTGGGTCAGCTTATTTGTGGAGTCCCTGAGCTTAACAAATATATACCGAAGAACAGAAGAAAGTATATGTTAAAGTTAAAACCTCACTGGTATAACTGGCTAACTACATTTAATAATACAACTAAATGATACTGTTCTGTAAAATTTGTCGTATCCTTATTTGTATACTTTCTTTTGCACATCAAACTATATATTGTTATATTTTCCTCAAACCATGGATCAATCTAGACATCCTACTCTACCTACTGAGCTAAAACGATATTTCCTACATTCAAATTTTGACAGACAGCAATTTACATGCACATGTGTATTTTCTGTGCAATTAAAGCATGTCTAGTTTGTATCCTAAACAAATTTAAACTGTCTTCAGTAAGGAGACATTCTGTAGAAAGAGAAATCTCATTGTAATTGTCAATTTCTGGTGAACCACTTGATGATGTACGGTGTCCCCCAGAAAGAATAGTTACACGAGATTCACACCTAGTGTTGGTATATACGTACTGTTCATGGAAAAAGCAACCTTGGATGCAAACCCGATGAAAAGATTCTACTAACTGCATGCTTTATGAACTAGTATTGATGTTATTTCTGTATTTCTGTATACTAAATGCATGCTTTGTGAACTAGTATTGATGTTATTTCTGTATTACAGACTAGCCAGCTTCCACAAAGCTGTGAAGGACATGAGTCAACATCCACGTGTTGTTGTATGTTCCCAGGCTGTGCCTGTCCTCCTCCGGTATGTTGGTATTGGCAGGTCATGTCTACTAAATCATAACATCATTATACTTTTTTTTCAGAAGGTTCAGTTTGTCTACACAGAAATTTTTATGAACCAATTTTAAATGACAATATTTGAATTCATCATTTCTGTTCTCATATTATTTAAGAATTATAAATTCATGCCCCAAAAATATACTTCCAAGACCCTTCTACTTACTCGTAAAGTCGAATAGGATTATAATTAAATCTGTGATGTTTTCAAACTATGATGACATGTAAATTTTGGTGAAAATTAAAAATACAAACCTCAGATGTAGGATTGCATGTGATTGATGAGAAACAATAATACATGTAATTTTGTACTTTGTCAGGGTGTGGTTTGAAGTAGTACTGGAGGAAGGGACAACAGACTTTGCAGCACATTTACTTGCTGTCCTTTTAGAACGGTCAGCACTACTCTATGACATGCCAGACTTCAAAACAGATGTGAAAAGGTAAATCTGTAAAAAACAGATATAAAACTTCAAAATGTCATAATGTACAGCTTCATAATAGATGTCATATGTACAGCTTCAAAACAGATTTCATAATGGACAGCTTCAACAGATGTCATAATGTACAGCTTCAAAACAGATGTCAAAATGTACAGCTTCATAACAGATGTCATAATGTACAGCTTTAAAACAGATGTCACAATGTACAGCTTCAAAACAGATGTCAAAATGTACAGCTTCAAAACAGATGTCATAATGTACAGCTTCAAAACAGATGTCAAAATGTACAGCTTCAAAACAGATGTCAAAATGTACAGCTTCAAAACAGATGTCAAAATGTACAGCTTCCTAACAGATGTCAAAATGTACAGCTTCATAACAGGTGTCAAAATGTACAGCTTCATAACAGATGTCATAATGTACAGCTTCAAAACCAATGTCATAATGTACAGCTTCAAAACAGATGTCATAATGTACAGCTTCAACAGATGTCTTAATGTACAGCTTCAAAACAGATGTCAAAATGTACAGCTTCAAAACAGATGTCATAGTGTACAGCTTCAAAACAGATGTCAAAATGTACAGCTTCAAAACAGATGTCAAAATGTATAGCTTCAAAACAGATGTCAAAATGTACAGCTTTATAACAGATGTCAAAATGTACAGCTTCATAACAGATGTCAAAATGTACAGCTTCAAAACAGATGTCAAAATGTACAGCTTCATAAAAGATGTCATAATGTACAGCTTCAAAACAGATGTCATAATGTACAGCTTCAAAACAGATGTCATAATGTACAGCTTCAAAACAGATGTCAAAACTTACAGCTTCAAAACAGATGTCATAATGTACAGCTTCAAAACAGATGTCAAAATGTACAGCTTCAAAACAGATGTCAAAATGTACAGCTTCAAAACAGATGTCAAAATGTACACCTTCATAACAGATGTCAAAATGTATAGCTTCAAAACAGATGTCAAAATGTACAGCTTTATAACAGATGTCAAAATGTACAGCTTCATAACAGATGTCAAAATGTACAGCTTCAAAACAGATGTCAAAATGTACAGCTTCATAAAAGATGTCATAATGTACAGCTTCAAAACAGATGTCATAATGTACAGCTTCAAAACAGATGTCATAATGTACAGCTTCAAAACAGATGTCAAAACTTACAGCTTCAAAACAGATGTCATAATGTACAGCTTCAAAACAGATGTCAAAATGTACAGCTTCAAAACAGATGTCAAAATGTACAGCTTCAAAACAGATGTCAAAATGTACAGCTTCATAACAGATGTCAAAATGTACAGCTTCATAACAGATGTCAAAATGTACAGCTTCAAAACATGTCAAAATGTACAGCTTCATAACAGATGTCAAAATGTACAGCTTCATAACAGATGTCAAAATGTACAGCTTCAAAACATGTCAAAATGTACAGCTTCAAAACAGATGTCAAAATGTACAGCTTCATAACAGATGTCATAATGTACAGCTTCATAACAGATGTCAAAAAGTACAGCTTCAAAACAGATGTCAAAATGTACAGCTTCAACATATGTCATAATGTACAGCTTCATAACAGATGGCATAATGTACAGCTTCATAACAGATGTCATAATGTACAGCTTCATAACAGATGTCATAATGTACAGCTTCATAACAGATGTCATAATGTACAGCTTCAAAACAGATGTCAAAATGTACAGCTTCATAACAGATGTCAAAATGTACAGCTTCATAACAGATGTCAAAATGTACAGCTTCAAAACAGATGTCAAAATGTACAGCTTCAAAACAGATGTCATAATGTACAGCTTCATAACAGATGTCATAATGTACAGCTTCAACAGATGTCATAATGTACAGCTTCAAAACAGATATCATAATGTACAGCTTCATCAGATGTCATAATGTGCAGCTTTAACAGATGTCATAATGTACAGCTTCATAACAGATGTCAAAATGTACAGCTTGTCATAATGTACAGCTTCAAAACAGGTGTCATAATGTACAGCTTCAAAACAGATGTCAAAATGTACAGCTTCAAAACAGATGTCATAGTGTACAGCTTCAAAACAGATGTCAAAATGTACAGCTTCAAAACAGATGTCAAAATGTACAGCTTCAAAACAGATGTCAAAATGTACAGCTTCATAAAAGATGTCATAATGTACAGCTTCAAAACAGATGTCATAATGTACAGCTTCAAAACAGATGTCATAATGTACAGCTTCAAAACAGATGTTAAAATATACAGCTTCAAAACAGATGTCATAATGTACAGCTTCATAACAGATGTCACAATGTACAGCTTCAAAACAGATGTCAAAATGTACAGCTTCAAAACAGATGTAAAAATGTACAGCTTCAACAGATGTCATAATGTACAGCTTCAAAACCAATGTCATAATGTACAGCTTCAAAACAGATGTCATAATGTACAGCTTCATAACAGATGTCAAAATGTACAGCTTCAACAGATGTCATATTGTACAGCTTCATAACAGGTGTCATAATGTACAGCTTCAAAACCAATGTCATAATGTACAGCTTCAAAACAGATGTCATAATGTACAGCTTCAAAACCAATGTTAAAATATACAGCTCCAAAACAGATGTCATAATGTACAGCTTCATAACAGATATCACAATGTACAGCTTCAAAACAGATGTCAAAATGTACAGCTTCAAAACAGATGTCTAAATGTACAGCTTCAAAACCAATGTTAAAATATACAGCTTCTAGAAAAAAATTTATTACAGAATTTTCACAGAAATATGAAGAAAGTACCTGGTATATTCAAACAACTATCATACTCACTAATTCTTGGAGTAAAGAAAAGTTTTTTTCCCTGAAATCTTGAAAAATAAAGAGAAACAGTTTTTCATTCCATGTGGCTACATAGTGTTACCAGATTTTGGTCTTTACTTGTAGAATTTTATCTGAGAATGTTGTGCGACTGTTTAAGAAGTTTCCACAAATCCTTATTGATGTGCAAAGTGAAATACAGGACTTTGTCATGAGCGTCTCCAACATCATGGGTCGCGAGGAATTTTTTGCAAACATGGTAAGCTTCTTTATTGACAGGATTGTGTGAACAGCTAGTACCAGGTTACTCTTTCTGTATGGGTGTTTAATGAGAAGAAAAATAAAAGTAACTAACCCTTCTGTTTGAAATATTTGAAGATTGGTAAGGCATTTGTTTATTCCCCTGTCAACAGCCAGAGTCATTTTATGGTAGGGTGTCCTTGTTGTAGTTAGTGAATTCCTCACTGAACAACAGCCAGGGTCATTTTATGGTAGGGTGTCCTTGTTGTAACTAGTGAATTCCTCACTGAACAACAGCCAGGGTCATTTTATGGTAGGGTGTCCTTGTTGTAACTAGTGAATTCCTCACTGAACAACAGCCAGGGTCATTTTATGGTAGGGTGTCCTTGTTGTAACTAGTGAATTCCTCACTGAACAACAGCCAGGGTCATTTTATGGTAGGGTGTCCTTGTTGTAGTTAGTGACATCCTCACTGAACAACAGCCAGGGTCATTTTATGGTAGGGTGTCCTTGTTGTAGTTAGTGACATCCTCACTGAACAACAGCCAGGGTCATTTTATGGTAGGGTGTCCTTGTTGTAGTTAGTGACATCCTCACTGAACAAGTCTGAAGGCTTGCCACACGTTATCAAAAATGAGTAGGTTGAAATGTCTTGTCCATGGACACAACCATGAAAGCACAGGACAGTCTATGATAGCAGCTTCCTGACAAACACACATCGCCCTGAATGGGGATTGAAACATACTTTTGATCAGACCTGAGGTTGATAAAAATCCTTACTGATTGAGCTCTCATTGTCTTCGAAAATATTTTAGGAAGAATGGGTCGTTAAAGATATAATTAGTGACATTTATAAACAATTGTTCTTGATTTAATCATAGATGGAAACAGATGCATTTACAAACTTAAGTGGGAGTTGTTTGGGATAACTTACCAATAATCTTCATTTTTGCCAAACTGTATTATATACTGTATTCAACACAGGTATGGGCTGTTGGGGAATACTGTTCCTCTACCCATGATGACAGGTGCAGTACTGATATCATCAAGAGATTCTTCGACACCCTGGAGCCACTTACATATGAAATGTCCGCCATGGTTTCCATGGGGAGAGTGACCTCTTCTCAAGGTCATGCCAAGATCATCTCCATTCTCATGTCATCCATTGCTAAGGTAAATGTCTCCATGAAAATGAAATGTACCATATGTTTGAACTTTTTAACCGTTATTGTGAGTAGTTTGAATAAGGTGAAGATTTTTTAAAATTCATACTGATATGAATGCAAATTGGTTACTTCCATATAGCCTGAATACTGCTTCAGGATGAAAATATCAGCAGTTAACACTCTAATTCTCCTTCACAGAAAGTGCATGGGTAGGAGTTCAAAGGTCAAGATTGCTATTACTATAAATAGAAATGGGTATATAGAGCAAAAACATATGTATCATTGACTGAAATCAAATGAGAAGACCAAATTTGAAATATTTGACTGGCAGACATTTTGTTATGACATCATGTTTAAATATTTGACTGGCAGACATTTTGTTATGACATCATGTATAAATATTTGACTGGCAGATATTTTGTTATGACATCATGTATAAATATTTGACTGGCAGATATTTTGTTATGACATCATGTATAAATATTTGACTGGCAGATATTTTGTTATGACATCATGTATAAATATTTGACTGGCAGACATTTTGTTATGACATCATGTATAAATATTTGACTGGCAGATATTTTGTTATGACATCATGTATAAATATTTGACTGGCAGATATTTTGTTATGACATCATGTATAAATATTTGACAGGCAGATATTTTGTTATGACATCATGTATAAATATTTGACTGGCAGATATTTTGTTATGACATCATGTATAAATATTTGCATTTTGATTAATTATTTAAGTCTGATTGTTTAAATTATAAAAAAAAAATTAAAAATTATTTAAATTGTACATTAATGTCTGTTAACAGTTTTGAAAGAACAGTGTAAGATGAACTAATGATTAGGCTATGGAACCAAAATGATTTTTCAAGTGATTGTACAGTACACAGAATTTACAGTTTCCCATTTGAATGAAATATACAAAAATTGAACTGTTTGAAGTAAAACAACGATGATAGTTTGCCTAGCTTTTGACTAAATGCGTGTTTCAGTTGTCATCGCGATGTCAGGACCTCATTCCCAGAGCAGTTCTCTGTCTTAGCAAGGTTAGCCAACAGCAACAGCAGTGTGGGGCTCAAGACCCTGAGATACAGAACACCTTAGTCAGTTGCTCACAACACCTTGTCAATCTTCTACAAATTCCAAAGTAAGTGACTCCAACTGAACCCATTGGTTTGTTGTTCTGAAAATCATATTAGCTCATCTGAAGCAGATTCTATAAATTTGTCTGTACATATTGTCTCACCAGATTTCCTTCATATTTGTAAACTGTTGTGTGTCATTTGTACTGATGGAAAAAGATTTTAATGAGCCCTTTACCATATTTATCCAGCAGTATGGCATTGCCTAGTAATAAAGTCACTCATATTTACTGCTGTTTCATTAGAAATGTCAACAAATTTAATGCTCAGTGAACACCTCTATATCCAGACTTTGAGCAAGAGGTCATTTGTTGTTACTCGTGGTCCTTTAAATTATTTTTGGAAATCTGCTTTTCAGTTTTGCGGCTGTTGTATTAAACCCCTGCCCAGAAATACATACAGGCAGGTAAGTGTTCTGATGGCAGTTCTCATAATCTCAAATGACATTTACTATGAACATTCACCTGTATATCATATAGTAGGGTGGTAGAGATGTCCAGGGTTACATTCCTGTAAAATTAAGGTTTAGATTTTATTTATTGTGCTGTTAAACTTTGATATCTCAAAACTGACAGGACTTTAAAAACTTCAAGTAATCTGAGTATTTGATTAATTCATAAATAAGATAACAAGAGATACGTCTATTGATCCTAAATTACTAAGATCAATAACACCTTTTTAAATTTTTTTCATGGGATTTTGTTTTGTAACAATACGGCTGCTAAAATGGAACATTCATCATAAAACAGTTTTCAATTAATTTTCATAAAACTTAAAAGATAAAAGTATCAGTACTATATGGAGTTATCCCCCAGACCCTTTTTAATAGAGAAATACCTATTTCTTTTAAAAATGAATTTTAACACATTTTGTGTTGAGTGGCAGTACCATGTACAAATTAAACCTATTTTAAGGGAGTTATGTCTGTTAATGCGTACCCACTTACTCATTCTTCATTGTTTTATATTCTGTGAGAAATGCCAGAACCATATGGTGGTATGCCCTCCGAGTGATTTTGTATTTCAACCACTTTTGATTTTAGAGAGTTATGCCCCTTCATGTGAAAAATGAACAAAATATTTTTCCTAAGTTTCACTTACCATCACATTTAGAGGTCTCATTCTTCAGGTAAAATGTAAAATCAGTGAAACCAGTACATGAATTAATCTCCTGAATGTTAACAGTCTTATGGGCTAATTGAAATCTTTACCTAAAGTGGTCGTATTCACATAAAGAATCATATATGATACCTACTTTACAGAGCTGTGCCCTTGTATGTTAATGATTTAATAAGACTATGTCAGGTCATACACTACACAACCTTGGCAAAGTGCTGGGTCAAAGTTTTCTGTGACATGAACTATATATTCAACTAAATTAACAGATATTCCTGGAGAGAGAAACCCGCTAACATGTCTTGATGTAGGTGTTACATTTTTGTACTTCTTTCAGGTGGCATCTGGATAGCACAGGATTGCCAGCAACACTAAGAGGTGTACATCGAATTATAACATCTGACTCTTAAAAGCCTATGGACCTCTTTTCCATCCATGGAATTACATATTCATGTTGTGCCAATAATATTCATTTGTTATATATTTATTTTTGTTATTAAAATATTGATTTTCCGATTCATTTTGTGTTTTTTTTAGCTCACCTGCACATTTTAACATCATCATTTTAAAAATAAACTATGTTGATAGATAGGGTTTAAACTAAAACAATTTTGAACAGATTTGAAGCAGATCATATAACCTACTTCTGCATATTTACCAGAATTAGGTTGATAAAAGGGGCAGAGCAATTGGATCTTGAAATCTACATATATAAGGCAAAGCGAAATTTGCTGTCACCTATGAAACACGTTGATGTCACACATCACATGACTCAGTGCTTCATATCAAAATATACATATTTCCCAGAATTAGTTAGGTAAAAGGTGCTTGGAGATAAGGGATCTCAAAGACATATCAATTTAGACTAAAATTTAAAATAATGAAAAATTGTGGCCAAACCCCTTCAACTGTCGGTTTCGACCAATCTCTTTGTAACTTTGTCTTTTTCATAAAAACATATATTGCATTTCAAGATTTTGAAGAGTTGATGCTCTTTTCACTTTTTTTTTTAATCTTTGCTGGAAATCCTCCATCAGGCTTCAACTGATCCCATTCAAAATTGGTAGGCTTTATCACAAATGACACGAGATTTTCTCAGTGCTTTCGTGATGGTATAATTATTGTTTCATTTCTTTATATTTCTCTTTTGCATGGATAGGACAAATATTAATTGAATATCTCGTCACATGGAAATGACTGAAGTTTATGCAAGAATTGTTGTGAATGAAATGAAAACACTGATCCTTCAGGAACACCTGGTTTTTAGGCCATCATGATCAGATGGTAGACTTTTCAAATTACCATACTTTCATGATCAGTTTTTGTGTTCATCCACAAAAAATTGTTATGACAGGCAGCCGTTTTGGATTTTGATAAAGAAAGTTTGATATTGCTTTATCATGATAAGTACTGGAAGGATCTGTTGAGAGGATACTGAAAATTATACAAAGTCACAGAAAACAGGATTAAATTTACACATTTATTGTGTTCAATAATGAAAACAGATATTTGTCCTAGCATGTAGTAACATACACAGACTCCCTAATTCATCTCTCTCCTGAGGATCTCTGATTATATGTTTCATAACTACTGAAATTTTATCACATTTTTTGCAAGAATTATCATTCCCTTCAAATTGTTGTACATTGTATTGCTGAATATTCAAATTACATTTTTTTCACTTTAATTTCCACTATAACCAATATATAAAATGTAAATAATGATACGTTGGTGATTATCAAAAGCATCATTTTCAATATGATACATAAAAAGAGGCAAATTCTATATACATAAACAGCCTTTTTTGGGTAGTCCGGTGGTGCAATAATTTGAGCATTCAAGACAAATGGAGTTCTATTTTGTTATCCTTTTTGAAAAAATTTTGCAGGTTTCTTGTCACATGAAAACCTGAAATATGTATCTAAGATTGAATTTTTGAAATAAATATTGATATTTTTTCAATCATTTTAAACATATTGCACTTGAAAAAAATCTCACTACTTTCAATCTCCATTCATTCTCCTAATTCCTCATGCAGTTAACACTAACCCCTTGTGTTGACAAGATGACCTGTTTATCGACTTGTGATTAATTACAACAGGTCCACATATTCTCGACTTTACACACTGTCCACTAACAACGATCTTTAAATAATTAATGGTAATACATCAGAGACTATACATCAATAACTCCCTCCTTATATATATATAGTATATGTATAACATCAGTCAGCAAAACCACACAACCCACTACTATTACTAAGAAGGACCAGACACCATAACATAATGGACTTTAAACAATTCAAAAACGTGTATTAGTGGCATAATTCACAATCTTAGGCGACCTGTATGAAGGTATTTCAGAAACATTGTTTATTCAAGCATTCAATGATAAAACATACTACTATAACTTGTCAAATAATCCACACAAATCATCTACTGTACTTCTGTAAGTATTGGGGAAAACAAAGTATGTCTGTGGCATGGACTGTATCACATCGGAGTTTGAACTGGCTGAATGAATGTGATACTACTTACTGATTCTAATGTGTCTGGTCAACGCTTTTGTTCAATACCGTGTACCTTATACACTTTCAGTCCAAAAGTCATGTACAGGATTACCTACAAATGTCAACATGCTATTTGTTAAATTGAGGAATTTCTCATTTTGTTCAAAATGCTCTTAAAACTGATTATATAGGTCGTTGAAAACCACTCCTAAATCACAAGTGATCTACCTGTATTGTATAGAGATTGCATCTACCTGTATTGTATAGAGAATGCATCTACCTGTATTGTATAGAGAATGCACCTCCCTGTATTGTATAGAGAATGCACCTCCCTGTATTGTATAGAGAATGCATCTACCTGTATTGTATAGAGAATGCACCTCCCTGTATTGTATAGAGAATGCACCTCCCTGTATTGTATAGAGAATGCATCTACCTGTATTGTATAGAGAATGCATCTACCTGTATTGTATAGAGAATGCACCTCCCTGTATTGTATAGAGAATGCACCTCCCTGTATTGTATAGAGAATGCATCTACCTGCATCATATAGAGAATGCATCTACCTGTATCGTATAGAGAATGCATCTACCTGTATCCTATAGAGAATGCATCTACCTATATCGTATAGAGAATGAATCTACCTGTATCGTATAGAGAATGCATCTACCTGTATCGTATAGAGAATGCATCTACCTGTATCGTATAGAGAATGCATCTACCTGTATCGTATAGAGAATGCACCTCCCTGTATTGTATAGAGAATGCATCTACCTGTATTGTATAGAGAATGCATCTACCTGTATTGTATAGAGAATGCACCTCCCTGTATCGTATAGAGAATGGACCTCCCTGTATCGTATAGAGAATGCATCTACCTGTATCGTATAGAGAATGCATCTACCTGTATTGTATAGAGAATGCATCTACCTGTATCGTATAGAGAATGAATCTACCTGTATCGTATAGAGAATGCATCTACCTGTATCGTATAGAGAATGAATCTACCTGTATCGTATAGAGAATGAATCTACCTGTATCGTATAGAGAATGCATCTACCTGTATCGTATAGAGAATGCATCTACCTGTATCGTATAGAGAATGCATCTACCTGTATCGTATAGAGAATGCATCTACCTGTATCGTATAGAGAATGCATCTACCTGTATTGTATAGAGAATGCATCTACCTGTATCGTATAGAGAATGCATCTACCTGTATCGTATAGAGAATGCATCTACCTGTATCGTATAGAGAATGCATCTACCTGTATCGTATAGAGAATGCATCTACCTGTATTGTATAGAGAATGCATCTACCTGTATTGTATAGAGAATGCATCTACCTGTATCGTATAGAGAATGCATCTACCTGTATCGTATAGAGAATGCATCTACCTGTATTGTATAGAGAATGCATCTACCTGTATCGTATAGAGAATGCATCTACCTGTATCGTATAGAGAATGCATCTACCTGTATCGTATAGAGAATGAATCTACCTGTATCGTATAGAGAATGCATCTACCTGTATTGTATAGAGAATGCATCTACCTGTATCGTATAGAGAATGAATCTACCTGTATCGTATAGAGAATGCATCTACCTGTATTGTATAGAGAATGCATCTACCTGTATCGTATAGAGAATGCATCTACCTGTATCGTATAGAGAATGCATCTACCTGTATCGTATAGAGAATGCATCTACCTGTATCGTATAGAGAATGCATCTACCTGTATCGTATAGAGAATGCATCTACCTGTATCGTATAGAGAATGCATCTACCTGTATCGTATAGAGAATGCATCTACCTGTATTGTATAGAGAATGCATCTACCTGTATTGTATAGAGAATGCATCTACCTGTATCATATAGAGAATGCATCTACCTGTATTGTATAGAGAATGCATCTACCTGTATCGTATAGAGAATGCATCTACCTGTATTGTATAGAGAATGCATCTACCTGTATCATATAGAGAATGCATCTACCTGTATCGTATAGAGAATGCATCTACCTGTATTGTTTAGAGAATGCTGTGGGAGACATTTGATCATGTGATCAGTATAGTAATGTCATCAATCTCGCTGTAATATACTGACTTTGCAGTTCCAAAATGACATAAGGAGAGTGAAGTAATTGAATGAATAAGCATTAAATATATTAGCCAATTGGTTTCATGGATCTGTGTTAGTTTGTCAGCGATTCCATAGGCCCAGGAAACCATATGATGGAACATCCATTGTTTAGATATAACTGATCACGAAGAAGAAAAACAAGCAAAATCAAAATGGAGGCTGAACTTTACATATTTTATAGTGCTTCCAGTTAATACTAAATAGTGTAAACTTGATCAGCACAGAATGTAATCATTCTACGATTAAAAACTTCGAGTGTAACCCTAAAAATACATTACAAAAATAGTATAAACATACATTCATTGAATGTCTAATACCAATCCTAATTATCAGCCATACTTCTTATTTAGCACTTCATTATAAATAATGGTAATTAAAAAAACAATTCTACTCTGATACCACATATAAATTTGGTGGTAATTTGATACAACATTAAACTGTGGTAGTCTGATACCACGTTTAACTGTGTGGTAGTTTGATACCACATTAAACTGTGTGGTAGTCTGATACCACATTAAAGTGTGGTAGTCTGATACCACATTTAACTGTGTGGTAGTCTGATACCACATTAAACTGTGGTAGTCTGATACCATATTAAACTGTGTGGTAGTCTGATACCACAATTAACTGTGTGGTAGTCTGATACCACATTAAACTGTGGTAGTCTGATACCATATTAAACTGTGTGGTAGTCTGATACCACAATTAACTGTGTGGTAGTCTGATACCACATTTAACTGTGTGGTAGTCTGATACCACAATTAACTGTGTGGTAATTTGATACAACATTAAAGTGTGGTAGTCTGATACCACGTTTAACTGTGTGGTAGTTTGATACCACATTAAACTGTGTGGTAGTCTGATACCACATTAAACTGTGGTAGTCTGACACCACATTAAACTGTGGTAATCTGATACCACATTAAACTGTGGTAATCTGACACCACATTAAATTGTGTTGTAATTTGATACCACATTAAACTTTGGTAGATATTTTCTAAATGATCCTCTATTCCTACTCCTATCCTTTGGTTCATATTGTGTACACTTTTCAAACAGTAAGCTCTCTGGATTCAGATTTAGTTTTGCTGGATCTTTGACCAACTAGGTTTAGTTTCATCTGGTCAAAATCAGAATTCAAAATTATCATTTAATCAGTTCATTCTGGACCTTATACATTGCAATATTAGGATCTGCTGAGCATGGCCACAGCCAAAACTGTCAGTGTGCCATTCATTCGTTTTCATTCCATTCCACATAACCAACAGTGCATGCCGACAGTTACCAAACCTAATGGAGTTGAGTTGGCCATACACTAGAAGTATAACAGAGCCAATGACATGTTGTGTTTGGTTTGAATCTGTCCTAGTTTATGTTTTTGTTCTCAGACTTCAGTGTCTAGCATGACTGATTGTTGTACTTAATAATGTAACACTGATTCTGACATCAGTCAACCATGACTGCTATAGTGGTGCTCTCCTAGTTGTGCTACACTGTTCTCACTGTACTGGAAATGTGTCCACCTCTCCTACATCGGAATGGGATTCTTCTCCTGCCACATATGTGATCTTGAACTTTAACCGAATCTTTTCCTGAAATACAGCAGATTAAAAATCTGACAACAACACTTACTACCATACAAAATAGTGCATTTCTAGGTAAACACATATATTGATACAGCAATTACTGATTTTTTCTCCTATTTATAGAAATTTATTTTTCTTTTCTTTACAAAGTTTCTATAGAAATTTATTTTTCTTTTCTTTACAAAGTTTCTAAGTTATTTAATTTTCTGTTTCCAGTATATTATACATGAGTCTTCTGATTGATTTTAATTCCTTTCATATTCAACAAAAGCAGAAGAATATACATTATCAAAACTTGAATGATGGAGAGTTTGTGGATAAAAAACAAAAAAAAAGAGATATCTGTTGAATTTACAATTTTTATGTACGGTTCAATAAAATTATCCTTTAAGCGTTGCATCATTCTGTTGAAAAGATTTTGTTCTGATTTAGCCTGTCTTTACCTTGTGTGGATTTGCAAAAAGCATGACTTGAGTAATGGCTGCTGGGGGCAGGATAGGGTTGTAGGCGGGAAGTTGGGTGGCTGAGGGAGGCTGTAGTTTGACTTTCATCACCTGACAGGTAAAAAGGAATGGTACTATTACAAAATGTTTGTACTGATAATATCATAAAACATGTGCAGATAATATCATAATACATGTGCAGATAATATCATATACATGTTCAGATAATATCATAATACATGTTCATATAATATCATATACTTGTTCAGATAATATCAAAATGCAAGTGCAGATAATATCATAATACATGTTCAGATAATATCATATACATGCACAGATAATATCATAATAAATGTGCAGATAATATCATATACTTGTTCAGATATCATAATACATGTTCAGATAATATCATATACATGCACAGATAATATCATAATAAATGTGCAAATATCATAGTAAATGTGCAGATAATATCATAATACATGTGCAGATATCATAATACATGTTCAGAGAATATCATATACATGCACAGATAATATCATAATAAATGTGCAAATATCATAATAAATGTGCAAATATCATAATAAATGTGCAGATATCATAATAAATGTGCAGATAATATCATATACATGTTCAGATAATATCATAATAAATGTGCAAATATCATAATAAATGTGCAAATATCATAATAAATGTGCAGATATCATAATAAATGTGCAGATAATATCATATACTTGTTCAGATATCATAATACATGTTCAGATAATATCATATACATGCACAGATAATATCATAATAAATGTGCAAATATCATAATAAATGTGCAAATATCATAATAAATGTGCAGATATCATAATAAATGTGCAGATAATATCATATACATGTTCAGATAATATCATAATACATGTTCATATAATATCATATACTTGTTCAGATAATATCAAAATGCAAGTGCAGATAATATCATAATGCATGTGCAGATAATATAATAATACATGTTCAGATAATATAATAATACATGTGCAGATAATATCTGAATGCATGTGCAGATAATATATTACATGTGCATATAATATCATAATACATGTGCATATAATATCATAATACATGTGCATATAATATCATAATACATGTTCATATAATATCATAATACATGTTCAGATAATATCATATACTTGTTCAGATAATATCATAATGCATGTGCAGATAATATAATAATACATGTACATATAATATCGTGCAGAAAATATCATAATACATGTGCAGATAATATAATAAATGTGCAGATAATATCATATACATGCACAGATAATATCATAATACATGTGCAGATAATATAATAAATGTGCAGATAATATCATATACATGCACAGATAATATCATAATACATGTGCAGATATCATAATAAATGTGCAGATAATATCATATACATGCACAGATAATATAATACATGTGCAGATATCATAATAAATGTGCAGATAATATCATATACATGCACAGATAATATCATAATACATGTGCAGATATCATAATAAATGTGCAGATAATATCATATACTTGTTCAGATAATAATATCATATACATGCACAGATAATATCAAAATGTAGAGTAATCTGCTCTTAAGGAAAAGTCTTGATTGTTTAAGTCATTTGTTTGTGAGAGTAATGTCATAAATTGGTGAGAAAACAACAAATCTTTATACCTGCTCAAAAGAACAGTTAAAAAGACAGTGCTGTCATCTTACATCTTTATATATTGTACTGTTTATCTGCTTAAATTATAATTTCAGTACTGAATATCTATTACAAACTTATGAAATTTGCTTAAGTGAGAGATGACTTCATCATGTACCTGATTTTATTGAAAATGTCTGTGTCAATGTGCTAGGTTTAACAAATTTTGAATTTATCACCATCAAACATGGATAACAATGCCATTGTCAATAGTGAACCTAAGAATATAGACAATGTGTGGACACAGTCATTATATTCTGTGAGAGTCATACCTTGGGTACAGCTGCTTGGAAGCTGAAGTTTTTCACTGGATTTGTGTTGGTACTGATGACAGACACAACCATTACGGAGACATCTTCTCGAGGTCTGTCCTTAGCACAATGTATAACCATCTTCAGGCCATTTCGATCATATGCATTCACAGGGGCCATCGCACCTACCACAACAAATAAATCAAGTCTCACAAACCTTTTTTTGC
The DNA here is from genome assembly GCF_031769215.1 of Ylistrum balloti. NCBI lineage: Eukaryota > Metazoa > Mollusca > Bivalvia > Pectinida > Pectinidae > Ylistrum > Ylistrum balloti. The sequence continues at coordinate 313,689 of NW_026782795.1, read as the reverse complement.
CCTCAAGGTTACTAGTAATGATAGAAACTTGCATAACCTTTATTTCACGGAGAAAATGGCACATACCTCCTTAACATTATATTTCTATGCATGTACTGTATATTGCATTAATGTTATTATTCTATAGCTGAATTTCTCTGCATGTACTGGGTTTCCAAGAGAACCACACTATAACAAGTAGTCTAACCTGACCCAAGTATTAGAGGAACATGTCTCCAACCTACCAGGATAAACAACATAAACACTGACCTTTTCCATATTTGAACATCTCACTGGTTGTGTATTAATATAAAAGTTTATAATAATAAGTCCAGTTACACATTAAATTCATCAACCTGTTGCTTTTTATTTGTCTTCAAAAACAGTTCACAGTCAAATATTTTTTTTCCTAAAAAATATCGAAAACTGTCTCCATCAGGGTACGAAATAATTTTCCATACCATGTAGATACATTGTTCTCAGACAAATCACACTTTAAAGAAATGGAAATTATTGATTGTGAAAGCCCTTGAATACATTCAGCATACTGACCTGTATATGACCTCTAAAGATCCATTTTTAAAAGCATTCAAAACTGAACAACCCTATATAAATAGTTTATTACTTACTTGGCTGAATCTTCTCCAAGGGCACAAATACATCGGCAAGAGAGAGTATTTCCTGGGAGGTAATTTTGGCAGGGGACACCTGTGGGACTGGGGGAAAGGTCGGAATGGTTGCCGTGGTGTTGACGGAGGCTGGTTGGTTGGTTAACCCGAGCTGACTGTAGCTAACCTGGGAACTGTTTGTCACAGTTGTACCTTTAGATGCTATTTGGTTTAACGTCAACTTTGGTTGAGGTCTGTGAAAGATAGTTAGATACTGGGTAAATATGTGTTAAAGTCTGGTACATGTTATTTAAAATATAATTAAAAACCACTGATAATATATTCATACCAGGGGTCAATGGACCTTAAAATCATAGTTCTTTTTGTGACTCAACCTGATGATCATATTATTAATATAATAGAACTTCTAGCACTGGTAATATATTATAGCAGACAAATGGATTCAGAGTCTCCAGGAAGGATATGTAATTGTCAGCATATCACTTTTCATGCTTTCTAACTGCTTATGGAGTCTCAAGGCTATGTCTGGCCTTGTACTTGTTAATTGAAAGGTCGAAAGGCTATAACAGAGGACATAAAACCTTCTAAAGAAATAAATTAATAAACAAATAGATAAATAATAAATCTTGTTGTAAGGCAACAACTTACACAACTTCTTGTACAATCTTCACATCTTTAGGGAGACTCTGCTGCATCAGATCTTGTCCAAGCAAGTCCAGGTCAGCCATGCCTTTGGAGGTGGCACTCTGGGCCGAAGCATTTACATTACCAGCTGTCAATGTACCTGCAGAAATGTGTATATTTGAATAACTTTTATTTATGTTTGTTTTCTGTGAAACGTGAGAACAGAGTGTATATTTCATTAATCAATTTCCCTGCAGTCAAGCCAGTATCTATGTACATTAGGAATTAACATGGAAAGCAAAATTTAAAGATAATGCAGCTGTTTTGACTAAATCTCTAGACCTCTAACCATGGTTCAATATGATATGGGCTTGTTGCCATGGTCACTTCGTTAATCCTAAGCTTGAAGAAATCAAAGCCTGCACCTTTGTAAATGACTTAGATTAATCAAGTCATATCCAAGAAAATATGACCTTAACATTCTCCATGGTAGTCCCTAGATCACTGCCATCACCAAAATATAAATAACCCTACCCTTTCTCCATGGTAGTCCCTAGACCACTGCCATCACCAAAATATAAATAACCCTACCCTTTCTCCATGGTAGTCCCTAGATCACTGCCATCACCACAATATAAATAACCCTACCCTTTCTCCATGGTAGTCCCTAGACCACTGCCATCACCAAAATATAAATAACCCTACCCTTTCTCCATGGTAGTCCCTAGATCACTGCCATCACCACAATATAAATAACCCTACCCTTTCTCCATGGTAGTCCCTAGATCACTGCCATCACCACAATATAAATAACCCTACCCTTTCTCCATGGTAGTCCCTAGACCACTGCCATCACCAAAATATAAATAACCCTACCCTTTCTCCATGGTAGTCCCTAGATCACTGCCATCACCAAAATATAAATAACCCTACCCTTTCTCCATGGTAGTCCCTAGACCACTGCCATCACCAAAATATAAATAACCCTACCCTTTCTCCATGGTAGTCCCTAGATCACTGCCATCACCAAAATATAAATAACCCTACCCTTTCTCAACGGTAGTCCCTAGATCACTGCCATCACCAAAATATAAATAACCCTACCCTTTCTCCATGGTAGTCCCTAGATCACTGCCATCACCACAATATAAATAACCCTACCCTTTCTCAACGGTAGTCCCTAGACCTAGACCACTGCCATCACCAAAATATAAATAACGTTACCCTTTCTCAACGGTAGTCCCTAGACCTAGACCACTGCCATCACCAAAATATAAATAACCCTACCCTTTCTCCATGGTAGTCCCTAGATCACTGCCATCACCACAATATAAATAACCCTACCCTTTCTCAAGGGTAGTCCCTAGACCTAGACCACTGCCATCACCAAAATATAAATAACCCTACCCTTTCTCAACGGTAGTCCCTAGACCACTGCCATCACCAAAATATAAATAACCCTACCCTTTCTCCATGGTAGTCCCTAGATCACTGCCATCACCACAATATAAATAACCCTACCCTTTCTCCATGGTAGTCCCTAGATCACTGCCATCACCACAATATAAATAACCCTACCCTTTCTCAACGGTAGTCCCTAGACCTAGACCACTGCCATCACCAAAATATAAATAACCCTACCCTTTCTCCATGGTAGTCCCTAGACCACTGCCATCACCAAAATATAAATAACGTTACCCTTTCTCTACACTAATCCCCTAAATCAATCCCCTCACAGCAAATATAGATGATTCCAGAATTCCAAATAGTAATCCCCTAGACTAATATCATTACAGAAAATATGGCCATGTAATCATGTTAGATTATCCACTAACAGAGAAATTACTAACCCTGACCTGCCCCCATGGTAAGAGGGCTAGTCATCTGTGCAGGATGCTGAGATAGCAAGGAAGGAGAAGAAAACATGTTAGTTGTGGCCTGGTTGGCTTGTAGCACTGCAGGACCCTGGGGCTGTGTTGGTAGTTGTGCCATCATCACCCCTGCCCCACTCTGGAATCCTGGATTTACTGGCTGATTCGCGTTGCTGGAGGGTAAAGCCATACCTGAGGTCTAAAAAACAAATACAAAAACACAAAACAAAATAAGAAAAAAGTTATTCTCACAGGTTTGATCTACAAAATATCAAACTGGAATAGTTACATGTAACATATACCCTTGGGGCTTGTATGCACTGTTTTCCTATGCATCCTACTGTATTTTGAAAACTGAAAATATTGGAAATAGGCAATTTATCTAAATCTCTGCATTGTTTGTATAATATATGTACTATGTACAAGAGAAAAGTTTCCATATCAAATATTTGCCCATCATCAGCAAAAAATTCTAAACATTTTATCAAAATGTAATTTTTTTTTTTGCATCAGGATGACTTCAGCACCAGGCAAAAATCAAATAATGCCATTCCGTGTGCAGTACTATAACATCAACCTTTTTACAGTCCATTTCAAATGAACAAGTTGGATGAAATGAGACTTACCACACTGGATGTTTGAGATGTTGCTCCAAATATATCATTGAGATCTGCCAGTAATGAATCAGATCTGTCAGAGGACTGAGGATCTTGTAAACCTACAAATACCAGCCATTCACATCATAATCAGAATCAAAGCTATCAAATGCAAGTAAAAATTGACACAAGCATTAGAGATTTAGAACAGTATAATAGCATCCAGTGTCAGAAAGCTAAACTCTGGGTAATATGGTGTACACCAACATTAAAGATTTGAAACAGTATAATAGCATCCAGTGTCAGAAAGCTAAACTCTGGGTAATATGGTGTACACCAACATTAAAGATTTAGAACAGTATAATATCATCCAGTGTCAGAAAGCTAAACTCTAGGTAATATGGTGTACACCAACATTAAAGATTTAGAACAGTATAATATCATCCAGTGTCAGAAAGCTAAACTCTGGGTAATATGGTGTACACCAACATTAAAGATTTAGAACAGTATAATATCATCCAGTGTCAGAAAGCTAAACTCTAGGTAATATGGTGTACACCAACATTAAAGATTTAGAACAGTATAATATCATCCAGTGTCAGAAAGCTAAACTCTGGGTAATATGGTGTACACCAACATAAGAGATTTAGAACAGTATAATATCATCCAGTGTCAGAAAGCTAAACTCTAGGTAATATGGTGTACACCAACATTAAAGATTTAGAACAGTATAATATCATCCAGTGTCAGAAAGCTAAACTCTAGGTAATATGGTGTACACCAACATAAGAGATTTAGAACAGTATAATATCATCCAGTGTCAGAAAGCTAAACTCTAGGTAATATGGTATACACCAACATTAAAGATTTAGAACAGTATAATATCATCCAGTGTCAGAAAGCTAAACTCTAGGTAATATGGTGTACACCAACATTAAAGATTTAGAACAGTATAATATCATCCAGTGTCAGAAAGCTAAACTCTAGGTAATATGGTGTACACCAACATTAAAGATTTAGAACAGTATAATATCATCCAGTGTCAGAAAGCTAAACTCTAGGTAATATGGTGTACACCAACATTAAAGATTTAGAACAGTATAATATCATCCAGTGTCAGAAAGCTAAACTCTAGGTAATATGGTGTACACCAACATTAAAGATTTAGAACAGTATAATATCATCCAGTGTCAGAAAGCTAAACTCTAGGTAATATGGTGTACACCAACATAAAGATTTAGAACAGTATAATATCATCCAGTGTCAGAAAGCTAAACTCTAGGTAATATGGTGTACACCAACATTAAAGATTTAGAACAGTATAATATCATCCAGTGTCAGAAAGCTAAACTCTAGGTAATATGGTGTACACCAACATTAAAGATTTAGAACAGTATAATATCATCCAGTGTCAGAAAGCTAAACTCTAGGTAATATGGTGTACACCAACATTAAAGATTTAGAACAGTATAATATCATCCAGTGTCAGAAAGCTAAACTCTAGGTAATATGGTGTACACCAACATAAGAGATTTAGAACAGTATAATATCATCCAGTGTCAGAAAGCTAAACTCTAGGTAATATGGTGTACACCAACATTAAAGATTTAGAACAGTATAATATCATCCAGTGTCAGAAAGCTAAACTCTAGGTAATATGGTGTACACCAACATTAAAGATTTAGAACAGTATAATATCATCCAGTGTCAGAAAGCTAAACTCTAGGTAATATGGTGTACACCAACATTAAAGATTTAGAACAGTATAATATCATCCAGTGTCAGAAAGCTAAACTCTGGGTAATATGGTGTACACCAACATTAAAGATTTAGAACAGTATAATATCATCCAGTGTCAGAAAGCTAAACTCTAGGTAATATGGTGTACACCAACATTAAAGATTTAGAACAGTATAATATCATCCAGTGTCAGAAAGCTAAACTCTAGGTAATATGGTATACAGACTCATATTTCTTATTTTTCTTTTTCCAATCACCAAGATATAACAACAAATTAAAACCCTCTTCCATTACTTAATATGAAATCCACTGGAAAACTGTCTCAAACCAGCACCAGAGACACATGCGTATTCAGTATTAAATATCCGATAATATTACTATGACTTAGATGGACAGAAGCATCCCCTGGAGAGATAAACATAAGAAATTGCTTATATCATCTGCATGACCAGCCAAGCTGGCTAACAGAGTTTAGTTAAGGTATTTTACTTTTTTTGAAGACAATTATAACCAACATACATAATATACATGGACGAAATCTTGGTGCAGTGTTTGATCTAACTGACACATAGGTGAGTGTTACCTACAGGTTGTAAAGGATCTGACTTAAGACTTTGGTGATTTGTCTGAGATATCAATGATTTGGTCAAAACAAAGGTGATGGACAAGTGTGTTAGGTGATGAACAAGTGTGTTAGACTTGATTTTAGATATAGGTGATGGATAAGTGTGTTCAACTTGATTTTAGTCAAAGGTGATGGGCAAGTGTGTTAAACATGATTTTAGTCAAAGGTGATGGGCAAGTGTGTTAAACTTGATTTTAGTCAAAGGTGATGGGCAAGTGTGTTAAACATGATTTTAGTCATAGGTGATGGACAAGTGTGTTGAACTTGATTTTATAGTCATAGGTGATGGGCAAGTGTGTTACACTTGATTTTAGTTATAGGTGATGGACAAGTGTGTTAAACTTGATTTTAGTTATAGGTGATGGACAAGTGTGTTCAACTTGATTTTATAGTCATAGGTGATGGGCAAGTGTGTTAAACTTGATTTTAGTCATAGGTGATGGACAAGTGTGTTCAACTTGATTTTAGTTATAGGTGATGGACAAGTGTGTTAAACTTGATTTTAGTTATAGGTGATGGACAAGTGTGTTAAACTTGATTTTAGTAATAGGTGATGGACAAGTGTGGTCCACTTGAATTTAGTTATAGGTGATGGACAAGTGTGTGTTAGGTGATGGACAAGTGTGTTAAACTTGATTTTAGTTATAGGTGATGGGCAAGTGTGTTAAACTTGATTTTAGTCATAGGTGATGGACAAGTGTGTTAAACTTGATTTTAGTTATAGGTGATGGACAAGTGTGTTAAACTTGATTTTAGTTATAGGTGATGGGCAAGTGTGTTAAACTTGATTTTAGTCATAGGTGATGGACAAGTGTGTTAAACTTGATTTTAGTTATAGGTGATGGACAAGTGTGTTAAACTTGATTTTAGTCATAGGTGATGGACAAGTGTGTTCAACTTGATTTTAGTTATAGGTGATGGACAAGTGTGTTAAACTTGATTTTATAGTCATAGGTGATGGACAAGTGTGTTAAACTTGATTTTAGTCATAGGTGATGGACAAGTGTGTTAAACTTGATTTTAGTTATAGGTGATGGACAAGTGTGTTAAACTTGATTTTATAGTCATAGGTGATGGACAAGTGTGTTGAACTTGATTTTAGTCATAGGTGATGGACAAGTGTGTTAAACTTGATTTTAGTCATAGGTGATGGACAAGTGTGTTCAACTTGATTTTAGTCATAGGTGATGGACAAGTGTGTTAAACTTGATTTTAGTCATAGGTGATGGACAAGTGTGTTCAACTTGATTTTAGTCATAGGTGATGGACAAGTGTGTTGAACTTGATTTTAGTCATAGGTGATGGGCAAGTGTGTTAAACTTGATTTTAGTTATAGGTGATGGACAAGTGTGTTAAACTTGATTTTAGTTATAGGTGATGGACAAGTGTGTTCAACTTGATTTTAGTTATAGGTGATGGACAAGTGTGTTCAACTTGATTTTAGTTATAGGTGATGGACAAGTGTGTTAAACTTGATTTTAGTTATAGGTGATGGACAAGTGTGTTGAACTTGATTTTATAGTCATAGGTGATGGACAAGTGTGTTCAACTTGATTTTAGTTATAGGTGATGGACAAGTGTGTTCAACTTGATTTTAGTTATAGGTGATGGACAAGTGTGTTCAACTTGATTTTAGTTATAGGTGATGGACAAGTGTGTTAAACTTGATTTTAGTTATAGGTGATGGACAAGTGTGTTAAACTTGATTTTAGTTATAGGTGATGGACAAGTGTGTTAAACTTGATTTTAGTCATAGGTGATGGACAAGTGTGTTAAACTTGATTTTAGTCATAGGTGATGGACAAGTGTGTTAAACTTGATTTTAGTTATAGGTGATGGACAAGTGTGTTCAACTTGATTTTAGTCATAGGTGATGGGCAAGTGTGTTAAACTTGATTTTAGTTATAGGTGATGGACAAGTGTGTTAAACTTGATTTTAGTCATAGGTGATGGACAAGTGTGTTAAACTTGATTTTAGTCATAGGTGATGGACAAGTGTGTTAAACTTGATTTTAGTCACAGGTGATGGACAAGTGTGTTAAACTTGACTTGAAACAAAGGTGATGGAACATTGTGTTACCTAGAGACTGTAACTGGCCATCCAGTATAAGAGAAATGTCTGTGTTGCCTTCGGACTGACTGGTCACTGGCGGTGATTGACTGGACTGGTCCAGTGCAAGGTCAAGCAGGGCTGATGTATTGGCTAAAATGGGTGCATTGGGATAACAAGGCAATGTGCTAAAGCATAATTTTATCATAAATTCAAAATACATCCGTGCGGAACACAGAAAAATTCTACAAAGGAATCTGAAAACCTGTTTTACCTCTACTCCTGGATCACTTTTAAAAATACAGTTTAAAAAATTGCTCTGTCTAATGCATCTGAATGATTCACTTTATTGGTAGCATGTCTGATGTTTAATTTTTGGTTACAACAGCCACATTATAAAGGAATAGACACAAATTTCTCGGTATCATATTTATTGATGTTCTGACAGTAACCTCTACAATAAAATATCAGTATGAATGGAATTTCTGGTAAATTGTCATTTCTTAGAACCCTTATACCACAAGCATCTGGCTATCTTACATGCAGTTATTAGCTAGAACATGAAATAATTGAGAATCTATAGCTCAATAGGACAAGAGGGCCTGTATCACTCAGTGAACACTTCAGCACAAATGATGAAATATTCTTACTACATAAAGTATTGTTCAATATCTCAAATATTAAAGCTGTCTATTAAATTTCATAGATATGATTGTAAACATATTAAGATCGGTACGTCAGGATTACTAATCAAGGTATATTGGGATTATTAGTCAAGGTCTATTGGGATTACTAGTCAAGGGATATTAGGATTACTAGTCAAGGTCTGCTGGGATTACTAGTCAAGGTCTGTTGGGATTACTAGTCATAGTTTGTTAAGATTAGTAGTAAAGGTATATTGGGATTACTAGTCAAGGTATATTGGGATTACTAGTCAAGTTATATTGGGATTACTAGTCAAGGTATATTGGGATTACTAGTCAAGGTCTGTTGGGATTACTAGCCAAGGTCTGTTGGGATTACTAGTCAAGGTATATTGGGATTACTAGTCAAGGTATATTGGGATTACTAGTCAAGGTCTGTTGGGATTACTAGCCAAGGTCTGTTGGGATTACTAGTCAAGTTATATTGGGATTACTAGTCAAGGTATATTGGGATTACTAGTCAAGGTCTGTTGGGATTACTAGCCAAGGTCTGTTGGGATTACTAGTCAAGGTATATTGGGATTACTAGTCAAGGTATATTGGGATTACTAGTCAAGGTCTGTTGGAATTACTAGTCAAGGTATATTGGGATTACTAGTCAAGGTATATTGGGATTACTAGTCAAGGTCTGTTTGGATTACTAGTCAAGGTATATTGGGATTACTAGTCAAGGTCTGTTTGGATTATTAGTAAAGGTATATTGGGATTACTAGTCAAGGTATATTGGGATTACTAGTCAAGGTATAATGGGATTACTAGTCAAGGTATATTGGGATTACTAGTCAAGGTATATTGGGATTACTAGTCAAGGTATATTGGGATTACTAGTCAAGGTATATTGGGATTACTAGCCAAGGTCTGTTGGGATTACTAGTAAAGGTATATTAGGATTACTAGTCAAGGTATATTGGGATTACTAGTCAAGGTATATTGGGATTACTAGTCAAGGTATATTGGGATTACTAGTCAGGGTATATTGGGATTACTAGTCAAGGTCTGTTGGGATTACTAGTCAAGGTCTGTTGGGATTACTAGTAAAGGTATATTAGGATTACTAGCCAAGGTCTGTTGGGATTACTAGTAAAGGTATATTAGGATTACTAGCCAAGGTCTGTTGGGATTACTAGCCAAGGTCTGTTGGGATTACTAGTCAAGGTATATAAGGATTACTAGTCAAGGTATATTGGGATTACTAGTCAAGGTCTGTTTGGATTATTAGTCAAGGTATATTGGGATTACTAGTCAAGATATATTGGGATTACTAGTCAAGGTCTGTTGGGATTACTAGTCAAGGTATATAAGGATTACTAGTCAAGATATATTGGGATTACTAGTCAAGGTCTGTTTGGATTATTAGTCAAGGTATATTGGGATTATTAGTCAAGGTATATTGGGATTACTAGTCAAGGTATATTGGGATTACTAGTCAAGGTATATTGGGATTACTAGTCAAGGTATATTGGGATTACTAGCCAAGGTCTGTTGGGATTACTAGTCAAGGTATATAAGGATTACTAGTCAAGGTATATTGGGATTACTAGTCAAGGTCTGTTTGGATTATTAGTCAAGGTATATTGGGATTACTAGTCAAGATATATTGGGATTACTAGTCAAGGTCTGTTGGGATTACTAGTCAAGGTATATAAGGATTACTAGTCAAGATATATTGGGATTACTAGTCAAGGTCTGTTTGGATTATTAGTCACGGTATATTGGGATTACTAGTCAAGGTCTGTTTGGATTATTAGTCAAGGTATATTGGTATTACTAGTCAAGATATATTGGGATTACTAGTCAAGGTATATTGGGATTACTAGTCAAGGTATATTGGGATTACTAGCCAAGGTATATTGGGATTACTAGCCAAGATATATTGGGATTACAAATGTAACAATTTAAAAACAAGTATCTCATGAGCCTGATTTATAATGATGATGAAGATTATTTTTCCAATGTGTCCTCCGAGTGTGAGATAAAAATTTACTGGGATCTAAACCCATAAAGCTCAATGACTGTAAGATTTAAAATATTATCGAAACAGATCAAGGAAGAAAAGAAAACTGACCTTTAGCTGTTTCACTGTTGTCTTCTGATACACCCTCAACCGTCTTCTTATACTCAGCCATAGCCTTCATGACCTCATCATTACAACTCAAAATCTCCGCTAACAAACAAGAACACATATCATTTACTTGTTCAAATTAACAAAACCAATATACAGTCAATTACGACATTTTACAACAATCTCCATGACAATTTCTTTTTTAATATTTCCAACAAATAACATATCTTTATCTTACAAGGAAAGCGTATTGCAAGATATCCTTAAAAAATGAACCAAGGGTTATAACACTGCATTTAGTAAGATACAAATCAAGACTTTTATAACTACATTCTACTGCCCTTTTAGATATTTACATATAAAATCTGGATTATATAAGATATGCTCTAGACAATGTCACTCATAGATAGGCAGACACACAAAATGAATACTTGCAGTGCTGTCTTGTATTAACCATTTTGAAAACGAAGTCCAGGTCGTATTACAGTTTTAAAAGTGTTTCGTAGCCAGAAGGAATTTGGTATCATTTTTTATTTTCTATGATTTACTCACAGATTCCATCATTGTCTTTCTCATCTGCATCACTAGCTAGTCTAAAAAGGTTTGGACGCAGCTTCTCTAAAGATTCATAAAGCTCCTGTTATTTTAATAGATAAACCAAGATATATTAATCAAACTAACGTTAATAATATTATAAGTAAACAAAACAGCATGGAAGCAAATCTTTAGCTCAAATAATATTAAACATGATTAAGAAACTTTCAACTTATTATAAATGGCTACCATATATAAACTTCCAAAAGGTGTCTTACTTCATTTACCTCTATATATGATTATTTAAAAGATTAAAAATGAAAGTAAATTTCATATGCTGTCATGATACAAGTATTTCATTAGTTAATATTGTCCCTTTCAAATCAATTTCTGAATCCCTACCTTCATCATATCTCGATCAGACTGTGATGATGCTTCAGGTTTAAAATGAGAAACCATTTCATTTAGTAATTTCACATTAATGCTTATAGTTTTTAGTTCATTAATACGTCTTGAAACTTTCTCCATTCTAGATTCATCCTGCAAAATAAATAAATATATATGAGAAATCTTGAAACAAATAACCATTTGGTTTTGAATGCCTATATTTTAATTTCTAATGTCAATAAGTCAAAGCCAGATCATGCTTGAATAGACCTCTCATTCACAGCTCACATTCCAGACAGTGGCAGTATGCAAATGTGTTTCATCTGTTTCAAGAAAATGTGTGTATTCACCAAACCCTACTTATTCATATCATAGTCCAGTTAAAAAATATCCAGATATTGATGAAATGCAAATTCAAAGCAAGACACGCTTTTAATGATGCTTTATATACAAACTTCTCATCAAGTGCATTTCTAAAAAAAATCCAAAATCTAAGCATGCTCTGTGATCTTATTTCTGTTTACAGACAGGAAAATATCAATGTTTGCTGACATTCAGTTAAGTTAAATAAAGTAAAATTTAAAGAAACTTTTGCTATCAATATTAAATACTTTATATAATTGCCAAATCACTTACTTGTTTAACCATATTCTTTATCAGTCTGTTAGCAGCCTGAAGATCATTAGGGTTTTTACTCTTCAATAACTTAGATAATAACTGCAAATAAAAGCAAATAATAGTATTTGATTTGACAACATAAATAGCCAGAGTCAAGATAAATCTAGTCATCTTTGCTTCCAGTAGAGAATCTACCTACCTTAAGCTTCTAACTCTAACAAAGGATTTTTCAAAACTTCATATGACAGCAGTGAGGCTTGTTTCCTCACATATACTAAACAAAAAAAGAAAGGTAACACTACTTTATTCTGTGATTAATTAATTAACCCCTTTATAAATCTTTACCAATCATGTACGAATAAAGTAATTGATCAATTCTGATAAAACTGCAGTCATGGTTCATTATAAAACTTTGCGTTCAGTTGATTTTATTTGACTGTAAAGGACGTTGGGGTCAATTTCAAAGGTAACACCATTAGTAACGGGTATGGCCACCGTTTGCGAAGTAAACAGCATTGCAGCGTCGTCGCATGGAACTTGTAAACCGGCGGATAATTCGAGGAGAGATGTTGTTCCATTCAGCGATCAAGGCTTGGGCCAGCTTCTACAAGTTTGACAGCTGATTCTGACGTTCTCTCACGCGTCGCCCAAGAACGTCCCAGACATGCTCAATCGGTGACAAATCAGGTGATCTAGATGGCCAATCTAACACCTGTACGTTATTCTGCTGCAAGAAAGTTCTGCTGATGCGACTGGTGTGCACTAGTGCGTTATCCTGTTGATAAAAGGCGCCAACGCCATGGCGTCTTAAGAATGGCAGAACCAGTGGTCTTAAAATTTCGTCCCGATATCGAATGCCGGTTAAATTGCCATTTAACACAACAAGCCTGGTACGAGTCCCCCAACAAATACCACCCCAAACCATTACACTTCCGCCGCCAAAGCGGTCCTGTTCTGCGACGCAGCAGTTCGCAAAATGCTTCCCTCGTCGTCTTCACACTCTGCGCCTTCTGTCACCGTGTTGCAGACAAAACCTGGACTCATCTGAAAACAGAACATTGTTCCATTGTCATAAGGCCCAACGACGGTGAACACGGGTCCAGTTACGCCGATTATTATGGTGACGTCGCAACAAATTTGGTCCAGTGTAGGGACGCCGTGCTTTCAATTGGTAGGCCCTCAACCTATTGCGGACTGTTTGGGGAGACACAAGACGCCCAAACAATGTCCTTGTAGTCTCTACTGCGGTTACAAATCGATTGCATAAGTGTATCAATCGTATACGATGGTCATCCCTGGCGGTTGTTTTACGGGGTCGGCCGCTTTGGGGACGATGGGATGTTGACCCAGTTTGGTTTAAACGACTTACCAACTGGCAAATTGTCTTAACACTGCAACCAAATTGCCGTGCAACTAGACGGCGAGACTCCTCAGCCTGGATCCTGCCTACAGCCCTTTCTCTCTGTACTTGTGACAGCCGGGGCATAATGATAAAGTTGATGGATAGCAAGATTCGGTGATTTCAAAGTCCTAAGGATCTAAGGAACAGTTGTCAGTTTGAATGTTTATAAAATTCAAGCGAAGATACAAGTTAGTCGCAGAAAACCTCGTGCAGCTCTTTCGCTAATACAGACTTTCATGCTTGAATGATTTTGGTAACCCCCTTGGATTTTGTAATGTAAAACATTACCATTTTCTAATATTGCACAAACGTCATTTTGTTTTCACTCATTTACAGGTATTCGCTAAGGAAACATGTGAACCTTTCTTTTTTGTTGAGTATATTTTATGCCAATAACAAAACAGTATTTCATTAAAAATGCAATTAGTTAAAGAGCCAGACCCACTCCTTGACCGGTATTATTTTATATAAAAAAAAAATCATGATTTTCTAATTTTCTCAGGTAGCAAAAGTTCTGACTAACCCTGTAATACCGCAATTTTAAAGTAAATCATTACCAATCTAACATAACAAATAGTTTTAAAAAAGAATTTGAAATGACTCAGTGCTAATTCATAATTGTGCAGGAAGTCCTGCCCTCTGACGCATGCACACAGAACTGTAAATAAATCTGCCGTCTTCCAACATGGCAGAAAGTGTACGAGGGAAACTCAGCGCATTCGAATGGCTGGTTCATACTCTGTATCGCTTTCTGTTTGGCTCTCTCGTGTAGTATCACTCTAAAATCATATTCATAAATACCCTTATCATTGAATATTCGCTTTAGATAGATCCATTTCGCGATGTTCTATATGTTTGTTACCGTATCTTAGTCCCCATTTGAGGGCCTCTTTGCAATTAATCGTAGTTTTTCTCGAAATCTGCACGTTTTTGTATCATATCTAAGCATTGAAAGATGTGATCAATACATACGTAAGATGATTTCCATACATGATATATAGAGTAGTTATTGCATTTATCGGTAAAATCTCTTTACAAGCGATTTCACATGGACGTACTACCCACCTCTTCCTCCATTTTTGTTTTGGCTCTGACCGCGTCTGAACGTATCACATGACTTTTCCTCATCAATATTTATATCCTAGTATTGATTAATGAGACTAATTCCGGCACCGATATCTCTGGTACCCTTTCAATTTCAAGTTCGAAACTTTATACAAGTCTTTATTTATATATTATCTATTAGTATACAACAACATTTCCAGTCAATAAGATATGAAAAAAAATCTATAATGGAGTGGGTCTGGCTCTTAACTTAAACACAGGAAATCATATAACATTTTAGAACTGGAATACCTTAGATTTCTCCTCATCTTCAAATGATGCTGTTCTTGTTTTTGGTGGAGGTGTTACATCAACAACCTAAAAATTCATCAAAAAAATTTGTGAATTTAAAATACAGTTTAACCTGTCATAACGGCCATCTTAGTTAGACGGCCACCTGCTTATAACGGCCGTTTCCAGACCCTCCCAATCGTTTTTGCTCATTAATGATACTTTATTTAACGGCCACCTGTCTAACGCGGCCAGCAGTCACCCTTTTCATCCCCAAAGTCCCAATTGAACCTCATTTAAACTACTGCCGATTTGACCACAAGTCATTTGAAAAGCTTTCTTGACTGCGAGTCACGTTCTCTCGACACGTGAACATTCCTACAAAGAAAACAGCTAATGGCACGTAAAGACAATTCTCTATGCATTTTATATTGAGTTTGATTTCATTTACGTCACTGGTATACACAATACAGGCATATTATCACTATTGTGGCAATTCACTTTAACTCTTGAAGAGCGCTACAATGCACTTTCGATGCTTGAGACTGGAGACAGTGCACAAGCCGTTGCTAAAGACCTTGGTGTTGGCAGGACGCAAGTAAAAAAGAAAAGCCAAAATTTTAGAGGACATAGAAAATAATGTGTCCGGTGAAAGGAAAAGAAAAAGACATAAATCAGGAAATGAAGATATAAATGATTTAACGTGGAAGTGGTTCCAGGAGGCCGTCACTCGGCGAGTGAATGTGATCGGACCAATGATAAAAGAGAGGGCGTTAAAATTTGCAGAGGACTTGAAAAATGACACATTCAAAGCATCAAACAGATGGTTATCGTGTTTCATAAAGCGAAACAATATTGTCTTTGGGACGATGAGTGAAGAAAGGGGCCACATTGATGACGGAGTTGTTAGTGACTGGGTCTTTAATCTCTGTGAGGGATACGAAGCACACAATATATTCAATTCTTTTACAGGTATGATAATCATAGGGCCTTCTTAAAATTCTATAACTCGATTACACATTTTAAGTGCACAACAGCCCCTTTAACCCCTCTCAATCCCCTACATTTGTGTATTTGTAGTGTTTTTGAATATCAAGTAAAACGTGATTAGCTTGGGTGAGATACACACGCGTAATAGCTCCAGACTACTTACCTGCATAGTTGTGGTCAATTTAAATGGCTTGGGTGTTTATGTCTGCTTAATAACAGTTGATTTGCTCTCTTTGTTTACGTTATGAATGTAAGAAAGTGTTTTATTCTTTTTCTAGGGATACTACATGCCAAACTTATCATCTTAAAGGTGACGATTGTGCTGGGGGTAAATGGTCAAAGGAGAGACTTACACAAGCGCTCTGTGCTAGTATGACCAGGGAGAAATTAAAACCCTTGATTATCGGGAAATCACAAAACCGAGATGTTTCAATAAAATCAATGTGGAATCACTGCCTGTCACTTATAAAACTTTTTTCAATAGCTTCATTAAAACTTGTACATGCCTTCCTTTCAATTTTGTTCTTTTGTATTTATAGTTGTGTCATAAAATAAAGATTGGTCTGTCTTCAATTACTTGCTAACAAGATAATAAATAATAACAGATGATGTTTTATATCTTATTATTAAACTGTATTCAAATGTCAATGTGCAAATTGCCGCAACTTGGGTTAGAAAATAAGGAACCTCAATTAAGAGGCCACCTCTCTATAAAGGCCACTTTCATAATTTCCCAACAGTGGCCGTTTAATACAGGTTAGACTGTATATCAACATGATGAAAATTAAGACAAATTATGTTATACGAAATAATATTTCATCCTAAAAATTTCATGATTAAAGTAGAATACATGTTGTTTACAGAACATACATTGACCTGAAAAAACTGACATAAAATTATTACTATTATCATAATGCTTACCTTATCGAGATATGTTGGATCTTCTTTGACTATACCCTGCTGTTTCAACATCTGGTAAGCATCTGAAATCTTGGTTTCATGTGGTAAGCCTTTACTCCAGCTATATATTAATTCTATACATCTCTTCTTCACTTTAGCTGAGGCCCTGTTACCTAAATACTGACAGGAAAAAACAGACATCTTTACAGTGTCATCATGATAAATATATTTTTTCATAAACACTGAAAGAGTTATCTATACATTTGCCTTTTCAGTTCAATTTTTGCTGTCATTTACAAATTATCATAATAATTTTGGGGTCATGAGTGTTATGGAAAAATTGCCAAAATGGGTGTGATTTTCCAATACGTTATATCGTATATCTGGAAAAAAATTTCCGCAAAATTATGAGAAAAGTGTCAACATAATTAAGGTCACTATTTTCCTTTTCCCATTTTTCTCGCTAATGTTTCTTTATAATTGCTTCCAATAATACATTAATATCACCAAAACATCTTATAATATCAGAATTTTTTGAGTCTTTGTGTCATACTTTCACAATACAGAGTATTTTATCCACCAATGTTCCTACTTTACTCCACATTGTGCTGTTATTTTATAGACTTCATATCTAACATATTAATCCTGTAAGAAGCCAATGCCAGGTACCTAGACTAACCAGCAGAACTAAAACTGAAACTATTTCATAATTCTACAAGAAGTCCACCTCTGACTTTGTGTCAGAAGTTGTAATTATATGTTAGCGCTCTGGTCTCGTTATAGAATAAATGTAAATAAACGAGGTAGATGGTATCATACTTCCCAACTTTTCCAAATTCTCATTGGGAAGAAAAGTGCTGGAATGACATCTTTTTATTCTTTTATTTATTAATTTATATAAAAGTTAAAGTTTAAAATGTACACACTTTAAATTTACTGTTTTATCGCAAGTCAGGATCAAGTTGGGATTTAGAGATAATATAAATCAAGAAATAATTCACTTAAATTTTCAGTATTAATTGGTTTTTGGTAATGATATGCACTTCCAAATGTGATGCTTCAGGAAGGTCAAATGATTGGCATTGGTAGGGGAACCTCTATACAATGTAGACATTTGTGAAATCAGGAGCTTACCTCAGTTTTTATCAATATGATTGAGAGGTTGGGCTGAGAAGTTCAAATCTGGAAACTATCAACCAAATTGAGAAAAAATGGCAAATCAGCAGTATACGACATGAAAAAATGTTTCAAGGAAAATATGCCAATTTTAAATGTAATGATTATATAATTGCTTACCTTTGGTGATACAACTTTGATCATTTCATTTAAAAATCGAAACTTTCCCAATTCTTGATGAAACATTTTGCCACAATTTTTGACACAGGCTTCAACGGTCTAGAAAAAAAAACAACAAACAAGCATATAAATTATCTAAATCAGAAAAAAATTACGTAAAGGTCATATCACATGAAATTACATTTTTCACACACAAAATCTGTTTTGAAACAAACCGGTTCAAAAATCCAATCCCCAAGTATCTTTTATTAGACAATATACATGTACATACATATTTATCAACTTGCATGAGGATCAGCTGATCTTATAAATCAAACACAATTAAAATGGTTGGGCTGTATCTGCTATCATCTAATTTAAACAGTTATCACAGGTTATTCTATATTCTCCAAAAAAAAAACTTGATGTTCATGTGCAATAAAACTGTATTAAACCTCATTTAAGACATCATACTGAACATTCATAATTTAATAATCTGATATTAGATCACCATAAAAGCAGCTTGTTCATTTTTAAGATTTTTTACAAAGTTTAGTACATTTTATTGTTGCTTTAAATCCTATTAACAGCTGTCATTTTAGGG
Organism: Ylistrum balloti; assembly: GCF_031769215.1. NCBI lineage: Eukaryota > Metazoa > Mollusca > Bivalvia > Pectinida > Pectinidae > Ylistrum > Ylistrum balloti. The sequence continues at coordinate 294,764 of NW_026782795.1, read as the reverse complement.
AGTGCCAGGTTTGGATGGTAGAGTTCCCACAGAAAAACCATCAACCTACAGCCAACACGTGGCTACTGCCCCACATAGGCCTCGAACCCATGACCCAGAGGTCTTTCCCTTCCAAAGGGAGGTCTATGAATTAATTTTTCTAATAGTTACATGGGTTAAAAAATTTACGGAGATGGGACATTTCATTTCAGAGACACAACATGTTGTTACCGTCAGAGCCAGAAGGGCTTCCTGCTCCTGTGGAGACTGTATCTTATGAGCCAGTAATGGTAGGGAAATCTGTGGTCCTTCCAGTTCCTTGTTAACTTGGTCACAGAAAGCCACAATATGGTCCCAGTCTTCATCTCTGCTGGCTGGATTGGTCGCTTTGTCTACATGATAAAACAAGCCATTGGAAATTTAACCATTATTAATACTAAATGTAAAACTTAAAATAAATATAAAAACCATATTAGTAGGCAGCACCTGTAGAGAAACACCTGGTACAGGTACAAATAACTAACTGGCGGAATATCCTAAATTTTTGGAATTTCAACTTAAAAGAGGGTTGGAGCCCACACACATTTCCAGACATGTTGTGTACGAATTAAAAGGATGATATTTTATTTCTCGTTTATTGTTTTATGTTCAGAAAATTCCAAAATTATGAATTTTGAGCTTTGCATATAAACATCCAGTACAAGTGAATGCGACTATTGTGGAATAATTCCAGAACCCCTGAACCGTTTCAAGCAGGTTATTTGCAAGCAGCCTTGCATTACATCAAACTGTGGCGTTGGATGTTGACTTGATCATACTGTCCATTTAAGAGTTAATATACCTCTATTCAGTTTAACATTGAATCATAGTCTATTCGGCGTTTTAATCCATTTCTGTCATTCAATTTCATTTCGGCACATTTTTGTCATTAATGTCAAACTAATATCAATCGATCGACTGAACAAATGACTCAAGTATACAATGTACCTTAATGACAACATTTTCAAATGTAGAAAACGTGAAAATGCTGTCACATTATTTCAAGTTCATCTTTAAAATCTGTTGTGCATTGATCGGTTACCAATGATTCAACCGCTAATTCCATCAATTCTAATGTTTTATGTGTTCACAAATTTTGATGTCTAATCCATTTTGAGACCCTCCCCCCACCCGACCCACCGGCACATGCACACGTCATATGCTGACATGTGCGTACGGTTGGCTGTTAGATGCTCTCCCGCTGCCAAAAAAAACGTATAAGTCAACTGTGATCCAAACAAAATATAAATTTAAAACTTATCGATCTCCAGGCGACAACATACGACACCAGGAAGCGTCTTACTTAAAAGCGACTCCAGGCTTTCGCCTTCGACGGCCATCTTGAAAACAAACCAGTCACGGGATTTCCCGTAGTTTTCCGTCGTCTGCTTTTACAGCTCATTTCAAAAAAGGTACCTTTAGAGGGCTTGGTCATTTCGTCATTTTAAAAAGTAACCTTTATTAGGATGGACAATTTCGTTTATCGGGTTGGTCAGCTTTACCAGAATCGTTTGTTTGTAGAAAAGATTCGTTTTCTTGTGACCTTGACGCCTTGTTACAGGTACTGTACGCTATGGTTTTTGGTACACAGCCATGGATTCGCAACGTTTTATTGTACAATCTCCGGCAAAAAGTAGGGAGACGTTATCAGACAACATGCATATAAGATTATAAGCGCTATTCAAAACTAGATTATATTTAGCTACAAGAACAGCCATTATAATAAAGTTAATTTTACATTAAAAAACAAAATGAATTGTATCATTCAATTTATGACATGAAATGTTATATAAATACGAAAGCGAAACGGACTTAAGATATTCTATTTTGTTTTTATCAATAAGTATTTTACATGAACATTTTCACAGCATTTAACCGCACATTGTATTTTTCATTGGTGATAATTTGAGTATTTTACAGACTACATATAGATTTTTCGTCATTAGCCACCAGTTACTATAATCGAGGAGACCTCGCCTCAAAATTACCCCGGCTGTTCATTTTTGCGATAAAAACAGAAAGCAAACAGCAATCAGAATAGGTAGGTCAAGAAGGAAAATAAAAGCGTGACTAGTAGGCGTGATTGTGACGTCATAATATACCAAGTTGTAGACGTCATCAGAACACGCCATAACAACGTGCAAAATGGAGACTTGAATAGGTGTCAACGCTACCCTGGTCGTCGTTGGTAAGATTATCGCGATGGAATCAGTTCTTCCGCCGGAGCTGAATCCGGCTTTAAAACGGAGAAGAGAGTCGAGGTATTACAGAAACAGCATTGTACCTCACAGCAATTCAAAAAGTGGTCTAAAGTTGCCAAGAATCCAGTCACCAAAAGGGTCATTGTCACAAAAATTTGAACAACGACTATCAGATGCAAGTACACATTCAGATCTAGAGAAAGTAAAAAAGAATTCCAAACACAACAAGGAAGATTTTAATCCAGATAAGATCGCGGCTGAAATTAAATATGCACGGCTACAAGAAATATTCGAGAAGGCGGACAGTGACCAAGAACCGGGGTTAGAGCCTCACGAATTCAGACGGGCCATAAAAAAGACGGTAGGTGTCAATCTTACCGAAGAAGAGATAGAAACTTTGTTCATGAAAGTAGATGCTAACTGTGACGGTGTTGTAGACTGGGAGGAGTATGTTACTTACAACCTTATGGAATATCAAGAAAAAAACCAAATGATCGAGATGATGAGAGAGAAACCCTTTCCTGTAGAAACCCGTGACGTTCCGTCGAGACATCGCGACGTTATAGTGAGAATAGCATTTCTCCCCTCGATACAAAAACGTGCAGTTCCTCAAGCGTCCATCGACTATTCTAACGGTAGATATGTTTCTCTCAGCAAAGAAGGTATCCTCATATTTTGGACTTTAAAAATGAAACGTATCCGAAGCTTCAATACACATTCTGGAATGGACCGAGCTACTCAACCTTGGCTGACAGATATGGTTTGTATGTACAATGTCAACATGATAGCAGTCACATCCACCGATCGAGATATCATCATTTTCGACCTACAGGCCAATAAATTCATCAAACGGTACCATATAGTGGGTGTTGAGAACTGCATAACGACGATGTACTTCTGGGCGAATACTAGGGATTTGAATTATGCCGTTCTTTTGTGGGGTGATACGGCAGGAAACACATTTGCTGTCAAGTTTGACTCGTCACTGCGTGGGGGGCCGTTCGGTGCGGTCGCCGGCAAAGATTTGTACAAGAAAGTCAGTTTACCGGAAGTGATCAGAGGTTTTTTCATTGGCGCGAGAGCATACAAATTCAGTAGAGTTCACGATGACTGGGTTTCTCAAATTGGTTACATTCCAGAGTTAGATTGTGTTGTTTCATGTTGTCAGAGCACTAATAATTCGTTATATCTGGAAGACATTGAAAAAAAGAAGATTTCAACGGTATTCAAGGTGTACAAAGGTATCCTGAGTTTTGATTACTGTCCTCAGAACAATATTATAGTAACTGGCGGGATGGATTACCTCGTTCGAGTTTGGAACCCGTACGTCAACAGCAAGGCAATTGTCATTCTGAAAGGACACTCTAAACCAATAACTCACGTGATCATCAACTCATCCAAGAATCAAATCATCAGTATCGACAAGGGTAAAAGCATACGAGTTTATGACATGAAAGACCAGACATGTGTACAGCAGCTCAGCGGAAGAGTAGTAAAGCTTGGGCCCTTCCCGATATCCACTATCTGCTTCAACCCCGAAACGCAGACAATGCTCTTAGGAACGAACCAAATAGCGATGCTGGAGAAGCACTTTGAAGAGGAGAACAGGATAGAAGTAACTTCCCATAATAAGCCAGTGTTTGCAGCTCTCTATAATAAGACATTTAGGTTCATCGTTAGTGCTTGCCACGAGTCAGTTGTCAGTGTCTGGGATGTGCGGACTGGCGAAAAGGTCATGCAGTTTATAAATGCCCATAAATGCACAGAGAGAGGCGTTGATATACCTATTGAAATTTCAGCCATAACATTTGACGGTCCAGAGAGGAGGTTGATCACAGGCGCACGAGACGGCAGCGTTAAAGTTTGGAACTTCAATAATGGTGCATGCCTACAAACGTTCAACATTCCAGGTGGTCTGGATGTTACAGGTCTGGTGAGCACGCGACATCGGATTTACGTCACTGGATGGAGTCGCACTGTGCATGTTTACATCGATGGTGGCGGAGAAGAACACCGAAAAGAGTGGAAGGCCAAACATAACGAAGACATTATTTGCATGTCTTATATGGGACCGAATATCATAGCAACAGGGTCTTATGACGGAGATATCGTCATATGGTCTAGGGACACTGGTCAAGCTTATTGCACCCTGAATGCGTTTAAGGGTACAAAACCGTCCACGGAAAACAACAAGAGGTTCAAGTTTACGAAGGATGAAGAAGAGGAACTAAGAACGTTTTCAATGATAGAAGAAGATGCAGCGTCTTCAGAAGATGCCGCTGGTAAACAGAAATCAAGCAAACGATCCTCGATAAAAGGCATTAGGGTCGGAGTTGGACTTTTAAGCAAGGTACGCGAAAACAATAGTCAATCTGGTGGCAGACTTTCGAAGCAATTCTGTAGGACGGAAACTCCATGTGAGCATCCTCTTCTGCCTCTTTTTGATGAAAAATTCTACACTCCAACCCCATGCGCCGAACAACCGAACAGCCGAGTTGGTTATGATGAAATATGTAAAAGTTATGAGGCGGCTGTTGAAAAAATTATTTTCTTGGAAAGACGCGATAATGCAGATAAGGAAACTGCTGCTCTTTTATCTAGCGGCGCAGAAGGATGGGTAAGAGCCTGGTCATTGCACCATGAAGGTGGTCTCCTGGGTCAGTTTAACGCGTCGCACAAAGTTGGAGAAGGCGTCCACGCCATAACAACCGATGTAGATAACAAATTTCTAGTCACCGTAGACACAATTGGGTATTTAAAAATTTGGGACATCACGGAATATTGTATTAAACAGAAACACACACGAAGTCAGCGAGCTGCACGATGGAAAGAATTGTTTGAGACATTCATTTTTATGACAATAGATGGGCACAATCCGCGAGAACCACCTTCTAGCTTCACTACCAAAGAGCCAAGACCAGACGGCATTCTTAACCGTCCACCTCCTTTAAACAGTAACCCGAGGAGGACTGTACAATGGCCTTTACTTGTGAATTCGTTCAAAGTTCACACAAAGGTAGTTAACAGTGTCGTCTTCATTGACGAGTTTCAATTAATTTGTACTTGCAGTGCAGACTGCTCGATCCGGTTGTGGACGCTTGGTGGTCAATATATAGGAACATTTGGAGAAAGGTGGGGACCGTTTAAAGTACCACAACAGAAATTGGAGGAAGAAACACGGGTCCCGAGGGACCTAAAGCGAACTGGGTCTGCTAGAACTTTGAAAGTTCTGAACCAGTGTAAAACACCAAGATGGAAGACTCTCCTGGCGAAAATGAGGAAAGTTGGAATTCCTAGAGTAGAGACACATGTCGAAGAACAGGCTGTTCATGAAGAAGTACAGTTCCAAGATGACTTGATGGAGAAGAAACTGAACTCGAGTGCCATACTTGGCAAATCGTATAAACGGAAAATACGTCACAAAGTGCCACCGTCTCTTCCAAAGATCATAGAAACACTGGCATCGGTAAGTAGACCATGCTTTTCGTTTATCTTTAACTCTTATTTCGTTCAGTGATTGAATTAAGAAGCTTTGGCGCCTTTATTTACAGTGACGTCAAACATTATGAACCAAATATCAGCATTCTTTGTGAACGATGTAATGATATACAAGGAGGGAGGATGTATTTTCTTTCTGTTGCTTATAAACCAAGGGAGTGAAATCTTTCGGGAGTGATAAACAAGCACACAGCAATGTATCTATGGTTTATGGCGTTTCATTACATACACAAACTTAATAGACATAAGGTAATAAGTATACATGTATGCCATGTGTGTTTCAGGTGGCAGTTTTCCACTCATTGCCTTTCGTGGAGTTATCTCCGGTCGACCAGTACACCCCGTCTGACGACATGAAAATCCGGAAGTATGGTGCCAACGTGCGTGATAGAATACGCGGCGTGAAGCGGAAGGACAATACAGTTCCCGCTCTTGCCATGGTGGTGAACAAAATAACAACCAGTGGCAACAAAGTCCCTCCTCCTCGGTTCAATGTGAAGCCAAGCAGAGTCAAGAAACTTTACCAGCATATGCAGGGCAAGATGTCCGATCCTAATGCAGACTTTACAGCCATTAACAGTCCAGTTGCTTCGGAAGTCAAACTCGACCTATCCAAAACCTCACTGGATTCAGGGTCAAGTTAAGGAAGAGAAAAAAATTGATACGTCCTGTTGCATAGCAGCAAGTTACGAAAATGCAAACACATTTCTCGGAGATCGTTAATGCAACTGTACACAGTGCAAACAACACGTTGCAAAATTTTATTGAACTGTCATTCTGTTTAAAATGTCAAGAATTATGGATATCAGAACAGCAAGTATATATCTATCTAAATCAACTTTATGGAGACATCGTATTCAATTGCTATTAGTATTTACATACCCTTTACATATACATATATGCACTTTCGAAGATTTGTATTTCTGACAAAAACTTTATTTCTCTATTTCTATACGATATATTACTATTTATATTTATATCTTAAATCATATCCGTAATACATGTATATTTTTTTCATATTTAATGGTGTATGTGTCATATATAAGAGACTTGATAACTTACCGTGGCTAGAAAATGTCCATCTACACTGATGTCTAGATCTGATCGCATTATTTTCTTGTTTTCCCACTTGTATTGGCCAATGTTGGGATGACAGTACTCGCTTTACAAAATGAAAAGTAATGATGATCCAAATCCGGGTTGCAAGGTGTTCTCAGGAAGTTTGTGATGGGACTGGCCTGAACGATTATCAGAACACAAACTCATGTTCAGGTGATATGAATCATTCTGACGTTCGATCGACTTCTGGTATCGATGAACGCCAAACCTGTATAAACAAACACCATGACCTGAGACCTTTTGGTTGTGGGAAAAAGAAGTTTAGAGATTTCATAAACACATTGAAAGCGGCTCAAACTTGAGAGATGTTTATCTGGGCATACCACAAGTTTTATATCAGTACCCTGGATCGTTTAGTAAGTCGTTTGACACATGTGACCTCAAAGGTGGGTCATGGTCATTCATTTGAACAAAACCTGGTTGCCTTTTAAACTAGGATGGCTGAATATCCGATTACAGTACCCCAGGCCTTTAAGTTATTGCAGAGAAGTAATTTGAATATTTTAACACGATTGACGCTGTGACCATGAAAGCGCGTCAAAGTCCTTCATTCGAAGAAACTTCGTGACCCTTCATCCCAGCATACATCAGGCCCTATATCAGCAATATTTTGTATTTTTTTTAATTGAGAAGAAATTGTTTGAAGATATTTTTCTGTGATCTTGTAAGTAGGTCACTTTCATTACTTGAACAAACTTGGCAGCACTTCATGCTACAGACCTTATAAAAGTACCTTCGGCCTTGACGTTCTTGAGAGGAAGTTGTGAAAGTGTTGAGTTGACGCCGAAAGGACGACGGATGCTACACAACAGCAGAGGTCTACTTGCCCTAAGTCGATAGAACCACGCACTTCGAAAGATACATATAAGGCTACGATAGAATGTAAAATTAACGAGCAAATTCATGGAATTTATAGAGGTTAGGAGTTAACATATCATAATGCTATGTAGAATGATATATCCTCTTGAGCTATGATGTATTGCTTTAAAGCCAAAGAAAGATGTAAAGGATTACAGAGAGTAGATGTTTTATTGGACATATCAAATATTAACCAATAAAGTGAACTAATTGAAGAAAACTTGTATACTAGTAACTATAATGTTGCTAAGTAGATCCATGGTCGTCAGCAGGTATAGTAGTCCACACAATATGATAAATATTGTATTTCTTTCTAAAAATATGGATCATAACTTTGGTGCTAAGCTTAATGATAAACTGATAATATTTTTGGGACTTCAAGTTACATCTAAATCAGATTATATTTAGGAAAGTTAGAGCACAAAAACTGACCGACGAAAGAAAAGAAAGGATACCTAATTAGTATGCATAGAAATTAACAGATGATGCTGATTGCTGAACTCAGTCTTATGTGCCCTAATATGCATTTGCTGACCAAGTTTCATCTAAATCGGATTATATTTCGGGAAGTTAGAGCACGGAAATGAACCGACCAATGAAATCAAATGATACCTCATTAGTATGCATAATTATTAACAGGTGACACTGATAGTCAAACTCAGTCTTAATGACCCCAAGATGCATCTGCTGACCAAGTTCCACCCAAATTGGATGATATGCGAATACGAAAGTGTGACAGACAGACTGACGGACGGACAAACCCAAATGATTTATCCCCCGTTTCGGTGAAAGCATCGGGATCAAATCCACAGTTCTTTTAGCTGCGCCGTTCTATACACAATCTAACGGTTATATGCTAACCTGGTGTTAAAACTAATCGAGCTTATCAGTCATTCATTGGAAAACTTGAAGGTAGGATGTAAGAAATGTTCCTATTGTATCCATTTTCTCTTCTCGAACGCGTTTCTTTCCACTGCCTTACGTGGCGACACTTTGGTCTTACGTTGAGCTTCCGTACAAATGTCCTGTCGCTTAACAAACTGCTGATAGTACCTAATGATTGTGTGATTCAATATAAGGTACCATGAAACCGCGTCCATGTTATGACATTTCAGAGTGATGGCACCGTAGTATAAAAATGTCCTTGACTGGTTGTCACCTTCTTCAAGTGGCTTCAGTTATTGCAAACAAACAAAAGTTGAGTCGCAGCAATACGGGAAAAGACTTCCTGATATGTTGTTTCTTGAAAAAATCCCTATGTATATGTTGCAGTGACCTCCTTAGGATATATTTTCTGCACCTTGTCCCGCATGGTCTCTACACTGAACTCTGTGCATACTTTCCTTCTTGTTTTACTGTTATTCATCATCATTACCATCACCACCGCCCCTCTTTTGTTTTACTGTTATTCATCATCATTACCATCACCACCGCCCCTCTTTTGTTTTACCGTTGTTCATCATCATTACCATCACCACCGCCCCTCTTTTGTTTTACTGTTATTCATCATCATTACCATCACCACCGCCCCTCTTTTGTTTTACCGTTGTTCATCATCATTACCATCACCACCGCCCCTCTTTTGTTGGACTTGTCAATGGTTGACAAATCCTGTACATACTGACACCTCATGAGGCATATGGTGTCGTTCTCTGTGTCTCCCTTTCCCTCACCCCTCGCATTCACAAAATAGTTTTCACATACAGCGAAGGCAGTTGTGTTCCCCGGGAGTTCGAAGCGAAATGCTCGCTGTTGAAACTGTACTCAAAAGTCAAACAACACACACAAGTAAACACACCCTTTCAAGTATTTGTTTAACAAATGACCGAATATGAAGAAAAGTACACAAACAAACTCCACATTTAAGACCCTAAATACATTCAACATAAATGGAACCTCGGGGTACAACGGCCATGGACTGGTTTGCAGGCGGATTCGAGTCTTCTTACCTGGCTTGTAACATATAAAACTCTTTTAGATAGGGCAACGGAGAAAACAGTTTTTGAGATTTTTTTATACAGAACTGTTTATTCCACACTGGCAATAGTGTGAAAAAAAAAACAAGCACAGCACCATTACCTCCAATCTCTAAATTTGGAATATCACACAATTATACTTATTACACAAGCATACAAACCAACTAAACACCATACAAGAAACACCCCCCCCCCCACCCACACATCCCAAGCCAAACCGTGGGATGTATATATTAGTATATACAAAGCCTAAAACATAATCCAACCATCCTACCCGCGCATGCGCAAGGAATTTCTCTCTTTTCAAAAACTTAAATTTATATTAGATATTCTAAACCTATCATGACATTTTCTTCTTCAACGTAATATATCTTCCCGAAACCTTTCATAACCATTCTTAATCTGCACATTCACACAAATCACATCTATAACCAGAAAGGTCGGTATAGTGAACAGATTTTTGCAGAAGGAATAGATTGGAATCACAGACTGAAACAGACATTGGTAAAGTGATAAAATAGCTTAGTCCATATGATTGGAAAGGTTTCAAGACGAGGACAACCAAAGAAAACTGTTTACTCTAATTACACTTACACCGATCTAACCACTAACCATTAACCATAGTCCGGCGGATGGGACTTTAAACGGTGGCCCGTGTGAGGATTGCCTAATATTGCACGCTAAAGATTCCTCTGTGGCTTTTCAAAAAGAGCAGGAGTGATAACGCCGGTCCAGGGGTCTAGGGATGGTGTCGGACTATACAGTTATTTTAAGGCATTAGACGGACTTCAAAATTACCCTAACACAAACCAAATCGAGATAGGTCCCCAGCTCTTCCTTTCAGTGTCTGGACATCTGTCATCGAGTTTTGTGTGGATGTTTTTGTTTTTGATACTGTAAAATATAATGGAGGCAGCCTGGTAAGTTTCATGTGTCTTTCTTTATTGGGGTCGCAGCTTCAAGTCGAACATGTCAATACATACAGATAATGAATACATGGAAATTCTTGTTATTGATTACACAAAAATCAATCACGAATTAAACCACCGTTCGGATCTAATTACATTACAAGAAAGATCTTGTATATGTACATATGAAACTATTGTTACTGATATGCAATATCAGTAGTGAATTAAATCACTAATTGGATTCAATTACAAATACAATAAGATCCAAATGTAAAAATAAAGTGTGAGTAAAATGGGGCAAATTAGCTAAGTAAATATTGGGGAAAATTAGCAACGTTAATTTTGGGGAAAATTAACTAAGTTAGAGCTATACTCTGACTTGACTGTGGAGGTAAATGACAAAGGAATAACTCGCGCAGTAGCTCGGGACTTATTGTAGTAAAATAATACACGCAGAACATATTATAGGGTAATCATCATAATCATTAGTTACTCCAGAATGGTAAAAATATAAAGTAATTATTTACAACATAATGATACTTCATGAGAAAATGAAGTTATTTATATCAAATGAATTATTACCTCTTTAAGAAATGAAATATTCAAAACTATTTGAGTCTATACATTGTAAATATTAAGAAGGGCACATGACAGGAATGTTTATTTACATTAGGAACATTTACTTCCTGTTTATATGACTAACTTCCGGTTTTGGAATGAACTTCCGGTTTTGGAATGAACTTCCGGTTTACGGAATAAATGAATGAATGAAGTTCGTAAAAGAGGGGGGGGGGGGGGGTGTATTTACAATGTCTTATTTATCATGTAAGATGAAATGATGCCAAATTACGCTTACTCAGATGTTCAATTATTTCAGCTAACGTATCTTGTCTCTCATGCAAAACGTTAATAGTCGGTATAAAGTACATAACAAATAAGACGCACGGTTCAGAAAATCTATCATGTTAACATTAACATCAGGGGACTTTCTGCTTAATCGCATTACACGATAATATACATAAAAACATGATTTCTTACTGGTAATGTTAAACTGCACAGATTTCAGCTAAATAATCGGTACTTATACTCTTGATCGAGCATTGTCAAACTGCTATATGTACAACGATAGATCATTATCTTTCAGGTAAAACTACACAAGCATGTGTTCTTTTATCATTCAAGACGGATGTTATGAGTTTGTAAAACTCTATTTCAAAATTTGGAACAGTTTTGCACAATCAGTGCGGTAGCAATACCAAAATCTTTGATATGTACAAATTCACATCAAAATAGCAATATGCCAATTTAGGTTAAGATCTCTCTTTTAGTTTGGATACTTATTTATGCCTTATCCTTTCTAACACTTTGTTTCTCAAACATAGGAAATTTTCCTATAGAAATATATAAAGTTTTCCACACAAAACAACGTTATTTCTGAATGTCTTAAATCAAATTCTAGTTATCAAATTTAACAAAACTCTACCGTACATGGATTTTAAAAATCTGAAGGTCGAAAAGATTATAAGAGGGAAAAATATGAATTCTTTGTTTCGCATAAATCAAGAATAGGCAAATAAAATGTAATAGAAATACAAAATCAAATATCAACCAACAATGAAAATCTCACACAATGATTATGAACATCTTCAACAAAGACAAATAAAATATAAAATAGAATACATGTAAAAAGAGAAAATTGCTCACCTGTAAAATATAATGGAGGCAGCCTGGTAAGTTTCATGTGTCTTTCTTTATTGGGGTCGCAGCTTCAAGTGACCAGCTGGACACGCGACACTACATACTCAGGTGCCCCCCCCCGAATCAAGGTGAGGTACCAGGAGGGTTATTTAAGGCGCTACTATAATAAAGAATGGGTAATTTACCCTTAAGCGGCCTCATAAAAAAAACTTATTTCCACTCTGACCTTAGCTCTGATTGGTCAAATGTTAGCGTGGGTTTGGACAAAGAAATTGGAGAAAAACAGCGATCTGACAGGCCGGTTATGCAAGATTACCTGAGCCTTAATTGACTCAAACACGTACGATAATTCTTTAACAAAGAACTGACGTTAGAGTAAGGGTCGGGCTAATTTCTTAATTGATGTCATAAAAGGGATTATCAGAAACTGACCGCGTTGCTGTACTGATCAAATAACCATATGTTGGAAAACCTAAATCTTGTTTGTTAACTTGTGTACGAGTTCAATTAACATGATTCCGAAAACAGTTATTTGATTTAGGTATTATTGTATTCAACTCTGGTTTTACAAAAATATACAGAAAAAGCTATAAAATCTCAATTTCGTTGAAATTTACTTTTTTAAAATCATTTTGTTATGTAAGTTATAAAAAGGTAAAATATCAGTATGATATATCCCTCCTGGTTGGGAAAAATCTTTGTCCTCAAAGATTAAAAGTAGTGGTATAAGCTGTATTTTTTTGTAAAGGGAGATAACTCATACAAAAATTGTCATAAAAAGATACATGAACAGTAATTGACAATGATTCATCAATTGACAATGCATATGAAATTCTTTATATACACAAACATTTTTACTCATTTGAAACAACTCCAGCGGGTAGTTGATGACAATGAAGACATTTCTAATAAACGAAAAAAAAACAGATTGCAAAAATAAAAAAAAAACTGTTTGAGCACCCAGCGTTTTACATAGGAAACATTAATGTCCATATGGGTGACACTACAATAAAAAAAAAATCACAATATGGGTGAATGGAAAAGAGAAACAATATTTACAACAATCAGAGCAAATAAGTCATGCCAGAATGAATTTTATGTCCACACATTATCAATTTTTTTTGTTACTTCAAAACCTGGAAGTACCCTTGATGGGTTAATATGAAATAGGCAGCATATGGGTGCCTTAGTAATTTTGAGATGCGCCGGCTGTGGAAGGGGGAAATGTTAATGGTGCTTTTAGGGTAGATAGTTTGTTTAGTATGGTTATTGATGATGGAAAACTGATCCCACTCAATATGAAGAGACTTTAAGACTCTTCCTCTAAGTGTAACACCAGTAACATTAGTGGGTGGAAAGATTGTCCAGTTATTGGGACATAAGGGGAGGGAAGCCACCTGTACAAGCATACAATCATGGCCAGTGGTTAGTTCAAGGAAGACAGAGGTTTTGTGAGCAGATTGGAATTTTCTCCAGAAGATGTAAGCGGAGAAGAGGATGAAGGCTGTGGTAAGCAAGGATAAGGTTACATAAGGCCAGGGAGTCTGTAAGGTGTTATAGAAATGGTCAGTAATGGAAGGCGGGGTGGCCAAGTCAGGGAGAGCACTGTAATGGAAACTGGGTACATCAGGTGGGATAGTTAGTGCAGAAGATGTCTGTGCTAACAATACAGCTGCTGAGAGTCGACGAAATTTTCGTAATATCCAAATAAATAACCCAATTGCTACCCAGGCTGAAGCTATGGCCGCCAACGCAATAATTCCACTAGTGTCAGGCCAGCTGCTGAAGGCAAATTCTAACTGACCATCTAACATGGATTCTGACAGTGTTTGAAATACTTTCTCATTTTGTTTTGTTTTCTTAACAATACGATCAAGACTGAGATGATACTGGTTATCGTTGGCCAAAGTTTGAGAAAATGAGTGATTGTAAATTTCAATATTTGGAATTTTTATGTGTACAAAATTTCCATAATTAGTGTCACCAAATATGGAGGCATGGTTTTCAGGCTCGAAAAAATGTTGAATTAATGCTAAGTTAACAGGATGTAGCACCGTAACATCTTTAGTGTCATTTTGACCTTGACCTAGTCTGGGTGGTAGATACAAATTACCTGAAGTCACTGAACATCTCGCGGGTACTTGCATTACACAGAAATGACAACCCTTCATCATTTTCTGTCCAGACGGGCAGTCTAACGCTAACATTTTGGTGTGATACATAATCAAATTTGAGGGTGAAAGTTCAATAATGCTAGTTTTGAGCGTGTTTGGGACAAAACGGAAATTACAAAAGGATTTGACCTGAGACTTTTGATTGTAAAAGATTGATGAATAACATGAACCAGATGCCACAGAACGTAATGCTACATGAAATGGACAATACATAATATCCTGTCCTGTACACTGACTAAGTTGGGTGTGTGACAAAACTGAGAAATGTTGATTATCACTAGTATGTAAAAAATAATCCGGAGTGTCTAGTAGCTGTGTGGCATGTGTTGATGTGGTATTGATTGGCACTGGGTAGGAGTACACCTTATACAAGGATAAAGGGTGAACAAAAGATGATATAGGTATTTTCAGTAGGATGTACAAATTGGAATGGTGCCTTGCATACAAAAAGTCAGCAAATGAATAGTAGTATAAAGGGTCAAAATGAATAATATTTGTCCCAGGATATTTGGTAGATATAATGTTCTGAACCTGTTTAAGAGTAGATTTGATTGTCTGGGGGGACAAAATAAAGGGAGATAACTTGCCTTTAACAAAATCATGAATTGCTAGCTGTACGTGCTCTAAGTGTTTTTCTAAAACTGCACTAGCATTAATTTGTTTTAACATCCTATTTTCAAGCAATATGTACTCATGTTGCATTCCGTCTAAAGCGCTAGAGAATTGCTGTGCTAATGTTACAGACTCATCATGATTGACAAGCACTGCTTTGAGAACATTATCAAATCGTTCATTGACTGTAGATACAAATGAGGTTAATTGATGAGCTTCATGAGCCATGGCTGTAGCAAGTTTAATATTGTTATTGTTCAATGTTTGCATGTGGTGTTTTAAGTTGTTCATATCACTTGCTGTTGCTGTTCCGAACAATGATTTCGATATCTCACCAATAAAGTCAAACAAACCTCTTTTTGATCTCCTGGAGCCAAATGTTATTGTTTTTGGGAAGTAAGAATGAGGGATAAGCTGATGAAGTTTTGTGACTGTGGAGTTGATACTAGCCATACATTGCATTCTCAAGGCGTTAAGAGTTTTCAAGACCACATTTGCAGGTTCACATTGTTGACTGCTACACTGAAGATCCCCATGAAGGTATACTCTAGACGGGAGTGGGACTTCAAAAGTGTGTGACCAGTATTCTTGACCAAGATGAAGTTTAGCTGTGGGGGTAAAGAGAATTCCATAGTTCAGTCTCTGAACTAATGATGGTGATGGTGCATTATCACCGGCCGCAAATGGGAGAATCACAAGGGTCATCAGCGCAAGTAGGCTCAACAGAGGAGGAAGTCCAAAGATACCTAAGGAGAAGTAGACAGAAAGGATAAGATTAGCATCTTGTATGCCGTTATGAGATGTTGCAATCATCTCAAAGCACTAAATAAACAGACTTTGTATCTATTTAAATCTTAGCATTAAGTATGCTTAAGGAGAAGAATTAGATGGAAAATAAAGGAAAGGAATACCGGTAAAAGATATCTATGGACTAACCTATTTTGTTTATGATTTATTGCCGTGAAAAACAAGTCAGTTTTGACTGTTTACCCTTTTTACGAGCTTTCCCTGATTGCGTTTTAGTGATATGAAATTCACGAACCATGGCAGGGGGTAGGTTTTCTACAGGTTCCCAGGTTCGAACTGAATGACCAAGCCATTTCACGCGAAATTCCTTGACACCGTTTCGAAACTTGTACTTTATAAGTTTTTCAATCGGGTAAGATTGCTGGTCATCCTGAGAAGCATTTGGGTTGGTTGGGTTTGAAATGGGTTGTTGGACTGGTATGGGTTGTGTTGACTGATCAGCTGGTATGGTTGGGTTGGGTTGGTTTGTTTTGGGGTTAGGAGGGTTTGGTTGGGCTGAACTATCCGTAGGTGTTGGGGTGGATGAGGATGAGGATGAGATCTGAGAAGACTGGGTTGGTTGGGGGAATTGGTCCGGGTTATCGACAAGTTGATTTGTTGGGTTTGAGGGATCTGGTACTCGCTGATTTTCTGGGACATGAGGAACATATGGCGGACATGGTGGGGGATTCAAACTAGGTCTGTTGTCTGGGTTTGTATACAGTTTCAATCGATTGGCATGAATGAGAGATTTGACTTGTTTGTGCGTATTGCAGCGTCGGAGCTTATACGTGTGATTGGGACCTTTGTCGACAATGTAGTATGGTCCATCCCATGGATGGTGTAGCTTTGGTGACAGACCTTTGGGTACTTTAGGGGAATGGAGCATAACCAAGTCATTGACTTGGAATTCAGGTTCTGAAGCCTTTTTGTCGTATTGCTTTTTTTGTTTGGTTCTGGCCTCTGTTATGTTCTTATTAGCTGTTTGTCTAACATACTTGAGGTGATCTATGAGCTGGGTGACATGTGTTTTCGCATCTTTTCCAAGACCATCTTTTGGGATTAAGGCAGTATCAAAAGGTAAATTCATTTCCTTACCAAACAACATCTGGTATGGTGACATATTAGATGCTTGAGTTGATGGTGACATTCTAAAAGCCATTAGAATACCTGAAAGAAACTGAGGCCAGTCTTGTTGATTTTTATCAACATATGCTCTCAAGCACTGGGCAATTGTACTGTTCATGCGTTCACATGTAGAGTTGGTTTGGGGATGATATGAACTTGTAAAGTGTCTAGTCACTTGGAAGATTTCACACACAGCCGTTACAAGTTTACTCATAAAATTTTGCCCTCTATCACTGACAATAGTGCTTGGAGCACCATACCTGGAAAATATTTCAGAGTACAGGACTCGGGCGATTTCCTTAGAATCTTGTGTTCTGAGAGGAAATGCTTCTGGCCATTTGCTAAAGGAGTCCACAACAAGAAGAATGTACTTGTATCCTTCTTTTGTCGTTGTAATGGGTCCTAAAATGTCCATGTGAAGTCGTGAAAATGTCTCACAGATAGGCATGTTTGTTAAGGGTGCTTGCTTCTTGTTTGCAGACTTTTTTATCCGTTGACATGCGTCACATGACCTGATGTAGTCAACAGTATTCTGAAACATTTTAGGCCAATAGTATTTTAGTTGAATGGCCTTGTATGTCCTATCGATCCCTAAGTGCGCTCCTCCTGCTTGACAGTCATGATACGACCTAAGAACATCTTCCCTAAGACATCTAGGGACTGCAAGCTGACGAAGAGGAGTATGCTGAGTATCTCTTTTAGGTGCAGGTGTGTACAGGTGGTATAGAGTGTCATCAAGTAATACATACTGACTGGAAAGAGCAAGGATTTTGCTAGCTTGGGCCTTTGATGTTGGTAAATGTTCTGTAGCTAAGTATTTGTATATGTCTACAAAATCTGGACATTCAGACTGAAGTTTACCAACTGATCCAGAAGTGGAAGGGTCTGAAATGGCAGTTTTGGGGGTACCTTGGGTTGTATCACTGTATAGAAATGTGACCTGTTGAAGTGAGGACTCTACATGTAGACCAACAGATGACACTTCCGGATGAGGAGCCATGTCTTCTAGTGCCTCTTCTGCAGTAGGAGGTTGGACTGGGGGATATAGTCGCCTAGAAAGGGCATCAGCCACTTCATTTGTCTTACCTGTTTTATACAAGATTTCAAAGTCATAACCCTGTAAGAGTACAGCCCACCTAGCTAACCTACCTGTTGACTCTGGCTTTATATCCTTCATCCATTTAAGAGCACTATGGTCAGTATATACCTTGAAGTGTTTTGAAGCTAGGTATACATGATATGTTTTTATACCTTCAACTATTGCAAGGCCTTCTCGTTCTGAAATGGAGTACTTACGTTCATGCTGGTTCAGAGAACGTCCACCATAGGCAATAACACGCTCATGTTTGTTTATGTCTAACTGACCTAATACATACCCAATGGCATTCCCGGAGGCATCCGTCGTCAGAATGAAGGGTTTCGTGTGATCAGGGTATGCCAGTATTGGCGGAGAGGTCAAAACTTGCTTGAGCTGATCAAATGATTTTTGACAGGACTCTGACCATTCAAACTTAACATCCTTCTGGAGTAGTCTGGTTAATGGAGATGCAATTTTACTATAGTTTTTGACAAACTTCCTATAGTAGTTGCATAAACCTAAGAAAGATCTGACCTGTTTTTCAGATGTGGGGACAGGGTAGGCAGCAACAGCATCTGTCTTAGATTTGTCAACTTCGACTCCGTCTTTAGATACCACATGGCCTAGATAATGAACCTTACCTTGAGCAAAGGAACACTTGCTTGGTTTGAGTGTTAGCTGTGCCTGCCTAAGCCTATCAAAAATTTCTTGTAAGTTTTGCAAATGAGTCTCAAATGTACGGGAGAACACTAAAATATCATCCACATACACAAGACAGGTTTTCCAATTCAAACCATTCAAAACTTTGCACATAAGAGACTGGAAGCTAGCCGGGGCATTAACAAGCCCGAATGGCATTCTTTTCCATTGATAGACTCCGGCAGGGGTCACAAATGCTGATTTGTGAGCAGTTTCAGGGTCCATGGGGATTTGCCAGAACCCAGAGGCTAGGTCAAGTGTAGAAAAGTATTGCGCTTTTGAATCCCCAATAGAGTCAAAAACATCCTCAAGACGGGGAAGAGGAAAGGTATATTGTCTGGTGACAGCATTTAGTTTCCTGTAATCTACAGCGAAACGTAACTGGCCATTTTTCTTTTTGACCATGACAACTGGACTCTGCCACATAGATGTGGATTCTGTAATGATGTCATTCTCTAACATTTCTTTTACCTGCCTTTCAGTTTCAGCTTTGACCTCAGGATTTTGACGATAAAAGCGTTGCCTTATGGGAAGGGCATCCCCTGTTTCAATCCTATGTGTATGCTGAGATGTATGGCCTAATTGTGACAGATCTGTAGCAAAGACATTTCTGTTTTGTTGAAGAAAGGTCTTAAGAATTTGTGTTTGGTTTTCAGAAAGATCAGAATTGCCTAAGTCAAAGGTAATAGGATCAGATGTCTGTGTAGCCGAGGAAGATGGGGAGGAATTTGTGGCATCTACAGGTGTGTCAAGGGACATGACAAAGTTTTCAGCAATGACGGATGCAAAACCTATCACAGTTTCAGGTGAAAGTGTGACTTGTTCTTCAGAGGGATTCATGACCTGGACAACGCAAGTCTGATTTGACCGAATGACTGAAACACACTTAGCTCCTACTAGTCCTATTGAAGGTAGTTGGTGAACGGGTTCAAAAAGTATGTTTGAGTTTGGTGGTAGGTCTTGTACCGTAACTGTAATATTGTTTATCGACATTGGGGGAAGATTGTAGTGATATGTGGTTTGAGCCAAAGACACCTCAGTGTGAATAGAAAGAATTTGATTCGTTTCGGGATTTTTCAAAAATAAAGTTTTCCTTTTTATGTCAATAACAGCTTCATGTTTGTTTAAGAAATCTAAACCAAGAATTAAAGGAACATGGAAGGTTTCAAAGACATGGAGGTCAGCCATGA
Source organism: Ylistrum balloti (assembly GCF_031769215.1). Lineage (NCBI taxonomy): Eukaryota > Metazoa > Mollusca > Bivalvia > Pectinida > Pectinidae > Ylistrum > Ylistrum balloti. The sequence continues at coordinate 274,821 of NW_026782795.1, read as the reverse complement.
AACTGCATTCTCCAATTGTAATAGGGATGGCTATTTTTCCGAGACTTCTATGTGACTCGCCTCCTGCAACCACTGCGGTCACAGCTGAACACTGTTGTATCTGTGTACTTGTGTTTACCTTTAGTTTATTTAATAAAGATAATGTAACACAGGAAATTGTAGCTCCTGTATCCACCAGCGCTTTTACTAGTGAATCATACAACTCTACACTAACAGTATTTCTATCAACAGGTGTTACAAGATTGACAATCTCTACTGGTTCTGGTGAAGGGTTTGTTATGGGTATGTTGATGGTTGTTTTGCTTTCTAGAGAATTGGGTTTGATCTTGTATCCTGTGATGGGTTGACTCATGTTGGTCTTGGTGTGCCTATCCTTGCTTCCAGGGATAGGCGCGCATCCCTATTGCCTATTAAAGTTTTGTGCTGGGGAAGTGGAATTGTGTATTGACATGTTAGTAGAGGGTGGTTGGTTGAATTTCTTCCGGCGGCACACATCAGCGGTATGATGCCAAATCTTACAAAATGAACACTGTGTATTATAAGCAGGACATAAAAATCGCCCAAGGCATGACTTACCACATCCCTGGCACGGTCTTCTGTTCTGAGGTTGAGGAGGCAGTTGAGGCTGGAAGGACTGTTGCTGCTGCTGGGGTTGATACCATTGTGGAGGAGAGGGCTGTTGAGGTTGGAACGCTTGTTGTGGAGGGAAGGGCTGCTGATATTGGTACGCTTGTTGTTGAGAGAATGGCTGTTGAACTTGGTACGCCTGATGTGGAGAAAACGGCTGCTGGTGTTGTTGAACGTAAGGCTGGGTTGGAGGTTGCTGGAGCTGATGCTGAGATGAAGGTTGCTTATAGTTTGTTTTGTTGTGATGTTGTTTAGATGCTATCACAGACACTTCCTCTCTTACTTCCTGAATTTGATTTACAAGTTGAGTCTGTAGTTTGTTGACAAGCTCATCACACAGTTTTGTCATGGACAGCATGTTAACGCTGTCCGTGTCCGTTGTGCATGCTATTTCCTCTTTTGCCAAATCGACTGCATGCCGAAGGTCAAGGAATGTTTTTGGCTCTTTGCCCAATACTTTTGATTTCAATTTGGGTTGCAGTCCATTCATGGCTACTTGAACCTTGTAGCTTTCTACAATGGTATGTCCAAGGGCCAGCTTCTCCGCTCGTTCCATGTACTTTTCCGCGGGTTCTTCAGAACTTTGCTTCAAGGAGAAGAACTTATTGTCTGTGGTCTTTTGACCAAATCTGTGTAGGAAGGATTCCTTGAACTTTACAAAATCTGTCCTCTCAGTATCTGGGAGGCCTTGCAACCACAGTGCTGCTGGTCCCTCCATGTTGAATGACATGGCAGCCAAGGTTCGTTCATTTGGCACATTATGAAACTTTTGCCATGACTCAAGGTTGGTGAGCCATATGACTGGCGAGTCAGTTCCATTGTATTTTTTTAGATTTATTCCTCCGGTAGCCATTTGAGGAATTAGTAGGTGGTCTTCAACAGGAGGAGGAGGAGGAGGAGGTAGAGGTAAATCTTCTGTATCTTCCAGTTGCTGTTGTTGTTGCTGAAGAGGCTCCTGTTCACTTTCCTGTTGTTGTTGTTGAGGGGGTGGAGGCACCTGTTCACCTTCCTGTTGTTGTTGAGGGAGTGGAGGCACCTGTTCACCTTCCTGTTGTTGTTGTTGAGGGGGTGGAGGCACCTGTTCACCTTCCTGTTGTTGTTGTTGAGGGGGTGGAGGCACCTGTTCACCTTCCCGTTGTTGTTGTTGAGGGGTTGGAGGCACCTGTTCACCTTCCTGTTGTTGTTGTTGAGGGGGTGGAGGCTCCTGTTCACCTTCCTGTTGTTGTTGAGGGAGTGGAGGCTCCTGTTCACCTTCCTGTTGTTGTTTAGCCTTTTGTGGAGGTTTTTGCTGGACCCTGGTTTGGTGTGGTCTTTGTGTTACCTGTTCTCTTGCTGCTGCTGCGCGAGTTCTGCCCGGCTGGTAGTTGGTTGGTACGGTCACAGTTTTGTCTTTTCCCGTCATTTAGGAACTTGGGGATTCCCACCAATCTGTCATCGAGTTTTGTGTGGATGTTTTTGTTTTTGATACTGTAAAATATAATGGAGGCAGCCTGGTAAGTTTCATGTGTCTTTCTTTATTGGGGTCGCAGCTTCAAGTCGAACATGTCAATACATACAGATAATGAATACATGGAAATTCTTGTTATTGATTACACAAAAATCAATCACGAATTAAACCACCGTTCGGATCTAATTACATTACAAGAAAGATCTTGTATATGTACATATGAAACTATTGTTACTGATATGCAATATCAGTAGTGAATTAAATCACTAATTGGATTCAATTACAAATACAATAAGATCCAAATGTAAAAATAAAGTGTGAGTAAAATGGGGCAAATTAGCTAAGTAAATATTGGGGAAAATTAGCAACGTTAATTTTGGGGAAAATTAACTAAGTTAGAGCTATACTCTGACTTGACTGTGGAGGTAAATGACAAAGGAATAACTCGCGCAGTAGCTCGGGACTTATTGTAGTAAAATAATACACGCAGAACATATTATAGGGTAATCATCATAATCATTAGTTACTCCAGAATGGTAAAAATATAAAGTAATTATTTACAACATAATGATACTTCATGAGAAAATGAAGTTATTTATATCAAATGAATTATTACCTCTTTAAGAAATGAAATATTCAAAACTATTTGAGTCTATACATTGTAAATATTAAGAAGGGCACATGACAGGAATGTTTATTTACATTAGGAACATTTACTTCCTGTTTATATGACTAACTTCCGGTTTTGGAATGAACTTCCGGTTTTGGAATGAACTTCCGGTTTACGGAATAAATGAATGAATGAAGTTCGTAAAAGAGGGGGGGGGGGGGGTATTTACAATGTCTTATTTATCATGTAAGATGAAATGATGCCAAATTACGCTTACTCAGATGTTCAATTATTTCAGCTAACGTATCTTGTCTCTCATGCAAAACGTTAATAGTCGGTATAAAGTACATAACAAATAAGACGCACGGTTCAGAAAATCTATCATGTTAACATTAACATCAGGGGACTTTCTGCTTAATCGCATTACACGATAATATACATAAAAACATGATTTCTTACTGGTAATGTTAAACTGCACAGATTTCAGCTAAATAATCGGTACTTATACTCTTGATCGAGCATTGTCAAACTGCTATATGTACAACGATAGATCATTATCTTTCAGGTAAAACTACACAAGCATGTGTTCTTTTATCATTCAAGACGGATGTTATGAGTTTGTAAAACTCTATTTCAAAATTTGGAACAGTTTTGCACAATCAGTGCGGTAGCAATACCAAAATCTTTGATATGTACAAATTCACATCAAAATAGCAATATGCCAATTTAGGTTAAGATCTCTCTTTTAGTTTGGATACTTATTTATGCCTTATCCTTTCTAACACTTTGTTTCTCAAACATAGGAAATTTTCCTATAGAAATATATAAAGTTTTCCACACAAAACAACGTTATTTCTGAATGTCTTAAATCAAATTCTAGTTATCAAATTTAACAAAACTCTACCGTACATGGATTTTAAAAATCTGAAGGTCGAAAAGATTATAAGAGGGAAAAATATGAATTCTTTGTTTCGCATAAATCAAGAATAGGCAAATAAAATGTAATAGAAATACAAAATCAAATATCAACCAACAATGAAAATCTCACACAATGATTATGAACATCTTCAACAAAGACAAATAAAATATAAAATAGAATACATGTAAAAAGAGAAAATTGCTCACCTGTAAAATATAATGGAGGCAGCCTGGTAAGTTTCATGTGTCTTTCTTTATTGGGGTCGCAGCTTCAAGTGACCAGCTGGACACGCGACACTACATACTCAGGTGCCCCCCCCGAATCAAGGTGAGGTACCAGGAGGGTTATTTAAGGCGCTACTATAATAAAGAATGGGTAATTTACCCTTAAGCGGCCTCATAAAAAAAACTTATTTCCACTCTGACCTTAGCTCTGATTGGTCAAATGTTAGCGTGGGTTTGGACAAAGAAATTGGAGAAAAACAGCGATCTGACAGGCCGGTTATGCAAGATTACCTGAGCCTTAATTGACTCAAACACGTACGATAATTCTTTAACAAAGAACTGACGTTAGAGTAAGGGTCGGGCTAATTTCTTAATTGATGTCATAAAAGGGATTATCAGAAACTGACCGCGTTGCTGTACTGATCAAATAACCATATGTTGGAAAACCTAAATCTTGTTTGTTAACTTGTGTACGAGTTCAATTAACATGATTCCGAAAACAGTTATTTGATTTAGGTATTATTGTATTCAACTCTGGTTTTACAAAAATATACAGAAAAAGCTATAAAATCTCAATTTCGTTGAAATTTACTTTTTTAAAATCATTTTGTTATGTAAGTTATAAAAAGGTAAAATATCAGTATGATACAGGTTTCAACTGCTAGGGTTAGGTAAGGCATTATAAGACCCTGGAGCCGTCTACAAAAACTAGTATAATCAAACGATCGCCGGTAAAGACGGTTCTACTCCACAGAAGGGGAGGCAGATCGCTTGCCAATCAAACAATTAGTCGGATTCAACCTTGAATATTCTGCAGGCAAACATTACAATAAACACCAAGAAAATACCCACATAATTCAAACTCATCTTCCATAAAACTATGGTAAAATATGAACAAAAGGAAAGATTTACACAGAGTCTGAAAAAGTACAAGGAGAATAAGATCAGGTGTTCCTGAAGATTAAGCGTATTCTGCTTTATCGACGACATCCGCCTTGTGAACTTTAGTCAATGCAAGTAAGTAATATCAGGTACTAAAATGAGAACAACGAACGACAAGAACGGAACCAACAGACAATTACTAATATACGTCAAAAGTATTGTGCGCTATTACAGTTGACGTTTTTATTTTCATGCGAGGCAGCATTTATTGACTAGATTATCAAAACATGTAAAAAGGACATTGCTAAGTACATCAACTTCACTTTCGGATTCATGTATATTGACCTTAATCATCAAAACGTTTTGATGCAGGGAAACGTTTCATGGATGTTCTCATGATCTCATTGAGAATTATATTTCCTTCTGTGATAAGAAGTTTTAGTTAGAACGTGGCATTTAACAAAGCAACAGCTAGATGACATATTCGGAACATCTGCTTATGTTCCGGTACTGTTTCAAAAGTCTCTGCGCGAAATAATCTTTCCGACATCAAACAAAATTTTCATTTCACAATTATTAACAGGTCGGTACGGAAAAGCGGTAACGCTTTGACAAATTCAGGGAAAACGAATAAGGAAAAATTATTTTCGATTTCACAGTCTATTTATGAAACAGACGATACTTTTTAACGATGTAAGCGACAGAGAGCAAATTCCTTTTCTAGATCCTAAGCGGCACGCCCTGGGAACAAAATAATAAACAACATATCGATTTTGCTCATATTATCATTGAATTCTTGTGGTGGACGCTTTAGGATCAGGTACGTTGAAATTGGATATTCGCTTTACTATGGCCGATTGATGATGTTTTAAACCGCATCTTCAATCAGACCTCTTAGTGCGTCAATACATAAGTTAGAGTGAAAGTTGTTTGCGGCCAACACAAGTATGAGCACGAGTTTCTCACCTGTGCATCGCATTGACATGCACCTGTCAGACACCGCAAGGTGGTTGTGATGCACTGCAGCTCATTCAAAACTCCGCGAAATATGCATTTGGAACTCATGGGAAATAAGATGATTTATACACACCGACGACATGGTAGCGAGTAAAACGACCACATATCATGTGTAACGAAAATGTGTGGTAGGAGGAGGGGAGGGGTGGGGTGTCATCACACAGTCATAGGACGTTTTAAATCTAAAATGATATATTATGAAACATAGCAAATAGCAGGAATTATATAAAGAAAAGCAAAAAAGTATTTCTGCTAGTAAAGTATTATTACTACTATTTCACATGTTAATTTATGGAATGTCTAATTCCTGTGGTTTCATATCAATTAATTCGTTATCGTTTTCATTTTGTTCTTGTCCACCTAAATCAGACAAGAACATGAATAGTACTGATTCAATACTCATATTCTACTTTGGCTTTTTAAATTATCTTTAATGGTTTGGCTACTCTGGACATAGCAACAATAACACATTAGATATGTGTCTGTCAATATGCCATGATAGCATATGATGACATTGTAGCAATGATAACATATGATGACATCGTAATAGAATAGGGAAAAACACAATCCTGCTGAGTGCCCCATTAGGAATTGAACAGGTGTTTTCAGTGTGATAATTTGTGGTTCTACCTTAATCTCAACCTGGGATTCTAAGTAATCATTAAGTATTCAAATCTGCAGGGTATTACTGGGATGACTGGAGGACAAACCAATTTCTTATAATAATGATGATAAACTATTTTTACACAACAAAAATATTTTATAGAATACCATGGTTGTGATATAAGGATAACATGTATTTATAATGTCTCATTGTTAACCTTAAAACTGTAACCATCTTCAGCCGCAAAAATGTACTTAAGACCATGTGAAAATTGTAAAAGCCGTCCTGATGATGGTCACATAGTGGTTGAAACATGTCATAATAACCAAAATTACTCCTGGATATTGGGATTCATTTGTAATTTCTACATATTTACTACATAGCAAGGATCTCTAGTGATAACCAAGTGGTATCCATCTAGGAAGATTACCACAATATTAGACATTAAGACTGCTGGTTCTCCCATCTATCCAGAAAGATTACCACAATCTTAGACTTTAAGAGTGCTGGTTCTCCCATCTATCCAGGAATATTACCTCAACCTTAGACTTTAAGAATGCTGGTTCTCCCATCCATCTAGGAACATTACCATAATCTTAGACTTTAAGAGTGCTGGTTCTCCCATCCATCTAGGAACATTACCACAATCTTGGACTTTAAGAGTGCTGGTTCTCCCATCCATCTAGGAACATTACTACAATCTTAGACTTTAAGAGTGCTGGTTCTCCCATCCATCTAGGAACATTACCATAATCTTAGACTTTAAGAGTGCTGGTTCTCCCATCCATCTAGGAACATTACCACAATCTTAGACTTTAAGAGTGCTGGTTCTCCCATCCATCTAGGAACATTAACATAATCTTAGACTTTCAGAGTGCTGGTTCTCCCATCCATCTAGGAACATGACCACAATGTTAAACTTTAAGAATGTTGGTTCTCCCATCCTTCTAGAAATAATATTACCTCAATCTTAGACTTTAAAAGTGCTGGTTCTCCCATCTATCTAGGAACATTACCACAATCTTAGACTTTAAGAGTGCTGGTTCTCCCATCTATCTAGGAACATTACTACAATCTTTGACTTTAAGAGTGCTGGTTCTCCCATCTATCCAGGAACATTACTACAATATTTGACTTTAAGAATGCTGGTTCTCCCATCCATCTAGGAACATTACCACAATCTTGGACTTTAAGAGTGCCGGTTCTCCCATCCATCTAGGAACATTACTACAATCTTAGACTTTAAGAGTGCTGGTTCTCCCATCCATCTAGGAACATTACTACAATCTTAGACTTTAAGAGTGCTGGTTCTCCCATCCATCTAGGAACATTACTACAATCTTAGACTTTAAGAGTGCTGGTTCTCCCATCCATCTAGGAACATTACTACAATCTTAGACTTTAAGAATGCTGGTTCATATATTGTATCAGTGTAATACATTTAACATCCATTACATTAATTTCTACGACGTCATTTGTGATTGACTGAAGGCCTCTATTCTTTCAATCTTGATATCATAACTTAATGCACCCATATGCATTATGACATCACCAAAGAAAGAGATACAGTATGTAAATTTAGATTTTGTGGATCAGCCTAGAAAAATGCTATTTTCAAAAAGTATCCAAGTCATGTGATAAACAAAATCTTACATTTCTTTACATGAGATTTATGAAACTTGACACAAATATATCATTTTACCTCACCAGAGACTCTGTAAAGTAAAAATTTAAAGAGTTGTTTCATCAATTCCATATAAATGAAAAGCCATGTAAGGTTGTGATGGTCTGAGTGAGTACGATTTGGTCATTGTTTTTGCTTCTGCTTGTAAATTAGTACATGTACCACTCTTTACTTTTTCAATTTGTTTTACATATGTTGCATTTATATATTATGATATCATTTCATGTTTTAAAATATGCTAATTTCTTTCCTAAAGCAGGTAATAATAATTTGAAGTCTAGTTCATGTATATACATAAATTATCTCTAGCAGAGTGATATATCAATATTTGGATTAAACCGTCTGGGCTGAACAGTTGTGATGGATATTGTTTACACATGGATACACATAATATGATTGGGAAAGCTGATACAAATCTTCGTTGTACAATCACATTGTCTATTCAGGGGTTTTAGACTGGGAATTTAGTGAACTGACTTGTACAATCACATTGTCTATTCAGGGGTTTTAGACTGGGAATTTAGTGAACTGACTTGTACAATCACATTGTCTATTCAGGGGTTTTAGACTGGGAATTTAGTGAACTGACTTGTACAATCACATTGTCTATTCAGGGGTTTTAGACTGGGAATTTAGTGTAAGTCATTATACTATGTATGATACACTTAACAACAAAATGTATGCGTTTTGTTAAAAAAATAAACAATTTTGGTGATTGGAGTTTTTTTGAAACACTTTTTTTGAAGTATTTTAAAGAATAAAGAGAACTTTTTGAGAAAATAAACGATATTGTTGATATGATCTGATATGAGGAAACTGATCTGCCATTCTCTCTGATGTAACATATTGGTTGAGAGATTGCATACTTACTTTGGAGTGTTCATAATCAATATTATGATTTAACCATGAATTTGATCAGATATCTGTGTCCGCTGAGGTCGGCTTAGAAAATATGCCAGAATAGGGATGGATGTTATATTAAAACTAATTGTGAATCAGATTGCATAGGATGTCGACCTGTTCAGGTATCTGGCTTCACATATTAGGGAGTGATATTGAACAGAATGTAAACATTCAAGGATCAGACTGAAAAGGATGTCAGAATGACCAAACATCACAGCTACAAATTATTTTTATGTAGCAAAGTTTTGCTGTTGTAATTCTGTTAAATCATTCTTTTTTTATTGGTTATTGACTGAGAAAATGTTAAGTATCTGAAAGGCCTGGTGGTATACAGGTTCTTTGTTTTTCATGTTTCTGTTAAAAGTCTTTAGTGACAAATTGAAATTTGTTTAATTTTGTTGTGTACTTGCAGACTAACTATTAAGAGAGCCATGTAGAATATGAACGAAGATGAGGGAGATTATTTTCATCGTAGGTTTAGTGTTGGGTCGGACAGAACATTGGATAATATAGCTGATCTTCATAACTTGGATACATCACAGAGTACTCTACACAGTCCTATTCACGGAAGGATGTTCAGCAGCAGCTACAGGGGACAGAAGCCTGGTGATATGGACCCACCTCATCACCATAGTAATGAACTGGTTGAAGTTACTGGCCCCTCCAGCTCAGGACAAACAGATGGAGCTGATAAAGCTGGGGAAATAACTCCAGTAAGTAGGCTAAGAATGAAATCTGACCTCATAAGAGGTCAAGAGGAAGGGTCAAGGCCAAGACCAGTGGAACGTCAGTTGACGGACAGCTACATTGAGGAACTGTCACGCACACCTCGTTACAATACTCAAACGGACTATAACCAGATGGTGGACCATTTAGCAGAGAACGATCCATTTCGAGGAGAATATACTCCCTCTGGTAAGCAAAAGAAAGTACAACACAAAAGAAAAAAGCACAAACATAAAAAAGATGATGATTCTACATGGGATGGAACAGAGAGCATGCCACTTGATAAATCAGAAGGAACGTTTTCTAAGAAAAAGAAAAAATCTAAGAAAGGATCAAATTCTAGAGATAGCACTGGAACTTTTACCATAGATGGACATTCCAATCCGTCCTTTGATAAATCTGTAGACAGGTCTGTCGACAGACAGAGGGCAGAATCTGTTCAGAGTAATGGAACATACACACTCAAAAGAGAGGACTCTTTAGCAAGTCTTAAAGGGTTCCATCCATCGGTTACCAGAAATGACACCAGCAACAGTTTTACCATCAAACGTGCATCCTCAAAAAGGAAGACCAAAATTGGTATTGATAGAGTAAGTCATGATTACTTAATTATAGTATGTGTAGCTATCCTGTCTTCATATTTAATTTCAACTTCCCTGTAAAATTCTTTACTCTTTCATTATGCAATTTTGGATTGTTAGTTATTTTAAGTGTTGTGAATGTTTCTGTGTAAAGGTTTGTCAGTTTCTCAGAGAAACATCGCAATATAAGATTGATACAAAGTAACTTTGTTTTTGTTTGAAGGTTTTGTCAGTTTCCCAGAGAAAGGATGCAAATATTAGATTGAGACTCTTTAATTTTCCTTCAAAATTTCTGTCAAGGTCAGGAGATGGACATTTCATTAGGTTCTTTTGTGAACTGATTTTTTCTAGAGTTATTTACAAGTACACTTGTTGACATGCTCTAAACTTAGTTTATAAAGAATAAGAATTTTGTCAATATTGTATAAACTTGTAAATATAGACACACTATAAACATACCATAATTGTTAGCTCACCTGGCCCAAGGGGCCAAGTGAGCTTATGCCATAGCGCAGCGTCTGTTGTCCGTCTGTCGTCCATCCATTGTTAGTCCTTCATTTAAACAACTTCTTCTGAAATACCAATAGGCGTAGAGTTATCATATTTGGCTGGAATGTTCCTTTGACGAAGCCAAACAAAGTTTGCAAAAAGAAATGATCTTGACCCATATTCAAGGTAAAAGAGGTCAAATGTGTTAAAACCTTTAAACGACTTCTTCCAAAATACTGGAAGGCCTAGAATCATTATATTTGGCTGGAATGTTTCTTTGATGAAGCTCAACTAAGTTTGCAAAAAGAAATGACCTTGACCCATATTCAAGGTCACAGAGGTCAAATGTGTTAAAACCTTTAAATGACTTCTTCCAAATTACCGGAAGGCCTAGAATTGTTATTTGGCTGGAAGGTTCCTTTGATGAAGCCCAACAAAGTTTGCAAAAAGAAATGACCTTGACCCATATTCAAGGTAAAAGAGGTCAAATGTGTTAAAACCTTTAAACGACTTCTTCCAAAATACTAGAAGGCCTAGAATCATTATATTTGGCTGGAATGTTCCTTTGATGAAGCTCAACTAAGTTTGCAAAAAGAAATGACCTTGACCCATATTCAAGGTAAAAGAGGTCAAACCTTTAAACGACTTCTTCCAAAATACTAGAAGGCCTAGAATCATTATATTTGGCTGGAATGTTCCTTTGATGAAGCTCAACTAAGTTTGCAAAATGAAATTACCTTGACCCATATTCAAGGTCACAGAGGTCAAATGTGTTAAAACCTTTAAACGACTTCTTCCAAAATACCGGAAGGCCTAGAATTGTTATTTGGCTGGAAGGTTCCTTTGATGAAGCCCAACAAAGTTTGCAAAAAGAAATGACCTTGACCCATATTCAAGGTAAAAGAGGTCAAATGTGTTAAAACCTTTAAACGACTTCTTCCAAAATACTAGAAGGCCTAGAATAATTATATTTGGCTGGAATGTTCCTTTGATGAAGCTCAACTAAGTTTGCAAAATGAAATGACCTTGACCCATATTCAAGGTCACTTAAGTCAAATGTGTTAAAACCTTTAAACGACTTCTTCTGAAATATCGAAAAGCCTCGAATCATTATATTTGGCCAGTATGTTCCTTTTATGAAGTCCAAGAAAGTAAAAGAAATGACCTTGACCCATAGTCAAGGTCACAGGGGTCAAATGTGTTAAACGTGGAACATATGACCAGATATAGTAATGTTGGTCATAAATATCCAGGTGAGCGATACAGGCCCTGTGGGCCTCTTGTTTTGTAATTTGCATTGAATATATTTTTTAGGTAAAATTCTGATATAAAATTTCTTACTGTAGTTTATAGAAGTTATGTGTCTTTTATTCAGGTTGGATTCCAAAAGTTCGTGAAAGAAAATATCAAACAACGGGAGCCTAAATCAGAAATTAATCCACCAACTGGGAAGTAAGTTTTGTGATAATTCCCTCAGTAGCATGTGCCAGTAACATGTTTATCAAACAATAGGCTTAAAAGGTCTATATATAGAATCTTCCAGCCCGTAAGTAGTAGCTTATTAATAGTAACGTGAAATCAGTGAAAATCCATAATCAACATTTGGTTATCAAAATTAGATAGGCTTTTTTATGTAGTTTAATCGATTACATAATCAGCTGGCTGTTTGTTCAATATTCATAGAAAGTGATTGCATCTTTCCTTGCAATAATGTTTCCTTTTTCTGACTCTAAGCTGTCTACATGAGACTGGATATAAAATACATTGTGTTTTAGATGTTCCATGTAGTGTACTATTTGTACTGTATTTACTGTTTCAGGGGAAAGGACATTCCTAACATGGAAAAAGGCAAGCATGTATGGCACTACCATACACATACTATTGCAAAACCCTGTGATTCCTTTGGTGAGATTCAGTTCCATGGCTATGGACACGACACAGAATCTTCCCCTGTAAGTACTGACTCTTGTGTATAGTACCTTAGGTTAAAGAATTTGACAAAATATACATGTGAATCTGATAATGATGATTATATACTTGGGAGTTAGAGTGTTTATGCAATACCTACAGGCAGTTTCTTGTTAGATCCATTGTCAACATATCAGAAATTGAGATTTATCTTTGTTCCTGTTATGATATGACCAAGAACTTGTCATACATTGGTGAGACTTTTCCTTAGGTCAGGTTCTTAGTCAATAATTAGTTTTATAATGAAGATTGATGTTTGTCATGGAGGTTCTTTTCAGATTGAGTACTCAGGTTTTGAAGTATGTTTTTCAAAAGAATATTTTATTTGTTTGTTAATCATTATCTTAAGGTTGAAGTTTTAATGGTATTTTTCATTTAGTTCTGTTTCCATTGAGAGGAAACAGGGATGCATGTTTTAGAAGTGAATTTTGAGCAGAAGTGTAAAGCTTTCACCTACACGGTTTATGACTTGGTAGAAACCCATGTACTTTAAGTTATTGTATATAGTGAGTATTGTATTTCTGTAGATACACAACAACTAATAGAGACTGCAAGGTCTTAACTTACAACATTAACCTGAGCAAGAAACTAATTACTGTAACGAAAGATACAAATTGATTGAATAAAGATTAGGATTTCAGCCTATAATCATTACAACAGGTTGATAGCATTTGCCTCCATTAAATATGAAATACAGTTGATACCATTTACCTCCATTAAATATGAAATACAGTTGATACCATTTACCTCCATTAAATATGAAATACAGTTGATACCATTTAGCTCCATTAAATATGAAATACAGTTGATATCATTTTCCTCCATTAAATATGAAATGCAGTTGATATCATTTACCTCCATTAAATATGAAATACAGTTGATAGCATTTTCCTCCATTAAATATGAAATACAGTTGATAGCATTTTCCTCCATTAAATATGAAATACAGTTGATACCATTTAGCTCCATTAAATATGAAATACAGTTGATACCATTTACCTCCATTAAATATGAAATACAGTTGATACCATTTAGCTCCATTAAATATGAAATACAGTTGATACCATTTACCTTCATTAAATATGAAATACTAACCAAAAAGGAGTGACAGGTTTCCTTGTCTCACAGCCTCAAACAGTTTTGTATTTCATTTCAGATGAATTTGATAAACTGTAGTGAACTGTAATACAAGGTTAAATGACTTGAGGGACAGTATAGAGACAAATGTCTAAATCTTTATTAAGCAATGTCGATGACATTTTGTTGATGCTGTAACCACACTGTAAAATATTTGATTTTAGTGAGTCTCTTATTTTGGTTGATTTCATTGATTTCTTGCGTAGTACTACAAATTAATATGTCTTGTATTGATAAACTGTTTGATACTTGAGATTTTTTTCAGCGTAATTTCAGTGACAATTTGAACTACATGAAACGATGTAAGATTTTACAGTAGGTAATTAAGAACAGCAATTGAGTATAATAAGGTTTACTCTGTGTGATTACAGTACATCAGACTGGCAAACGACACCAAGCCAGAGTTGGTGCTGGACATTATTCTTAACTACTGGAAGCTTCCCACCCCAAAACTCCTTATCTCTATTACTGGTGGTGCCAAAAGGTTTGACATGAAACCCAAGCTCTTGGAAAAGTTCAAGCGCGGCATTATCAATGCAGCGACAAGCACAGGTATTTATCACAGGTGTTTATTACAGGGGTTTATTAGGGATTTCATGGTTTGTTAACAACTTAAACTTGTACTTCCAGAGGGAACATGGAGGTAATTTCATTGATAGGGGAGACTTTCAGGACAAAGAAATTTGATGACTGCATATGGCATAACTATGCATCCATAATTCACCATGGCATCTCTGGTCAGGAAGACAATTTTGTACTTCATATTGAATTACCTTCCTCACGATGTCTTTATTCTATCAGATATTTGTTTTATTGTAAGAAAAACTTGGGATTTGTACTACTATGTAAAGTTTGTTGTGTAGGAGCCTGGATCATCACTGGGGGGACACACACTGGCGTGATGGAGATTGTAGGAGAAGGAATCCGGGAATACATCCTCACCTACGGCAAACAGAAGGACATTGTGTGTCTGGGTGTTCCTTTGTGGGGGGCCATCGCCAATAGGGATGCTCTGGACGAGGTCAGTTTAGTCATCTTTTTATGTTTTGTAAAATACTCTGGGTATTATCTGTCGGCAGTGGAACAAGGATAATTCTGACAACAAAGGAAACAACAGAATTTGGTTCAGTGTACAGAATATGTAATAGAGATCATACATAGTCTAATCCTTTAGTCAAGTGTCCTTAAAGTCAGTTCAATTGTATTCAATTGTTAAGAGAGGTGTTGGTGAAGTACAAGTAGTCAGGCTTTGGAGAAGTCACTTTTGTCTATTTTCAACAAAGACTGCACACATAAATACGGTAATGTTGTCATGTATCAAGTCAACACTGTGTTATTTAAGAATTATTACTATTGATTATACAGGAAGTTAAAATAGCTTAAATTCAATGCAGACTCTAGATAAAGAATATCATGATAAACAGAGGCTAGGAAATAAGATAAGATATAAGATTATATATTCTTGTTATTGTTTTACGGCTGAATTGAACAGGATGTGGATGGGAATTTCCCTGCTATATACTCTAAACAAGGTCTGGAAGCGGAGAAAGGTAAACGGACGGTCCCCCTCGATCATAACCATACTCACTTTGTCATTGTGGATGATGGATCCCGAGAGAAATTTGGCGGTGAGATTGAATTCAGAGCCAACCTGGAGAAGACAATTTCCCACATGTTGTGTAATTCTGAGAGCATGACCTCTAACCTTCGTAAGTAGAGAAAAAGATGCCAATCTATTATATTGAACACGTTTCTTCATAATTATTTGTTGAGCTGATGTCACTGTATATTTTCATCACAAATATCTAACAATACTTTCTTTGAAGCAAAGTATTTAGCCTTAATGTGTTAATCTGATTGGGGATTGTGTATAGGAACTGGAAAGTGTATATAATTATTACAGTTTAATCTAAGATATTGCCTGCTAAATTGTCAGAATATCTGATCTTTTGAATAGTTATATATCAGTGAATCAAGTTTCAAGGAATAATGATTTATTATTGCATAGTGTGTTTTTTGCGATTAAGATTAAACAATGACCAAAAAGCTGACTTTTTTCTTTTTGCTTGTGTTATGAATATGATTAAAAGAAATGTGTTGGTTTGGAGAATATAGAAATCATTCTTAGGGAGTAAAGCTTGGCAAGACTAAAGCTTCCTGGACCAAGATTGAGGCTTGCCGCGAGGTCTTTATTTCAACACAAAACTAGTTACAAAGTTTGTGTTTTGTTGATTTAACAGTATGAAATCTTCGTGATCCAGAAATGTTCTTCTCACAGACCTGGGTGAGGTTACCGATATCACCTGTTGTATTTAGTTGATACTGACTACCTGTCTGTCATTATAGAGGTAAACACTCCAGTCATATCACTGATCATAGAGGGTGTGTCTGTCATTATAGAGGTAAACACTCCAGTCATATCACTGATCATAGAGGGTGTGTCTGTCATTATAGAGGTAAACACTCCAGTCATATCACTGATCATAGAGGGTGTGTCTGTCATTATAGAGGTAAACACTCCAGTCATATCACTGATCATAGAGGGTGTGTCTGTCATTATAGAGGTAAACACTCCAGTCATATCACTGATCATAGAGGGTGTGTCTGTCATTATAGAGGTAAACACTCCAGTCATATCACTGATCATAGAGGGTGGCATTGGTTCCATGAAGACAGTTGCTGAATCAATCAAAAATGGAATTCCTGTATTGGTTCTTGAGGGATCAGGAAGGGCAGCAGACTTCATCGCCGCTGGATACCATATGACCAAGGACATCATGAAGTGAGTCATACAAAATAGCTGCATTTCACAAAACATATCTAAGCCAATAAAATAGGTGACAAGCATCATTGCTCTAAATCAATGTGAAATTCAAACATTTTAAAGGATTTTTTTTAATTGACTCCATCTTAAGAACTGAAAGGCCTCAAGTCATTGTGTTCATTAGGTAATTTATTGGTTTGGAGTTAGAAATACTGTTTGTCTATATTTAATGCCCCAGAAATAAAGTGTGTTAGAATGCTCTAATAACTTCTGTAAAAGAACTGAAATACCAAGAGTCAAAATATCTTTCCAGTGAAAAATAACAAGCTTGGAGCTAGCTATAGCCCCCTGTCTTAATTAAGCCCAATCATATTAATTTCAGTTCTGTAGAAATCCCAACAAATGTATATATCTTTTGATAGCCCATCCCTCCACTTTGAGTCAGAGAAAATATATGTCCACCCACGTGTGATATATATCTTTATTCGCATGTGATTTATGAATTGAAAACTCATGTAAGATCCTTTATATCAGGTTTTTATTTTTCATATATTCTTTTTCATAGTGAAGAGAAAAGTCACTTTCCACAACACTATCACCAAACCATGGAGGAAATGGCCACCAATGACTTCGAATGGAAACCGGGAGAGAGCAACAAACCTGCCAAGATAGCGCAATGTCTGAAACAGCTGGAGTACTCTCTCAGGTCACGCAGAATGGTAGGGTCACATGATATCTAGTCACATGATGCCATATGATACTAGGTCACATCATGCTTAGTCAGATGATAAATCATGATCTTACTGTAATGCAGACTTGTCCTAGTTAATTGAATTTATATCACAGAATGATTGAACGTAAATGCACATTGGTTATGGAGTTTAATTTTCACAAGTTATTGTATCCATATGTATTTACAAGTATTGAATTTCTTTTCAGATAACAGTGTTCAACTTAGGTGATTCAGAAAATAAAGATCTTGATAAAGCCATTTTGAATGCCTTACTGAAAGGTCAGTTTTCATTGGTTGTTTATATAAATTTACCTGGTACACAAACATTTGAATATCCCTGGGAAATGTTTCTGTATTGTGTTGATTGTTCACTTTCTTTATTGCAGTAAGCTCATGGGGCTAACACATAACCTTTGACCTCTGAAGTAGGGAATGTTGGGAGTTGGGGTTATTTCATGTTAATGATAAAACGTATGTTTGAATAGGAGTGGGCCTATGGACATGGGTATATTTCCACATAGACCTAGTAGTATAGTAATCAAGTGATGTGTACAGATGTATATTTCAATCTACCATTTTTCAGCGACAGTGGAAAGTGAAGATGGTAATACAAATGTTGTCTGGACTATTTTTTCGATTGCTAATTTTTCATGACAACAAATAATTTTTAAAATCAATCAATGCTTATTTTAACACACAGGGATTTATCACTCCTAGGTTTTAACACACAGGGATTTATCACTCCTACCTTTTAACACTCTCAAATGGACATATTCCCATCTGAAAAAAAAAACTTATTTTGTAGATAAATGTTGAAAATGGAAAATATAAAAGACAGATAAAAAATATTTGGGTGAATTCTCTTTTTGGATTGATCTGTGAGCTGTATAAAATGAAAATTTTCAATATTCATACTAAAACTGTAGGTGTGGTAAATCCCTGCCATATATGTACTGTATACATCTTTGTGTTTTTTTAACAGTATTTATTGTTCGATGTGTGGCCCTGAAAATTTGCATTTTTAAAGTTTTAATGAAATCTAATTATTTTTTTCAATAAAAAAACACACTTTTCTTTGAAAGGTATTTACAATTATGCAAATCCATAGTGGTTTATGCAAAATTTAAAATGTGCTTATATACAAAATTTTAAGAGTGTTGATAGCATAATACAAATTACTGTATGTATGTATAACTTTACAATATGTGTAACAATGCTGTGAAAAAACATAAATATGTATGCAGTGTAATTAATCTACAGTACGCTTTTCTTGTGTTGTTAGTTTTTTTTTTTTTTTTGTGATATAAGACTGGGTACCTATATTACAGTTTCCTTGAAAATATAAATTATAACCTGCTAAAATATATTCACATGCTTAGTGTTTCGTGTTAAATGTTTCAATTACAAATCATCATATAAGCTGACGGGAACTGTTGGTACATCAGGTCTTTTTGATATTTTGATATTTCTGATGAAAATTTTATATTTATGTAAATGTAAAGAAATGTTGGCATAATGTACTGAATTGATAATACTTGTCAACTTTTCTTATTCATTCTGGTAACTTTTGAGAAATATTTGTACATTGAATGTAGTGTACATGTATGTAGTATTTCATTACATTAGACTTGAAAAAAATGTATGTACCAACAAAGGACTAGATTGTTTGTAAATTCTTAGTTCAACAGATAACTGTAAAAATGTGCCTCTGAAAACTAACTTTTTTATCAGTACAATGGAATTTTCATTAGATGATTTAAAAAACTTCTTACTTATTGAAAATAATTTTGCTCCATCTGTTAGTAAAAACATGATTTTTTAATTTATATTTATCATACTTGATAAATCCAAAAAGCTTTGGGGTGATATTTTTTCCATTTAATAATACCTAGATTATGATTTCAATTTTGATTCAATCTTCCTCACAAAACATAAATAAGTATAGCCATTAAGTATAATATGTATTGCGTCCTTGGTTTATGATATATAGATCCATGAAGGTTTCTACCTCGTTACTATATACTTATGTACCTCAGCGATCTTGTATTCATTGGTATTCAAACAAATTGTACATAAATTATTTTGAATAATTTTAATGGCAGTTACCGGTGTACATGAATCATTACTCAGAATATCTTATGAATACAAGAATTTTCACATAAATACATTGAACATTTGAATACTATATTTGATAAAAAAAATATATGTATTTGGATATTAATGTATGTATTTGAATGTTAACATTTTTAATTCGATACTCATCTGCTCAGGATTAAGATCGCTTTCAGTTGCAAATAATATGAAATTGTATTAATGTAATTGGTGTGATGGAGTCAATTTAACCCCTGGGTTTGATGTAATTGGTGTGATGGAGTCAGTGTAACCCCTGGGTTTGATGTAATTGGTGTGATGGAGTCAATTTAACCCCTGGGTTTGATGTAATTGGTGTGATGGAGTCAGTGTAACCCCTGGGTTTGATGTAATTGGTGTGATGGAGTCAATTTAACCCCTGGGTTTGATGTAATTGGTGTGATGGAGTCAGTGTAACCCCTGGGTTTGATGTAATTGGTGTGATGGAGTCAATTTAACCCCTGGGTTTGATGTAATTGGTGTGATGGAGTCCCCCTGGGTTTGATGTAATTGGTGTGATGGAGTCAATTTAACCCCTGGGTTTGATGTAATTGGTGTGATGGAGTCAATTTAACCCCTGGGTTTGATGTAATTGGTGTGATGGAGTCAATTTAACCCCTGGGTTTGATGTAATTGGTGTGATGGAGTCAATTTAACCCCTGGGTTTGATGTAACCCCTGGGTTTGATGTAATTGGTGTGATGGAGTCAGTGTAACCCCTGGGTTTGATGTAATTGGTGTGATGGAGTCAGTGTAACCCCTGGGTTTTGGTGATGTAATTGGTGTGATGGAGTCAGTGTAACCCCTGGGTTTGATGTAATTGGTGTGATGGAGTCAGTGTAACCCCTGGGTTTGATGTAATTGGTGTGATGGAGTCAGTGTAACCCCTGGGTTTGATGTAATTGGTGTGATGGAGTCAGTGTAACCCCTGGGTTTGATGTAATTGGTGTGATGGAGTCAATTTAACCCCTGGGTTTGATGTAATTGGTGTGATGGAGTCAATTTAACCCCTGGGTTTGATGTAATTGGTGTGATGGAGTCAGTGTAACCCCTGGGTTTGATGTAATTGGTGTGATGGAGTCAGTGTAACCCCTGGGTTTGATGTAATTGGTGTGATGGAGTCAGTGTAACCCCTGGGTTTGATGTAATTGGTGTGATGGAGTCAGTGTAACCCCTGGGTTTGATGTAATTGGTGTGATGGAGTCAGTGTAACCCCTGGGTTTGATGTAATTGGTGTGATGGAGTCAGTGTAACCCCTGGGTTTGATGTAATTGGTGTGATGGAGTCAGTGTAACCCCTGGGTTTGATGTAATTGGTGTGATGGAGTCAGTGTAACCCCTGGGTTTGATGTAATTGGTGTGATGGAGTCAGTGTAACCCCTGGGTTTGATGTAATTGGTGTGATGGAGTCAGTGTAACCCCTGGGTTTGATGTAATTGGTGTGATGGTGTGATGTCAGTGTAACCCCTGGGTTTGATGTAATTGGTGTGATGGAGTCAGTGTAACCCCTGGGTTTGATGTAATTGGTGTGATGGAGTCAGTGTAACCCCTGGGTTTGATGTAATTGGTGTGATGGAGTCAGTGTAACCCCTGGGTTTGATGTAATTGGTAACCCCTGGGTTTGATGTAATTGGTGTGATGGAGTCACTTTAACCCCTGGGTTTGATGTAATTGGTGTGATGGAGTCAGTGTAACCCCTGGGTTTGATGTAATTGGTGTGATGGAGTCAGTGTAACCCCTGGGTTTGATGTAATTGGTGTGATGGAGTCAGTGTAACCCCTGGGTTTGATGTAATTGGTGTGATGGAGTCAGTGTAACCCCTGGGTTTGATGTAATTGGTGTGATGGAGTCAGTGTAACCCCTGGGTTTGATGTAATTGGTGTGATGGAGTTGGTGATGTAATTGGTGTGATGGAGTCAGTGTAACCCCTGGGTTTGATGTAATTGGTGTGATGGAGTCAGTGTAACCCCTGGGTTTGATGTAATTGGTGTGATGGAGTCAGTGTAACCCCTGGGTTTGATGTAATTGGTGTGATGGAGTCAGTGTAACCCCTGGGTTTGATGTAATTGTTGTGATGGAGTCAGTGTAACCCCTGGGTTTGATGTAATTGGTGTGATGGAGTCAGTGTAACCCTTGGGTTTGATGCAATTGGTGAAATATTGACAAATCAAAAGATATTTATTGTATGTAAAAGACAGAGAGCTTAAGTCAAAGGAAAATATAAAACAGGACAGACTGCCTTGTGTTTTATTATTGAGTTAAGTTTAAACAATATCTTAATCAATAATTCAACAATATTATTCATACATTACAGATGGGAAAACATGCTCAGAGCATTACATACATAATGTCAAATAAGTATACACAGTGACACCTAAACATACACAGTGACACCTAAACATACATAGTGACACAAACATACACAGTGACACCTAAACATACACAGTGACACCTAAACATACATAGTGACACAAACATACACAGTGACACCTAAACATACACAGTGACACCTAAACATACATAGTGACACAAATATACACAGTGACACCTAAACATACACAGTGACACCTAAACATACACAGTGACACATAAACATACATAGTGACACAAACATACACAGTGACACCTAAACATACACAGTGACACATATACATACACAGTGACACATATACATACAGTGACACAAACATACACAGTGACACCTAAACATACATAGTGACACATATACATAATGACACAAACATACACAGTGACACCTAAACATACATAGCGATGCATAAACACACATAACGACACATAAATGAATGTGCTATCATTGATTGCATGTGCCTTACTAGAGTGAAGTTTTACAACATGCGTTATCAAATCACAATTAAGACCACGCTCATGCAGGACATGCCACATTAGATCACTCATGTAAGCTATATGTTGCACTCGTGTATTGGGAATGCATGTTGTTTTTATAAATCGAAAGGGTCTTGAAACAATCATAGTTACACATAAGACTTAATGTCCAGAATGAGGCTTCACAGTGTTATAAATATATATAAATCTTTCCAGTGAAAATGGAAAAACTGTATATATCCACATCATAGTTTGTATGTGATTGCTGATATGTCATTTATTGTATTATAATTCCCACCAGGGACTGTAGCATGATCATTTGTCTTCTCCTGGTATGGACCATGCTGCAGTCTTCTGTGTTTATATGTATACAAATGTCATGATTTTAACATTTCCATTCATAATACCAAGACTTTTTCTATGCCTGTAGCAAATCAGTCTAATCAGTCTGCCCAGTTATCCCTCGCCCTGGCCTGGAACAGGAGCGATGTTGCCAAAAATACAATCTTCTCTTCATCAAAGAAGACCATATTTGGTGTAAGTATGTTTGTCATTGGTATTCCTTAATTTTAGCTTGTGATTTACATGGTAAGTAAAACATATATGCCTTGCCATGACGTTTAAGGTTAACTTATGCTGGTAAGTATCGGAGCAGGAGTGACTCACAGGCATTCTCTAGTTTGCAATACTGTTCGAAGACAGTTCTGTAGGCTTGGACAGGTAGTTGAGGTTAGAGGGTTGTGGTAAGGTTAGGGCAGATTGTGGAAATCTATACATATATACATATCCCCTTCAAATACCATCCTTACATTTTGAGTCCTGTCGGTAATCTTTGTTGTCATTCTGCTGGTTTCCATTTCATCAGTGGCTTTAATGACAAATATCAAACATGATAATGCTTGGGCGGAGTTTGTGTTTCGATGGTTCTAAAGTCGAACCATCATTACAGAGAACCAACAACTGATTCATTTTCATTAATCTAGTAATTTTGTCGGTTGTTGAATAAAACTTGTGAAGTAACATTCATTCATCATATATTTTATCTAATTTGCACAAAGGAGAAGTTTGTAAATTTTATAGAAACTGTATGAAAATGTATTTTAGACTTGCTATTTAATGGACTGTTAGAGATCAAACAGTCTTTTTTGAAATAATGTCAACACTGACAGGTTTTGGATTTTATAGTTTTGTAAATAGCTGTAGGTCATGATATGAAAAATTTGGTGAATTTACTTATACAAAATTGTCCAACCATTTGACAAGCTGGTGTTTTTATTGTTAGAAGTAAATTGGTGAGATTATGGAGATTGCATTGTTGTTCTATTGATAGACTTCGCTGCATGATGCCATGACAACCGCCTTGATCCAAAACAAGAAAACGTTTGTGGAACTTTTTCTGGAGAATGGTGTGGAATTGAAGGATTTCCTCACTGTCAAGAACCTGTGGAATCTATATGCAAATGTAAGTCACAGCGGATGTAACATATAATGAAATCTGTGTTATGTTTTGACATTAGTTTTCAATTTTTTAACGTTAATTTGTATTAGGATGATTTACATAATCTGCTTCTGATTAGGAAGCATTCTGTTTGACACCTTCTTTAAGAACATCTGTTTTAATCATTAACATATGCCAGTTGATAAAATGGTGTTAAAATGATTACCATGGATTTATCGTTTCTCAGATATGATTATAAATATTTCAGTGTCTCAGTGACAAGATGGACCGATCAGCCCAACTCTTCAACAACCTCATCATGTACCTCAAGGTAAGCCATGTGTCCTTCTGTCTGACCTGTCTCTGAACTTGCCCATTAACTCACTGACCACTATGTTGGTCTTACTGACCAGTTCTTCTCACATGTCTGTGTACCTACTGACCAGTCTGCTGCTTTCACATCCATTTCTGTCTGCTATGGTCTTTGGTTTTAGTCATAGTTCTTGTATGGCTACACATGACTTGTCAGTAGCTACATGACTTTGTCTACATGTGACCTTTCTTTGACTACTTGTGACCTTTCTTTGACTGCTTGTGACCTTTTTCTGACTACTTGTGACCTTTCTTTGACTACTTGTGACCTTTTTCTGACTACTTGTGACCTTTCTTTGGGTACATGTGACCTTTTTCTGACTACTTATGACCTTTTTCTGACGACTTGTGACCTTTCTTTGACTACTTGTGACCTTTTTCTGACTACTTGTGACCTTTCTCTGACTACTTGTGACCTTTTTCTGACTACTTGTGACCTTTCTTTGGGTACATGTGACCTTTCTTTGACTACTTATGACCTTTTTATGACTACTTGTGACCTTTCTTTGACTACTTGTGACCTTTCTTTGGGTACATATGACCTTTCTTTGACTACTTGTGACCTTTCTTTGACTACTAGTGACCTTTCTTTGGGTACATGTGACCTTTCTTTGACTACTTGTGGCCTTTTTCTGACTACTTGTGACCTTTCTTTGACTACTTGTGACCTTTTTCTGACTACTTGTGACCTGTCTGTGGCTACTTGTGACCTGTCTGTGGCTACTTGTGACCTGTCTGTGGCAACTTTTGACCATTCTGACTACTTGTGACCTATCTGTGGCTACTTGTGTCCATTCTGGCTACTTGTGACCTGTTTGTGGCTACTTGTGTCCATTCTGGCTACTTGTGACCTGTCTGTAGCTACTTGTGACCTGTCTGTGGCTACTTGTGACCTGTCTGTGGCTACTTGTGTCCATTCTGGCTACTTGTGACCTGTCTGTGGCTACTTGTGTCCATTCTGGCTACTTGTGACCTGTGTGTAGCTACTTGTGACCTGTCTGTGGCTACTTTTGACCTGTCTGTGGCTACTTTTGACCTGTCTATGGTTACTTGTGTCCATTCTGGCTACTTGTGACCTGTCTGTGGCTACTTGTGACCTGTCTGTGGCTACTTGTGTCCATTCTGGCTACTTGTGACCTGTCTGTGGCTACTTGTGACCTATCTGTGGCTACTTGTGACCTGTCTGTGGCTAATTTTGACCATTTTGTCTGCTTGTGACCTGTCTGTGGCTACTTGTGTCCATTCTGGCTACTTGTGACCTGTATGTGGCTACTTGTGACCTGTCTGTGGCTACTTTTGACCATTCTGACTACTTGTGACCTATCTGTGGCTACTTGTGTCCATTCTGGCTACTTGTGACCTGTCTTTGGCTACTTGTGTCCATTCTGGCTACTTGTGACCTGTATGTAGCTACTTGTGACCTGTCTGTGGCTACTTGTGACCTGTCTGTGGCTACTTGTATCCATTCTGGCTACTTGTGACCTGTCTGTGGCTACTTGTGACCTGTCTGTGGCTAATTTTGACCATTCTGACTGCTTGTGACCTGTCTGTGGCTACTTGTAGGTTATTTCTCTGTACTTGTGTTATTATTATCATCATCAGACACTGCTGTAATATCTGCAGTCTTTTGAAAACATGTCTGTGACTGATGACAGGTTTTTGTAATCAACTCTAGAGGTCGTTGTTTCTTTCCTGGATATAAATAGAAGGCAGGACACAACATAAACGTCATTTTCTGGAAGCTATTAGTGCCAGTAATATCGCAATGTAGTGTGTCTTAAGTAAATGCTGGTTTCACCAGCCTCGTTGTGTGGTTGTGTGTGTAAGTAAGATAACTCCACATACTTTTCTGTTTTATACTGTATATATAGTTGCCCATGCTTTAAACATTAGGTTCAGGGAGATAATCTGTGACGTTGTACATAGATAGTGTGTGTATTTTGCAGCAGTGTTACTCTCCTCTCATTATCTGTCTATATTGGCAGCTGTAGTATAATCAGTTATTAGTGACCACTAAGTTTATACAGGGACTCAGGAATAACTTGATACAGACCCCCAGGCACATGACAAAGGCTTAGAGTATTAGCCAGCAGCATGTTGCTATATAATACTGTTTAGTTCATTGAAAAGGTGACCTTGATCCAAATAAAAGTCACTGTGATCAAATGAGTCAAAATCTGAAAGGCAATATATGCTAAATAATCATAAATCAAGGAGTTTTGAAAATTGACAAGTGGCATGATGGGATGTCGGGATATAGATGTTATTCAGATGAATGTACATCATACATCAAAGAAACAGGCAAAATGTTTTAAAAGTCTCCAACAAAACGTTACCATGGGTATTGGCCGAGGCTGTCAAACTATTCTAGTAAATGACCTTAATTTAGTATCAAAGTCTCTGGGGTCAGTTATGTTATAAATTTTAAATGACACTGGAATAGCTAAGAGGACTTTATAGTATTTTGTAAAAACTTGCTGGAAATGATGCTGAGTTCTAGAAACTTGTGATTAAATTAGAAATCTTAGTTTTTAAGAATCTAGATAAGGAACCTTCAAAAAATAATTTTGTTTGTACTGGCTTAAGCATGGTAGTTTTAGAACTAGAATTCAGAAATCATTGCTTTGATGCTAGTGCTGCCTGATGTACACACATTAGATGTGGCCTTATGTTTTGTTTGATTGTATAATTTAGACTGTTCACTTAATTATCAACTTAGGTTAGCAAAAAGGTAAGAAACACTTTAAGTCACTGAGGTGTTATACTGATTTGTTTACTTCTTTTTCACATTGTTGTTTCGTTTTTGCATATTTAGAGATCCAAATTTTTGTGAGTTTTTGTTATGGCTTGCTTTGATATTTACTCATACTCTTGTCCATTTTAGGCTAAATTAATCATTTTTATTTTTGATAAAAAATGCAAAAAAATTTGGAAACATTTAAAAAAGAAATACTAATCTTTCATTTCTGTGAGTCTTAATCATCATGTTGAAAAGACAGCACTTTGAAACATGACAGAATTTCTTATACATGTTCTTACTTACTGGCACAATAATACCCATTTGCACAGCTTGGTAGACTAGAGAATTCAGTGATGTCTCATTTTGCAGTGATATGTTAACAGACCATGATTACTACTAGCAAAATTTGAATTGTTTTGACCAGACATCAGATGTAGAATCAACGAAAGTGTATTTGCATTTGGCTTAAGGACATGCACTACCTTTAACTTGATATTTTTGAGTTGTTAAGAGTTATCTCCCTTATGTATGTTTAAGTAGAATCTCATTGAAGAACTACATGTGTTTTTCAGTATTTTAATTTTTGGTAATGTTGTTCATTTTATGCTTATCATTATAATGAATCAATTGTTTTAAACTCGTTTGTATAAGTAATATGTATTATGTCAAGGCGTGTATAACATGATGGTAGTTCCTAAATCAGGGATCAGTCTAGGATATAAGGAAAAGTTACCTTTTTGTGACAAGGGAAAATAGCTTGGGTTCCAAGGGGCCATAGGGAGAAGCTTCAGGGGCCGAAAATGATTTATAGTTTTTTAGCACTTTGTGATTGACTATTCAAACAACTTTGGACTAATGCAAGATTCTTTTTAAAATAGAAAATATGCAAACTCCATCAAATTCTACAAAAAAAAAAAAAAAAAAATGAAAATTCAAAAAGCAATCTGTTGAAATTCAAAGAGAAAAATGGTAAATTATATAGAATAATGGAATATATAGTAAGATTAATGGAGAACATCCTGTAAAATGAGAATTTTAGAAGCTCTGGGAAACTACCCCATACTGGTAGTAAAACAAGCCCTAGATTTAGTATTATGTTACACTGTAGTCACTTAGATATGTCTCTCATTGATGCTGTAGAATGTATTAGTAAAGTTGTCACTCAGCTCTGCAGTAGAAAATGTATAAATGTTTGTGATAGATACATAAAATACATACAAATATATTCTGTGAAATGACATATTTTGGCAGCTTAAATATAAGTACATGTATACATGTAGTATAATATTGCATCAGAGATTTGCATTAGTAAATAGATACACCAACAAACACTGCAGTCTAACTTAAGGCCAGGGAATATATACCCTGTACTGTTCAACTTCCCTGCCTTGTTGACTCTATATAGTCTTTTACATATTATTATCAAAGAGACATCTAATCAGTAAATTTGAGTCATGTCATATGAAATTTTGAAAATTATGTATGAGAAACAGAATCTATCACTTGAATATGTTTGAGATCAATTTATTTCTGTCTCCTGCTGATGTTCTGTAACATCTCATTTAGTGTGAATCCCTGAATGAGATTTTAAACAGAATATCAGCCCTAGCCTGTAACGATTAAAAATGATCACAAATACTTATACAGGTAATGGTTTCTATACATAAGACACAAATGGACAGGATCATAATTCAATCATGTTAGTTCTAAAATGAGAATAGTGTTGTTTAATTTAAAGTACAGTGTAGCCCTGTATTCCTGGTCAGAGATAGTTAGCTAATTAGAAATTATTATCCTGTTTATAAAAGAGTAACACAGTAATTCAACATTCAACATGTTGATAACTATGTTGCATTTTTAATCTTGCAATCACACGAATTAAAGGACAAAGCCAAGGTAGGCATTTAACTTCTTAATAATCCAGTGTTGTTAATGTTAACATGTATCAAACCCAGGGGTTACACTGACTCCGTCACAGCATGTATCAAACCCAGGGGTTACACTGACTCCATCACAGCATGTATCAAACCCAGGGGTTACACTGACTCCATCACAGCATGTATCAAACCCAGGGGTTACACTGACTCTGTCACAGCATGTATCAAACCCAGGGGTTACACTGACTCCATCACAGCATGTATCAAACCCAGGGGTTACATTGATTCTGTCACAGCATGTATCAAACCCAGGGGTTACACTGACTCTGTCACAGCATGTATCAAACCCAGGGGTTACACTGACTCCATCACAGCATGTATCAAACCCAGAGGTTACACTGACTCCATCACAGCATGTATCAAACCCAGGGGTTACACTGTAACTTGGTTAGTGGAATGTATCATTCACAGGGATTACACTGTGACTCAGTCAAAGCACGTATATCACAGGGATTACACTGTGACTCAAAGCACGTATATCACAGGGATTACACTATGACTCAGTCAAAGCACGTATGTCACAGTGGATTACACTGTGACTCAAAGCACGTATATCACAGGGATTACAATGTGACTCAGTCAAACCACGTATATCACAGGGATTACACTGTGACTCAGTCAAAGCACATATATCACAGGGATTACACTGTGACTCAAACCACGTATATCACAGGGATTACACTATGACTCAGTCAAAGCACGTATGTCACAGGGATTACACTTTGACTCAGTCAAAGCACATATATCACAGGGATTACACTGTAACTCAAAGCACGTATATCACAGGGATTACACTATGACTCAGTCAAAGCACGTATGTCACAGGGATTACACTGTGACTCAAAGCACGTATATCACAGGGATTACACTATGACTCAGTCAAAGCACGTATGTCACAGGGATTACACTGTGACTCAGTCAAAGCACGTATATCACAGGGATTACACTATGACTCAGTCAAAGCACGTATGTCACAGGGATTACACTGTGACTCAGTCAAAGCACATATATCACAGGGATTACACTATGACTCAGTCAAAGCACGTATATCACAAGGATTACACTTTGACTCAGTCAAAGCACGCATATCACAGGGATTACACTGTGACTCAGTCAAAGCACGTATATCACAAGGATTACACTGTGACTCAGTCAAAGCACGTATATCACAGGGATTACACTGTGACTCAGTCAAAGCACGTATATCACAAGGATTACACTGTGACTCAGTCAAAGCACGTATATCACAGGGATTACACGATGAATAGGTAACAGTGTGTATCTCATACATGGATGTTTGCACTGAGACTTAATCATGGCGTGGAGACCTTACTTAAATCATTCAATATTGTTGCACCATCAACACAAATGTAGCTGTTTTTCTCAGTATATATTGATGTATATCATTATATATTATGATTCAGCCTCCATGTAAACTTTCACAATCACTGTAGTCACTTTCTATTGTTTATAATGTACTGTTGTTACCATTAGCCATTCCCTCCTTTAGTGTATGTAGTTTTTTTTCCAAATCTAAGACTTATCAGATATTGTAAAAATGGATCTTGGGTCCAAACTGGAAAAACACATTTGTCAGACTTAACAAACTGGAACATTTGAAAGTCTTTGTGGTTTTCTAAATGTTGCATGGCTATACAGTGTTGTAAGGAACTGGAAATTCTGGGATGTTTGAGTAATTCCTGAAGTGTATACAGACTGTATGTCTTTTTATTGCATGGATAAGATGAATGTAATTAAGTGTGTATCAACTCTGACACTTGTTGTTAAAGTTCTTCAAATTAAATAATGTCAACAAATTGAAAAAGAAATATGTAAACCACTGGGATGAAAGTTGAAATCTTCAGACTTCTACCTCACAGGGGGGTATCATAAATGTTCAGAAAAGGATCAACACCTTAGGGAGTGAACTCTTAATATCATTTTCTATAGCAAAGGGAGAGTATTAACAATGCTTGTATGTGATAGGATACTTAGAACAGTACAGGGATGTAGGTCTTTATGACTTTCATTATTTTTTAATCATTTTTATCTTATAGCAAACATGGGGAGCCTATCTCTGTTGTCGACCAGTACAACACCTTGGAAATCATCCAGAACTGGTGGAGTTGGTGGGAAAGACGATCGTTTATATAATGGGAGATGAGGCAATTAATCCGTATTATGACAAAGGTAGGTGACCAGACTGGGATGTCATTTACTAAATATTGATATTGATTTGTAGCTATCATTGTCCCAGTTATGCAATATCAGTAAAAATATCTAAACTTTGTGAAGATTGTGTGTATGCGGTTTTTTAGTGTTTTGTTTTGTTTATTTCTGTCTGTGGTTCAAATTTTTACAGTTTTACCAAAAGCCTGAAAAAGATCTTTAAAACTAGGTTAGCAAACATTATATGAAGGAAAGAAGTTGATTATAATGGTACTGGGAGGAAAATTCCAAAATTGAGAATTTTATAATGTTACTACTATATAGGAGAATGTTGTTGTTCAAATATTTAAGTTATGTAGGCTCTGTGGCAGACTGATGAACTCATAGGTAAATGTTAAATCCTGTTTATTTTCCAGGTGATAAATTTGTGGTAATTGATGCAGAGCCATGTATGGGATACATTGAAGATAACAAAAGTAAGTCTTCATAGTTAATTATTTAAATTGGATTATCAAAGACCAGGAGAGTTAGTCATGGTCGTTTCTTCAGTCATCTATCCATTTACCGTTCATCATTAAATAATCTCTTAATAGTTATCACTATTCCTCCTAAATAGATGGAGATACAGAAAAAGAACCTCCATTAGTGAGTAGGATGTGCTCCTTAGTCTACTAAGAAGACTACTGTTTGAAACGGAATTTGCAATGAGATAGGACTTCCTCTTAATGAGTTGCATAATGTCCACAAATGGTCCTGAATAAAATCATATGGGCGTAACTTTAATAAGTGCCATACTCAAGATGGCTATCATGAATGCCATCTTGAAAATTCTGTTATACATGTATTTATTTCTTCTGTGCAGAAAGTTATGTCAAGGTCAGACCTTAACCTGAAAGTGTTCAAGAGAAAAAATATTCAGACCTGATGTGAGTTTCATCTTGGATTCTACTCACAGGCTTATCAAAGAGCATATTTCTTACTTTGATAAAGATAGGTTTTTGTGGCAGTACAAGGCTGGTGCCATAGGCTTTTTGTGCAGCCGTCTATTGTGTCCAAGCATGGTAGAGTTTTGGGCTGCACTGTTTTTTTTACATAACAGAAGGTTATGTATTCCTATTCTGTCCACAGCGTATGATATGCTGTATGTCATTAATGTGGGTTTTTTTTATATACATCAAAAAACATAAAGTGATAAAACCTAAACTTGATACTGCAGGTGTTGAACACTCAATGGCAGGGAAAAATTGGCGGAAAATCAAACACGACTTTGAGCTACCAGAGAGGGAGCTGTTTTTGTGGGCAATATTGCTCAATAGGATGGACCTAGCTAAACTCTTCTGGAGACTGGGAAGGGACCATTTGGGTAAGGAACATCAGTGAAACAGCTACCTCCACTGTGTAGTGAATAAAGGAGAGTACAATCCCTGAAGTTTGAGGATTTGTGAGGCAAAACAAAAAGGAATTTAACCAGTCACACTAGATAAAGGAATTTAACCAGTCACACTAGATAAAGGAATTTAACCAGTCACACCAGATAAAGGAATTTAACCAGTCACAACAGATAAAGGAATTTAACCAGTCACACTAGATAAAGGAATTTAACCAGTCACACCAGATAAAGGAATTTAACCAGTCACACTAGATAAAGGAATTTAACCAGTCACACCAGATAAAGGAATTTAACCAGTCACACCAGATAAAGGAATTTAACCAGTCACACCAGATAAAGGAATTTAACCAGTCACACCAGATAAAGGAATTTAACCAGTCACACCAGATAAAGGAATTTAACCAGTCACACCAGATAAAAGATATTTGTTTAAATTTGAAATTTGTTAGTTGTTAGACTGAAATGTGATTTTTGTTTGAACTCCTTCTAGATATTCGGGTCATTATTGAGGTTTAAGGACACTGTTGACTGTATAAATCTAGCTTCTTTCATTTTATTTTGTTCAAGACTTAATCGCTAATCGCTGTAGTAGGAATTTTTTTTTCTGACTAAATATTCATGGTTATAAAAGTGAGAATTTTTCATGGTATTCAAAAAATCCCTGATGATTAAGGGTAAAAATATTAAGCTAGTAGTATGCTGCTGTTATAGAAACTTTGTTTTAATGAATGACTTTGAATCTTTTTCAAGGTCACATTAGTGAAACTTATTGAAACTTTGAAAAGTAATCTAATTCTTTTAACCAATTTTTTACTAGATAACCAGGATACCAAGGTTCATGCTATTTTACTAACTGGAATAAATTTCTTTTGTTTTCAAGTCTTTTAAAGTGCATGACTTTGGGTCACTGTTAAAATCTGTATGGTCAAATCTGTGATGGTTAGGAAACTATAGCATCTTAATCTGAATAACCAGAAGGACTGTAGTATTAATACAATATTTCTTTTATTGTCAAATTCCACTTATTATTGTATTTTCTTTGTTATGTTAATAAGGGGATGATTGCAATACCTATATATATATGTCATGAGTAAATATCTGTGGATGTTACAGGTTCAGCACTGCTTGCAGCAGGTCTGCTGAAAGGTCTAGCTAATGTGGCTGATGGTGAGGAAGAGATTGAACTTAGTGTGTCCTTAGAGGAGAGCGCAGAGTAAGTTACCTCCCTTATTTTCCCTTCATTTATAACACTAGTTATCGCATAATAGGATATTTTTGTGAGGATCATATTTTTGCCAATTTGTAAGTCATTGATAAAACTGTGTCATTGTCCACTGAAACCATGACAATACTTATCATGAAATATTGATCATGTGCCTACCCTCCAAACAGGATATACACAAGTTGATTGTTTTATTGTATAGGATGTTTGAGAAATTGGCAGTGGATGTGTTATCTCAATGCTATAAGCAAAACAAGGTGCTTGCCCATCAGTTACTTGTTCGTCAGCTCAACGACTATGGTAACACAACCCTGCTACTCCTGGCTGATGCCAACGAACTCATGGACTTCATGGATCACACTTGTTGTCAAACCAAACTGAACAGTGTGTGGAAAGGACGCATGGCCCTTTATACATCAACTTGGAAGGTAAGAATCCAGAAATCTGCCCTAAATTGGAATTTGTTATTCTAATTATCAACGTTGGTATGGAAGTTGCCAAATAAACCCATCTCTATAGTTTATTCGTGTAATATATATTTTCTATCTAAAGTATCCAGCCAGAAGTGTATACCTGGATGTGTAACATATACTGTATGCATTATGTCACAGATACTTGCTGCGATGATGATTCCGTTTCTGATTCCGGCTATTAAGTTTACTTGCAACAAAAATCCCACTGAATACCTGGAGGATGACGAGGAGGTAGACTACGACGACCTTGGTGAGGCCATGGCAGTAGAGGGCACCTTGGTCAGCAATAACAGCAAAGTATCCCCAGAAATAGAAAGTAAAACAAAGTACCTCAAGAAAAAACTGTATAAAGTCAGCTTGATTGGAACAGGAAAGGATGGTATCAATGTCTTCTCCGCCATGTACCACTTCTATACTGCGCCTGCCACCAAGTTCTATTGGTACACGGTAAGTACAAGGCCATGTACCACTTCTATACTGCGCCTGCCACCAAGTTCTATTGGTACACGGTAAGTACAAGGCCATGTACCACTTCTATACTGCGCCTGCCACCAAGTTCTCTTGGTACACGGTAAGTACAAGGCCATGTACCACTTCTATACTGCACCTGCCACCAAGTTCTATTGGTACACGGTAAGTACAAGACCATGTACCACTTCTTTACTGTGCCTGCCACCAAGTTCTATTGGTACACGGTAAGTA
Organism: Ylistrum balloti; assembly: GCF_031769215.1. Lineage (NCBI taxonomy): Eukaryota > Metazoa > Mollusca > Bivalvia > Pectinida > Pectinidae > Ylistrum > Ylistrum balloti. The sequence continues at coordinate 240,091 of NW_026782795.1, read as the reverse complement.
CAAGGCCATGTACCACTTCTATACTGTGCCTGCCACCAAGTTCTCTTGGTACACGGTAAGTACAAGGCCATGTACCACTTCTATACTGCGCCTGCCACCAAGTTCTATTGGTACACGGTAAGTACAAGGCCATGTACCACTTCTATACTTCGCTTTCCACCAAGTTCTCTTGGTACACGGTAAGTACAAGGCCATGTACCACTTCTATACTGTGCCTGCCACCATGCTCTATTGGTACACCGTAAGTACAAGGCCATGTACCACTTCTGTACTGCGCCTGCCACCAAGTTCTATTGGTACACGGTAAGTACAAGGCCATGTACCACTTCTATACTGCGCTAGCCACCATGCTCTATTGGTACACGGTAAGTACAAGGCCATGTACCACTTCTGTACTGCTCCTGCCACCAAGTTCTATTGGTACACGGTTAGTACAAGGCCATGTACCACTTCTATACTGGGCCTGCCACCAAGTTCTATTGGTACACGGTAAGTACAAGGCCATGTACCACTTCTATACTTCGCCTGCCACCAAGTTCTGTTGGTACATGGTAAGTACAAGGCCATGTACCACTTCTATACTGCGCCTGCCACCAAGTTCTATTGGTACACGGTAAGTACAAGGCCATGTACCACTTCTATACTTCGCCTTCCACCAAGTTCTCTTGGTACACAGTAAGTACAAGGCCATGTACCACTTCTATACTGCGCCTGCCACCAAGTTCTATTGGTACACGGTAAGTACAAGGCCATGTACCACTTCTATACTTTGCCTTCCACCAAGTTCTCTTGGTACACGGTAAGTACAAGGCCATGTACCACTTCTATACTTTGCCTTCCACCAAGTTCTCTTGGTACACGGTAAGTACAAGGCCATGTACCACTTCTATACTGCGCCTGCCACCAAGTTCTATTGGTACACGGTAAGTACGAGACCATGTACCACTTCTATACTGTGCCTGCCACCAAGTTCTATTGGTACACGGTAAGTACAAGGCTATGTACCACTTCAATACTGCGCCTTCCATCAAGTTCTGTTGGTACACGGTAAGTACAAGGCCATGTACCACTTCTATACTGCGCTTGCCACCAAGTTCTATTGGTACACGGTAAGTACAAGGCCATGTACCACTTCTATACTGCACCTGCCACCAAGTTCTATTGGTACACGGTAAGTACAAGACCATGTACCACTTCTATACTGCACCTGCCACCAAGTTCTATTGGTACACGGTAAGTACAAGACCATGTACCACTTCTTTACTGTGCCTGCCACCAAGTTCTATTGGTACACGGTAAGTACAAGGCCATGTACCACTTCTATACTGCGCTTGCCACCAAGTTCTATTGGTACACGGTAAGTACAAAGAAGGGAGATACATCTTGTACAGAGACAAGCTAGGTTTGATAAACGCTGTCAGACTCTAGCAGAGGTCCTTATGTAAACTATTGAACCTCAGGATCATAGATATTTATTTCATAACAAAATGGTGAAACTTTTATGGAAAGTTAACATTTGGAATTTTGTGCAAAGAAATTAGTTTTATTAACTTATGTAAATCACTCTTGGAATATTGCATTGTTACAAATCCTTTTCAAATTACATTTGTTTTCCTTTTAGTAAGATGTATAGGTATATCTGAAGAGTGCGTGTTAAATTTTTCCCAAAGGACTTCATTATTTAGAAACTGTATTATTTAGAGATTGAACTAAATCTCTGAGATATGTTGTGATCAGTCAGTTTATATGTACAGGTTGTAGGCTTTCCAGGTACATTACACTTGTAATGCAGATTTAATGTTCTCTGTTCAATGAATTACAAATACATATAAAAAAATAGATAAGTTTCACTTATTTGTGTATTGAATTTATAACATTTCCTTGACTTTATAAAGAATATTCCAAGATGCCAGACTCAAAATTGATCTGCACATAGCATTACCTAGACATCAACATAATTTCATCCTGAAATAAACTTTTCAATGCTTCATTTTATAAAACATTTTTTCTTTTCTTTTTGCAGATTGCCTACTTGATATTCTTGGCTATTTTTTCTTTCTTTGTGTTGACAAATTTATACCCCACATCCCACCCCAACTCTCCATCCAATATCGAATGTGTCACGTGGGGTTGGACCATCACTATGGTGATCGAGGAGGTTAGACAGGTGAGTTTGTGATATTTCAATATGCAGTAGTTATAGATATTAAATAATAGGACTGATCCGAATGAGTAAGCAATGTCAATAAAAGACAGAATCTCTAACTTTCACAGTTCTCATTTTGAGAACATGCTATCCCTTGGATACGACCTAAACATACCTGATAAGGTTGTCTTCAGAACACCTTGTTTTATTCTCCTGTGTCAAGTGTCTCATTGTGAATTTTTACTAGTTTACCATAAGAAATAATTCCACATTAGTATGATCATGTTTGTAAAAGTCTGATGTATGTATCATATGCTTGATGAAGTGTGTTATTGTATTTGCCATTTCTGTTTACAGGTATTGACGCGTGATCAGAGATCCTTGATTCACAAGCTGCGGAGTTGGTACTCCAGTGTCTGGAATCGCTTTGATTTGCTTATGTATCTACTTTTTATGCTGTCAGTGATTCTGAGATTTGTCCTCAATGACAGCAACTTTACTTGGGCCAGAATGACATACAGTATTACACTGGCCATGTACTTCCTCAGATTCATGCAAGCATTCTTTGTGGAGAAAAATATTGGACCTAAAGTCATTATGATCAGAAAAATGGTAAGTTTTATAGTATTGTAAATCCTAGTTAGTAAATAAGAAAAAAATAAAGAATGTTGAGACTGTTCAATGGTTTGTTTTAGTTTTGTAAAAATATTGATATCATTAATATGTCTCATTAACTTTTTTGTTTTAATTTTTGAGTTACAAGTTTTTTTGTGTATTTTACAGCTGACAGATTTGATGTTTTTCTTTGCTATCCTCGCTGTGTTTGTGCTCAGTTTTGGAATTGCCTACCAGGCAAATTTGTTCCCTAATGACCCTCCAACCTGGCGACTTCTGAAACAGGTGGTTTACCTTCCCTACTGGCAGATGTATGGTGAACTATTCCTGGAGAACATGGAAGGTGAGTCTCGGGATTTCTCCTCATTATCTTGAAGTGTGATATGAGGATATTCTGTATTGATCCTGCAGTGAGCATAGTAATTATAATTACATTGTTAATGTCCTGTCAACACATAAAAAGGTCATTAGTGCCATCAACCAGTGAGTAAGCATAATGTCTGACTCATAAAACAGAACAATGATGTAACATATGGTGGCATTTCTACAGAAACTGCAATAGACATTGGTGGGCTTATTAACAGAAGAACTTATTGTCAGATAGTTACAATTAGGGCAATATTAGACTCAAACATGTTTTTGACCCATCCAAATGAATTTTAACTCTCCCACTTGTAAGGGTATGACTTTAGTATATGTCTTGACATTAGAACTTGTATGGAAATGTTGATATATCTTGAAATGGCTCAGTGTCACAGGTCCACCAAATTATATCCAATTATTTCTTTCAAATATTGATACATATCTGTAAATCAGTGATATTATCTGTTAAATGATCAGACCTTGTTTTCCTTAAAAAATATAATTACATATTATAAGATAAGAGTGACATACATAAACATACACATACTTAAATAATTGTTTTGCATGTGGTACTGACTTGTCAGACATTTAGACGTCAAGGTCATTATTTTCATTAACCAACAGGGGAGGAGCCAAATGATTGTACTACCAATGAGACAGAATGGCGGTCAGGAGCAAAGGTTCGCTGTGCCGAAAACAATGCACTGGTGCCATTACTTCTTGCTGTGTACATGCTACTGACCAACATCTTACTGGTCAACCTGCTGATTGCCATGTTCAGGTAAATATATATGGTCATTCAGATTGTTACCTGTCAAGGTCATTTTAATATTTTTGGAGTCTTTAATTATGGATTCTTCAAAATTCAGCCAAATCATCAGAACTTTTATAGAGGTGGGCACATCAACAGAGGCCATATCTTATATAGAGGTGGTGTCAAAGGTAGACTTTTATAGAGGTGGGCACATCAACAGAGGCCATATCTTATATAGAGGTGGTGTCAAAGGTAGACTTTTATAGAGGTGGGCACATCAACAGAGGCCATATCTTATATAGAGGTGGTGTCAAAGGTAGACTTTAATAGAGGTGGGCACATCAACAGAGGCCATATCTTATATAGAGGTGGTGTCAAAGGTAGTCTTTTATAGAGGTGGGCACATCAACAGAGGCCATATCTTATATAGAGGTGGTGTCAAAGGTAGACTTTTATAGAGGTGGGCACATCAACAGAGGCCATATCTTATATAGAGGTGGTGTCAAAGGTAGTCTTTTATAGAGGTGGGCACATCAACAGAGGCCATATCTTATATAGAGGTGGTGTCAAAGGTAGTCTTTTATAGAGGTGGGCACATCAACAGAGGCCATATCTTATATAGAGGTGGTGTCAAAGGTAGTCTTTTATAGAGGTGGGCACATCAACAGAGGCCATATCTTATATAGAGGTGGTGTCAAAGGTAGTCTTTTATAGAGGTGGGCACATCAACAGAGGCCATATCTTATATAGAGGTGGTGTCAAAGGTAGTCTTTTATAGAGGTGGGCACATCAACAGAGGCCATATCTTATATAGAGGTGGTGTCAAAGGTAGACTTTTATAGAGGTGGGCACATCAACAGAGGCCATATCTTATATAGAGGTGGTGTCAAAGGTAGTCTTTTATAGAGGTGATCTGTAGATAGAGGTGGACTTTAAATGATGATGATTGCTAAATGGGGAATGCCTCTTCAGAGATCGATTCATTGGGCTGCAGGTCTCCCAAGAGGATTTTAGACTGATGTGATCCAGATGCACTGATGAAGCTATAGTTTTCAATTGTTTGTGTGTGTTTTTTAGTTGTTATAGTGACTCTGTGTTAGCAGTATCAGTAATATTCATGATTATAAAGAATTAAATCAACATTTTGAGGCTTCGCTATCAATCATGTTGACAGACCAGTCAAGTGCTGTGTTGTTTCAAATGAAAAAGTCACAAGTCGTAGATAAAATAATGTTTTATATAAACACTTTGTTAAAGAGATAAAAAAAATTGGTTTTGACTTAACAGAAATTCAAATTTTTTTCCAGTGACACATTTCAGAAGGTACAGGATAATTCCCTAAAGGTGTGGAGATTCTTTAAATTCTCACTAGTTTATGAGTACTACGAACGGCCATCCATTTTCCCTCCATTTATTATCATAAATCACGCTTTCCGAGGAGGACGATGGCTGATGCACAAAATGTGCAGAAAGCTGAATTACCATGACGACTTCAGTAAGTAGCTGTACATTACCTGGAAGCATTATAAAAATGATAGTTGTCATTATTTTTTCATACCAAAGCCATTTTATTTGATGCTTATAGTTTTAACCCTAGCCATTGTAGTGATACATGTCCTCTTGGCCTCTTGTTTTATACTCCAGCCATTGTAGTGATACATGTCCTCTTGGCCTCTTGTTTTATACTCCAGCCATTGTAGTGATACATGTCCTCTTGGCCTCTTGTTTTATACTCCAGCCATTGTAGTGATACATGTCCTCTTGGCCTCTTGTTTTATACTCCAGCCATTTCATCTGAGGCTTGTTATTTTGCCCATACCTGACGATCCAGATTCACTGACAGGGAATCACTGTCTGTGGCCCCAGTTTCATGAATCTTCCTTAAGTAAGGGAATCTTCCTTAAGTAAGGGAATTTTCCTTATTTTAAAATTGCCTCTAACAAAGCATTACATGAGTTAAGGAAATTTTCTTAGATAATGCTTTTCTGTGGTAATTGAGATTTCCTTAAGTTACTGAAGAATCGTGAAACTGGGGCCTGCTCTTTAATGTGGTTTTATTTCTTTTAAGATTTTCAACACATTTAAACATTTATCCTACAATAAGCCTTGCCTCTATAGAAAAGTCAAGTCTTACATTTATTCAACATTAATTACACAATTTAATATATGCAATGCAAAATCAAGACTAACTGTCTATAAAGACCACTTATTTTGGTTCCCAATGTAATACACTGCATAATAATTGAACCTCTGGATGAAGGCCACTGCCTCTAAAGGCCACATTTGCTGGTATCTTTAAGTGGTCGTTACAGACAGGTATGACTTTCTATGATGAAGTCTTTATGATGGGGTATAATTGTACTAGAAGTTGATTTTGATGTTGATTGATGTTACAGAGCTTCGCCTGACAGAGAGAGACAACACACGTCTGTCACTGTTTGAACGTGAGGCAGTAGAGGACTATCTCCACACTTCGCGAGAGTTGCTGAAAGAACAGCTTGACTCTAAGGTCAGGAGCACGTCCGATAGGTAAGCATATTACATAATCATTTTCACATATTTCACAACCTTAACTAAGTTGTCTTCAAAAACTGATGATTACCGAATTTATCACAGATTTCAACTTTCATGATACTATGTACTTGTATTTAGAATTGATTACCTATTTGTTAAGTGTTCTGATAAAGAAATTGTGTATGTTTACTCAGTAATGCTAATTTTGTTGTGAACTGAATCTCATCTGGCTCTGTACCATCTTTCTAATATTGACAATGGTGGGAAAACTAATATTGAATTCTTGTCTTTACTTTAACATATAAGTTATAAGTTTTCTCCATTAATAATTCAGATTTGTTTACATATCCAGTCAGTGTTCAGTGAGACACATTTCTCTTTGGTCACAGTTACCAAGTATTGTGTTATTTACATATGTGTGTTTCCTCTATAATTTGCCAGACTGGAGAAAGTAATAGATGAACTAGACAGCATCAAGGATTCTGTAACCCAGGTCTCTAAACAAAAGAGTTCACAGCCAACAACTGACATCACACCACGGGATATAATAGCTAGCAGTATGCTCACCGCTCGGTCTGCCAAGTAAGTCACATGCAACTGTTCACCTTACGTTGATGTCCACATTACCAAAGTAACTCTCATATATACAGCTAATTTGATTGAAAATGGTTGGATACTTAACATTGGCATCTTTAGTGTTTTTCAGATTCACCCAGTCTGGTAAATGTGACAAAGCATAATGGATTAAAATCAGAACTGTAACTAACAATTTGGTTTGAATCCGATTAAATTGGCAACAACAGTACAATTGTATAAAGTCATTCATATTTGATGAAAGTAGTAGTTGTGTGTTGTATCTGTTGTATGTCATCTCTGATAGATTTTGTTCCCCAATCTTCCACTGGTGTCAGCATTAATCAGGTACTCTCATATTACATAAACCACCGATACTTTACATTGGTGAATATATCAGTAAATCATATCTTTTTATTATAACTTTCTTGCTAAATATCTCTTCATTCATTGTAGCTAATTTTTAAGAATAGCTAAAAGTCACAGAAATGTTTTCTTCTCCTGACAATCATGTGTGACTTAAGGCAGGAAGGAGAAACATCAGAATGACACTGATCAGATTGTGCCTGTATCCCAACTAATGCTTTTCATCCTGATATTGTTATACACAGGATTCTACATTGAAAATTAAAATATATGTCTGCTGTTTTGCTGTGTATTTTTTTTCTGTATGTAAGTCTGAAAACTAGCATGTCAAGTTTTGTCTCGTGCAGAGTTGCTGTACCCCAGGATCAGCGGATGCAGGATCAGATGGATCAACTGTCAACTTACGTGCGTGAAGAGCTCGCTTCTATCCACAAAAGTGTATACACTTTACAGGAAATGATGATGGAGAATAGAAGACAGACACTCACCTCCCCTGCCCTCGACATCACCCATGTGACCTCATCTCAGGATGTGTAAATTGGTCAGAACTGGACAGCACATACATAAAGAGGTAAAAAAACTTGACATCAATTACATAAAACTGAAGCTGACATCAAAGGTTTGTCTGGTGATGTGTAAAGCTGTCCATACTCTAAATGTAGTGGTCATCACTAATGGTGACAATTTGATGCGAAATGACCAATACTGGACATCCTACATTTGGTCACGTCTGACGACACAAACATTGCACTTCAGCAAATGTATGAGCAGTGGTCAAAACTGGACAGTGGTCAAAACTTGACAAGAGGATGACATATGAAATAGTCGATGCTGGACATCATACAACATACTAGAAGTGCCTGATCAAAGATAAGAGTTTTGAAGTGGTCTACTATGAAGTGGTGAAATGTATTTCTGCCCATATATAGAAATGTACAGATAACTACTCCATACATATGTATATATCAAAACATTTAAATATCTATATATGACCATACAAGTTTTCAAGGCCACTTCTTTATTTGTCATTCACTCTTCACTCATAGTTCTGTTATAATAATAATCTCTAATTTTATAAGGCTTAAGTGAAGGGATCATTATTTGTGAAGTTTTTACAGTAATCAAAAATTCACCTTGTACAATTAAATGCATCATATAGTTGACATTGAAGAATACTCTAACAAGCAATTTACAATTTCTTAACTGATAACTCTCATTGCATTTAACCATTGATTCAGTAATATATACAGGTATGTACTAACATCATTTTCTGTTGCCATGGATTAAATAACATGTGAACATACACTTAAATCCTGTCATGGCAGCTTCTCATTTTTAATGATCTAAAAATGTGATTTCCATAACTTTGCTCTATTTCACAAAAATATGTTTATTTACACAAAAAATCTGTTTTTTATTCATATGTCATATGTATTAACCTTCTGAACAGTTGCATGTTCAGGCTAATTCAACTATTTATCCTGCCTCTTCATTTCTGGCAAAATTGGCTGGAGATAGTAGAGCTAATCCTAACTGTTGAGAAAACAGGAATGCTGGGTAAGGGGTGGTTGGATAAATGAAACTTGGTTTAAACTGCAGTAGACATCAGATCTTAACCAGGTCCAGCATCTACTCATTGTCTTTGAAAAGTTACAATTTAAATTGTTTAACATCAATTTTGAGTGATTATATATTATTTACATTCACAAGAAAATATTTTTAGATATGAATTTTTTAATATTACAACATTTTACAAATTGTGCCTATTTGATTTTTTTCTTGAATTTCTAAAACAAGTTTTGATGAACTACAATATTCTCATTCATATATTATGTTACATAATCACATAAAAGTTGATGATGTATATTAATTTTCCTATTTCTGCACTGGTTGGTCCATGGCAAAAATGTTAATGATTTGTCTGTGATATTTGTGTTGTTAATCATATTTAGTTGTTGATGCAGACTGATATTTAGATAGTGATTCTAATGCTCTTTATATTTGAACTAGACTGCTGTGTGATTTATCTGGAAACCATTTTTGTTTATCTAACATGAGATTGACATTTATCGCTGTATGTGTCATATACAAAACTGTATATTGTAGAGTATTAGTAAAATAGTTTTTGAAGTGCTGAGATATTTATTCAGACAAACCAGTTCATTGGCACTTCCAATGTAATCTTTTTAGGCAGAAAGCAGGGAGGAGATGGAAATAGTAATACAGGCTTGGAAAGGCTTAGTTTAGGCTCATCAGAGAGCAAAATAACACCAGTAGGTCTATCCAAACAACCCAGGTCAAACTAGTTAAACTGATCAAAAAAAATAGTCCTTGACTGCTGAATGAAGAGGTAGAGTTATCTCCCTTTGGTAAATCCATAGACGCTACCAGTCTTTTTTTCAATTTGGATTATCGTAAGACTTTGATTAGGCACAAAATTTTGTCTAAATAATGACAGTTGGTAAAGACTGACGAATTTTGTGTAACATGAAGTTAAAGGGGTTTTTTTTTTAATGTTTGACTGGTTTGGGTTATAATCTACATAGAATATTTCTACTATCTGTAGAATTTACTTATATGATTACACCAGTTCACTAGCACATGCCAAAGATACTTTTCCCACCAAGTGTTGTTTTCATTTATTATTTCTTATATTGATCATCACAACACAGCATTTTTCCTGGAATAGATAGACAATCAGAGCTGTTTGCTGGTAGAGCATATTTAGAGTCCTGAAGAGTAGGAGTAGATGATGTTGGTGATGGATGGGTAGTTTTTTAAAGTATTAAATTATACCATGCTTAGGCTTTACAATTGTTTAGAATAGAAATGTTATTTTCATTGAACTTCTGCACTTCTGTTGAGACAAACAATGTGATTCATTTATTTGAAAAAGTTATAAACAAAAAAAGAACAAGAAAAAAGATGAAATGCTGTGATAGTGTTCTACCTTACTTTACATCAGTGTTATATACACTTTACTGAAGGTCACACAAGGGAAGTGCTTTGTAATATAAAGTCTTTTTATCAATATGTAATGAATTTAGCAAAACCATCTCTAACACGAGAAATAAGAACAGTGTTAGTATAACTTACAGAATATCTTGATGACTTTCAGTACTGATACTACTACAGATCAAGATATCTGTGTGACACAGTTTATATAACCAAAGATATGTGTATAAAAGAGGTGTGAATTATAAATCTGTATTATAACATGGAAGCCTTACTTTATCATATTTTTTTTGATTGAAATAGATATTTCAAATAATTCAAGTGATATTGTCAATTTGTTGCATAAATTACCTCAATTTAAAAATCATGAATCAATATTGAATTTTTATTGTAATTTGTTCAGCTTGCATTCAGTTTCCATGAATGTCAGTTGTAGTTTGCTGGTATATTTCACAGAATTTGTCTTTAAATAAAATTTGTATAAATTGTTGTGGGTTATGAATCTTACCAGTCTGCTCTTTAAGTCTCAAGTGTCACTGATTTTGATAATGGTCTCCACCATTTATTATAGCATACTTGTATCATGAATATAAATATGTCATTTATTTTTATTTTTTGAATGTTTATTACATACTAGGCACTAAATATGACATAACAAATAAATTTTCTTAATTTATAAGAAACTTTTCAAATGATTGTTTTTGAAATGTTCATACTCAAAATCACAACATCGATCAACTATATTATTTATGAATTGTATATATGTGCAGTTGTAAGTTGAAGCCGTCCTGCCATAGTGAGTTGGATATATAACCATTTTTAACTGTGATATAAAAATTTGGATTGTCAACCATGACATCTATGTTTTATGTGTTAAAGTCTTTATTATAGCTTCACTTAAATGTTGTTAGTCTGGGCAATATAATTTTCAAAACATTCAGCAAAGTTGTTTTCAATCTGGGCTTTTAAAGGCTTTTTTCCTTAAATCATCAAATGTTTTTATCAAGCAGATCTGAAAATTAATCCTTGTTACTGTTACTGAAGAAAATTTGCTTTATTTTACATTATCACAACATATCAAGGTAAATTATGAGAAAGTTTATATCACAGGGTATAAGAACAATTACTTATTTTCAAGAAGATGATATTCAGTGAAATGTGACATAAAACAATATTTGACATCATGTAAAATCTAATGCAGACATGACAAATTGCATTTAAGTGTTACACATACGTGTATGTCATACTGATGTATGAAATAGATGTTTAATTTTTGGTCTTAATATTCCTGACCGTGAATGTTGATACACAATTATCACTCTTTGAACTGAGGAAGACAAAAAGTTCTGTATTGCTGGTGATTTACAGGCAACCTGACTTAACAGGAATTCTATAGTCACTTTTGTGTATATATATATATATATATATATGGTTGTTAATAAATTATTGTTTTCATCTTTTTGTACGTTATCAATAGAATGGAAGTTCTTACAACACAACAAGTAGAAGATTTGCGTGTGACATTTCATTGGCTACATGGTCAACTTCATCAGTTCACCATCTTGTCACACCATGTTAGACCTTATTATACATCTGTGGTACAGTGGAAAAAGTAGGTCAATTCCTACTCATACACTATGTCAGTGCTGGTATGCTCCATATTGGTCATTTGTCTGATGAAGGTGACCATGCAGTTACAGAAACATTCTAATCTTCTACTATTTGTGATATAAGGACTTATATTCTGTTTACCAACCTGAAGCAAATGTTCTCAAATAGAACTTGATTGATCTTCATAAGTTTTTGTATTTGATTGAAAAATACTGCAAGTGATTCCCTCCAATGTGGAGAGTAATCCAGTGACAAAAGTTCAGTGAGAATCAATGTCGAAATGGAATCAATGTCTTTGAAAGATGGGTTTGAAAGGAAAACAGGTGTAGTAGAGAATTCTGTGACTGCTTGAAAACTTAACATGAAAGTCACATATATTTGAATGAAATTTGTGGATATTTATAAAGGAGCAAATTTATTTCAAACACTTTTGATTGCAAAATCAATATAGAATGATATTTGTTGGCAGATCCATTACGAAATCATAGTGCTGTGTGTTTGTGAAGGCTACGACACACGTTTATTTTAAGGAATCAGGTCCAGAATATAGCTGTAAGTTTGCCACAGCTGTAATCATTATTCACTTACCGTCCATATGTGTGTGTAAATATAATCCTGTATAACCATGTATTTCATTTTTCTAGTAGTTAGTTCATAATTCCTTTTAATTTGTTTTGATTTAATTAATGTAACTTGAGGCATTATATTTAGTTTTTCTGTAGAAATAAAGCAGTACAATTATTTTACTCTTAAATTTGTCAATATGGTTGGGATACCCTAAATCACCACATTTAAAAATTATTGTCAAATCTGCAATACATAAGGTTTTATATATATGATTAATACAGTAAAACCTTGTTATATTGTAAATTGGTGATATCATAAAGAGGGAATACTGTGAAACCTGTCTATAAATGCCACCTGTATAAAATACATACCTGTCTAAAAAGGTCAGTTTCTGTTCTCAAATGCCATTTTTAACAACAAGACAAATACAAATGTTACGACCCCCTGGTTATAAAGTAAAGTGTCTCTGACTCCTTATAAGGTCTTTATAGACAGGTTTGACAATATTATTGGAGACATAATGAAACTTTACCAGGAATGGAATCTTTTGGGATCTGAAATGTGTTGGTAATCAGCTTAACCCCCCCAACCCCCCAACCCCCCCCTCCCCCATCCCCCCACCCAACCCCCAAGTTCAAGTTGACAAATTACTTCTGGATGTTCTTTGAAAGCCCTGATTTAACTGAAACTAGGGACTTTTATCCCTTGGTTTAATTAACACAGTCAGATATGTAATGGACATTGACTAGTCTCTGTTTCAGGTCACTCAAGGACATTTATAAAAGACCAGCAAATCTGTAATAATGTTTACACATTTAATGACAATTTCATGAAAAAAAAACTAAAATCTACAGTCCCAAAATGTTTTGTAAATTAGGGAGTTTAAGGAATATTTTTCATGGATATTTTGTTAATACTATTTATCAGTTGGAATGGCATCAGTACAGTACTGCCATGGAATGAAGTAGTGAGAGTATACAATTAGCTGGTCAGATTTCACCACTATATAGATACACTAAGGGTATGGAGGGACACATTAATATAGTGAGAGTATACAATTAGTCGGTCAGATTTCACCACTATATAGATACACTAAGGGTATGGAGGGACACATTAATATAGTGAGAGTATACAATTAGCTGGTCAGATTTCACCACTATATAGATACACTAAGGGTATGGAGGGACACATTAATATAGTGAGAGTATACAATTAGCTGGTCAGATTTCACCACTATATAGATACACTAAGGGTATGGAGGGACACATTAATATAGTGAGAGTATACAATTAGCTGGTCAGATTTCACCACTATATAGATACACTAAGGGTATGGAGGGACACATTAATATAGTGAGAGTATACAATTAGCTGGTCAGATTTCACCACTATATAGATACACTAAGGGTATGGAGGGACACATTATTGTGATGAAACCTTGGGTCATCAAGGGGTGTTCTATAGAGGTTTTACAGTATAATGACATACAAAAGTCATTATCCAGAGATTTTATTTTAGAGTGACAAAGATGAATCATAATACACAGTGGTTATATAGAGGTATAGAATGACCAAGACGGGTCCTTTTAGAGGTTTTACTATTGACAGAGTGTCTCAAGGTTTGAGAATTTTTGGAAATTTATTTTTTTGTACTTGGTACTTTTCTCTCTTAAAAAATAATCATGGAGAAGTCATTGTTTGACAGTTCTGTTATATGATGGTCATTGATGAAGGTGAAATTTTACTCAAAGTCTTTATTTTATCATTGCATGTATTTATTTTTCATTTAAAGTTTTAAGAAACCTTGGCATAGTATATGATGAAAATAACGAGATAATTACATAAAACAATGCCAACATATTGCTACGAATTTTGATAAAAACAAAATACCTACGCAGTTTATTAGAATTAATATGTTTTTAGAAATGTAGCAAGTTTCAGAGAACCTTTGACTTCAATTTTTCATTTTTTTCCTTGTATTACATTCAAAATGGTGTACTGCTCCAAATAGTCTGTTTATCCTATATGTACTTGTAATGTTTGTTATAGCAAGTGCTGAATGTATTCATTATGTATCATTTTAAATAAGATGACATTCTTCACAAATAAAACTTTCTTATGATTTTGAGTTCTTTTTATTTATAAGCATGACTTCAGATCCGTGTCTAGATAGCCCGTCCTGCTTCCTTACATGGTGTTTACATGTCGTAGTTGATTGATATTCAAGGGCTTGTTCTAAATATCATGTTTTTCATGAACGATGTTGACAACAGACAAACTTACAACACCTTGTGTGATATGAAGTTGGAAATGTTTAATGCTTGTTAGTATACCATGTCCTTGATCTAGTTTAAGAATATGACATTACTTAATTGGATTGACCAAGGTGGGTATCATCCATGAAGCAGAAGGCGTTTACTCTTTCAGAACACCTGGTTTTTTTTCACATTGTAGTAGTATGTGTAAATCTTTCTTGTTTTCACCTTTTGCCCAAGTTTCATCAAATTTGATTTCAAGTCAAGATTCTGTTGATATTTTCATTTTATCAAAAATAATGATCTGCTTGTTGGTCATCCATGAACAAGAACAGCATCATATTGAAGTAGAGTCTCCTTGTAGTAGCTTGTGGCTGCCTCACTGAACAACATACAGGAGTTATGCCATATCCTACCCATAGCAACTGAGGTGAAGTGTTGTGCCTGAGGACAACCCCAACAAAACAGGGTCCTTTAAACTATACAGCAATGCTTAAGTTAACTATAAAGAATGTCGGTTTAGCTAAATGGTGTATGCTACCTTGCACATCATAAATGTAAATTAGATACTAGGATATCTTTCAAACATGTCATTAGGTTCATCTATGTCTATATTTCCAGTCTTGGATATCTCTGGGGTTACTTTGGTGTTAAGTGGAACTCTTGTTGTGGCATAAGATAGCATACACCCTTGACATGCTGCAGAACAGCAGAACAAGAAGACAAGAATTATGAATATCATTTATTTTTTTCAGTGTTACTGTATGCTGCACACACAAGCTGCTCCAATGAAGATGACATAAGAAACAATACGATAGATCTGGCTAACAATTACACACTCACATCATTCTACTATTGCACAATCAAACACTCTCCAATCTGTCTGAAATGGAGAACAACAGTTTCACTTGAGAGTTGTAGAGGATATATTATCTATAGAACAGAAGTAATTACGCAGGCCTGAAAAGACGCTGAATGTGTACGATAAGGAGTTGTTGTTATTTATTCAAAAAGATGGTGCTTTATGATAAATTAAAGATTACTGCACATTACTTATACTTCATAATTTTCGAGAAAATTTTTATTTCTACTTAAGAATTGTAATTTCACATTACACCAGAGTTACATAAATGTTTTGTAATTCAAGCTTAAATAAAGTGTGTTGCAAAATTAAGTCCATGGTGGTAAAAAAAAACCAAAATAGGTACACAATGTAAGTAATATACAGTATCTAAGTGCAGAATGAGACAAATGACAATGCCTTTTATGATATCAAATTAGTGATTACATTGGTACAATCAAATATAAAGAAAAAAATAGCAATACTGTGAACCATAAAGGATTGCTGTCCCTCTCATGATATATATGTGTCAATAAAAATACAATAAAATCATTATATAATCAACAAAAAATTCCCTCATTATGCAAAAATTGCCCTATCTTAAATACATCATAATCAGTCTCCCATTTTCCCTTTTTTCCCCCTACAAAATAATTAATTTGTTAATATCACTGACATCATCTGTCTGTATAAAAAAACCATTATAACACACGTAGGTGTACCTAAGTTTTGCTAGTGACATCAAGAAATTCCAAACTCCTAGTTGATGATAAATGGACACTATTGATTATACAATAGTAAAACTCTGGAAAGTTATTGTGTCCCTTTTAGATCTAGACAATTTTCCAAATTTTTGCAGAAGTATTTGTTTTATAATAGTACTTAATAAACTATAGTGGATTTCGTCATTAGTAAAATAGATCCCTTCATAAAACATTTATTACTAATAAACTTCATCTAGCTTGATCAACAGTTTTCTCGACAATGGACCCCCACTTTATATGAAATAGTTTGTTACTGATTGGAAATTCCATGTATTACAGACACAGAACCTGGAATTCATTGTTAAACTAGTTGTACTTCAGATTTGGTTTTTATTTGTAAATAGAACATCACTGAAACAATAGAAACAATATGCATGTGTATTTTTTCTGTCAAATTGACTGATAAATTAAACGGGAAAAAAATATGAAAGTTTGAGTTTTCAAATTCAAAGATTCTACAACATATACAGTTTCATGAAAGGACCAAAGAAAAAAATTGTAATGGTTCCATTTACAAACAATGTTGGAGTAAAATCGTCTCTCACAGGAATTAATACCGAAATAAAGAAAAAACGGCAGCAAACAATTAACAGACAATTGGAGAGTGTACAAAAATAACACAGGTCAACAAAACAACAAACATGAGCAAAAATTAACATGAGAAAGAAACCATCCTGAGGAAAG
Source organism: Ylistrum balloti (assembly GCF_031769215.1). Classification (NCBI taxonomy): domain Eukaryota; kingdom Metazoa; phylum Mollusca; class Bivalvia; order Pectinida; family Pectinidae; genus Ylistrum; species Ylistrum balloti. The sequence continues at coordinate 223,085 of NW_026782795.1, read as the reverse complement.
AACAAAACCTAATATCACCACTAAACACAGAGAGGAACAAAATATTAGAAAACATCTAAACCTCACATGGTGTCCGTTCTAAATTTCATTCTTTACTTGGGAGAGTTTGTTTTCATGGAATTGTGTATTGCAGCACATCCATAAACAGTTATAACATGCCTTGTTTAATGAAGGCATGCCACCATTAAAACTTAAAGGGCAGAAAACAAGCCTGTGATGTCTGGACAGTATCACAGTAAGCCTACCTAGTTATCATACAACATGCCATTGTCTAAAACTATCTGTACATAATCTTACAGACCACCAAGCCTCGCAACTGACAAACTTACTTCCCTCAGGTTGACTATCAAATATATTACTGTTTAAGTTATAATACTGACCTAAAACTACTTAATTCACATGTGCTTATTGTAGGCTGTAGCAATTAGAAAGAATCTTTATCACATTCAAATATCTATTGTGTTTTATGCTTTATAACAACTTCTGTTTTTATAAATTGCTTTTTCATGAAGAAATCTGTAAAAGTTGAGAACATCTAACTTACACAATATTTTGTACATGTCTATCCAACTTCAATGATTTTGTCTGAAAACATCATTAATTTCCTGGAATTATTCTGTCTTACAAAAACTTCTCATCCAACTGTTCAAAACTATTGCTAGATCATAAACAGAAATGTGTGTCCTTGGTATGTAATAATTCAAAACAAACAAAAGCAAAAGAGAAAAACTTCAGACAAGATTTTTGTATCCAATGAAAAGCAGATGTGTATCACTGTGAGAATTAATGCAACATGATGGTAAGTGATCCTTACTTGAAAGGGAAATTTCGTTAGTTGGGAAAAGCACAGTACAGAATCATAGCAACGAGGCTTGGGTCATTCTATTTTCTATCGAGATCACATATATTTTTGGCATCTAATTTACACAATTTTAATATCATTATGAATCTTTACTGGAGAAATATGATGTTAAAACCCTCTTTACAGCGGACGTTGTGGTAGAATCTTGTATACATCTTCTGGACAACCATCCAACAGAGTATCATTCCATAACCTGTTGTGAAATCTTAAATGAATACGGAAGTGGGTCAAGTACAAATTGTGCCGACACCACACATGTGATGAATATCATCAGCTACAGATAAAATATTACAAATGTAATTTATTGTTAAAGTAGGACTGTAAGATCTACAGCAGCATTGAGAAACAATATCATATAACACTTCTAAAAATGTAAGAATGAAGGAATGAAAGAATGAAAGAATGAAGGAATGAAGGAATGGAGAAATTTTACCACTTTCTTTTATATACCACTCTATTTACCCAAAATGTCATAAAACATAGACTTCTAAAAAAAACTCATCATACAAACCATGAAAAATTATATACAAAAAGCACAAATCTGTTGAATGGATACAAGGAAATAGAATCAGTAGGACAGAATAAGAATTAGGAAAGTTGATACAGAGCAGCAGATCCTTCATAGACTGTCAAAGTCAACAAAGAAACTCAACAAATTCCCATGAAATGAATTATGACAATGAAAACAGATAACTTTCATACAATGGGACTAGTAGTGCCTCGAGTATACAATGGTTACTAAAATTAAAGTTTCTCTTGTGAAGAAATAGTCATAACCATATTGCAACTGGTTTCAAGAAAATTTCATGGATCTATTTTGTGATCAAGTAAGAATACCTGAGCTGTAGAAAGAAGTGTTTGTTTGAGAAGAAAATAAATTGGCTTGATAAAAACTTGAGACTTTAAACATACATATACTGCAACATTAAAAAATTCTCATCCAGAGTTTACAGTGTCCATCAATAGTGAAAACAATTTCAAATTTAAATATGATGCTTTAAGAAAATAGGCAAAATATGAACTTTAATATAAAGGTGTTGATTGTCTTATATTTATGTAGTTACTGATCAAATAGATAAGTTCATGGTAGGTTGAAATTTCACTGGTGGTATGGGAGCAGATGGACATTTCAATATTCTGTAAATGGTATATAAAATGATACAAAGGTAACAACAGGTAGTATATCTACTTCACAGCATGGTGTTGGTTGACAGAGGCACCAGGGTTATCAACTTTTCTTGAGAATTTGTCAACTAAATTTGTCCATTAGTAAAACATTAGAAAAGGAAGAAATCATGTACGAGGTATTTTTCCTTAAAATGTAAAACTTTTCTATGAAATTTTTTGAAGATATTATTTTAACTTGGGACAGGTTATGCTAGTTTCAGTGACACGTGCACTAAAAAAAAAAGATCAATCATATGTCAAAATAAGACAAATTAACTTGAAATTTTCTTTCACCCTGACAAAGCTTTGGTAAAAAAAACCTCTCAGATCTATGGAAATATGGCAGACAATTTGAGAGCAAATGTAGTGTAACTGAGAGGCAGAAAATGTGAGAATTCAACCCAGGCTTATGGCTGTTGAAGCTGGTGACGGCTGGTGACGGCTGGGAACAGTTGGCCACTTAAAACAAAGCACAGTGACAACAGATGATAACACTTTGATAATAGGCAGGTTAGGTGTCAGAATTCCTCATTCATAATATATTAAATAAAATTTTACTGTACAATATTTTGCACCAATCTCATACTATACACCTAGTCACTGGTCAATATACAAGACTAGTCCCATACTTGTGCGACTGGTCCATATGTACACAATTTAAACAAGTCTTTCTGTAAGTATTCCCACGCTCCAATCATCACAGGCATGTCCATTCTTACATGATGCATAGAATCTAGAGTAGTCACAAAGCTAGACAGTAGAGCCCAGCACCATGACAGGTTCCCACTTCTCTGATACAATTTCTCCTCATTAGTTACTTCCTTGGCTTGTTTTTCCATCATAATCACGGTTCTCCATCACTCTCCAGAGGTATATCTATGTAGAATAACATACACAGCTGACAAACACACTGATGGCTGTAATATTATCATCTGCGGTTACAACATCATCCCTTCTTCCCTTTTAAGATCCTTAATTCAAAATCAAGGTACAAATGACCAGAAGAATTTTTCAACAGCCTCAGAAATATGTCTGAAAATTGCCACTTATTTTTTTTCCTTTGGAAAATCCTCTCTTTCATAAACAACGAAGGTAAACTCTTATGGTTTGCATCCATATTCACTATCAGTTTGTATACATTGATGATGTTACACTGATGACAATGGAGAGAGATGGCAATGCAGTGATGAGATGGTGGACAGGATGAACAATGGTCAGCACTATAAGAAACATGCAGGATAGATGACCGGAGACTGGACACCGGTCAGGGACCGGTCTACAGCATGCACAGGTGCGATGGTACACGATGAGTGTGGAGAGGATGGGACTGCATGCTCTGGTTAGTGGGCAGGGCCTTCCTGGCCGTCAGTCTTGTCTCAGGAATTTGCATCGGAGTCTACATAAAGATTTATAACAGACACAAATAGAAATCTTGATGACATATCAAAACTAATGTTAAACTACGACTGACAAAGTTCTTCCATTATCAACCGTTAGAGACAAAGTTCTGTGTAATGAAATGAATGTGAAAGTGAAGTTGATGTTTTGTCATGTAAATTTCTGTCTACAGTACTGTGACAATACTACTATATACTGATTCATAAACTCATCTAAGAGGAGGAGTTTGTAATTTTACTAAATCTGTAATAAATGTTTATGGACTTATGATTCTTTGAATAAATCCCTTTCCCTATCCCCAGTATTTTTTAACTAAGAATACTGATTTTAATAGTACATTTGTATAGCAATACTTCAACACCATCAATCGAAGAACATGTACTCTTAAACATTCTGACAACTTCAACAGAGACATTAACTATGGATACACTTAAAATTTCATAGTATTGCAATTGTCCAGCAGTCGTAAAGGAAGAAACTTAATCATTTTTTTTCCCTGCTTTGGATGCAACAAACAAAAAATATTTCACAACAAAAATGTTTACCTTGACCTATCTTATATCCCAGTTACTGTCACATGAATTCACTAATTCTGCAATAAAAATCATATTTTCTTTTTCTTCATTTTCTCTTCAAAAAAGCTTTTGCTAATTTTGCAGTTCCCCACTTTTATACCAAAATAAGTCTATGCAATTATATGGACATGCTATGCTCTGATTTGCTATGATTTGCAGCATACATTTTGTTGTTTGAAAATTTTCATTCTTAATTTAAAATGCCTCTCTATGTAATACAACTAAAGGCTAAAGAAAAAGTATCTTTTGTTATTCCATTATTGTTATTATTATTTTTTTTTTTTTAAATAAATCCACCAAAGATGAACTCTATGACTTAGCATTACTAATACTCAACATCAAACAACAAAATAATTTGGTCAAGGTTGGTTTATACCTTTATATAAAACTGGAATAACTTTCAATAGGGACAGCAAAGTACAGAATCTAAGAGTATATAATTGAACAGTAATGCAGAAAAAGGGAATGGTCCAGAAGCTTGACAAGGTCCTAGTAATGGAATGACTAAATGAACAAATGTATTGATGAAAATGATGAAGAAATAATGTTCATACCTTTTGTCTTGTTTGCAGAATTTATAATTTGTAGAAGACATCTCCCAAATTCTTCAATCACCATTCGTTCCTGAACAACTGGAGGCATCTTGAGCCGTTCCGCTTCCTCAGCCTGTGCCAGCAGACAAGCACATGTTGCCTCTGCTACCTCTGCTGTGATGAACGTGTATGGCAACCTGAAGAAAGTATTGTATCAGTCTTTGTCATCACTTTAATTCCATCAGAAAATTCTAAAATATACAGACAGGAATTGTGGGAGGCATTTTCTTTAGGAACAATCTGTTATTGTTAACCACCAAATTGATATTATTTGAACAACTTGGAATAAGCCTCCCGTCATTCCATTTTTTCCTTTATTTCTAAAATAGCCATATATTGTATTAAAACAGAGGAAATGCTAATACTAAGAGGTACTCAGTCGGATCCAGATTTTGAAAAAATTCAATGTCAATTTTTCAGAACATTGTGGCACAAGAATTTAAGCCACTTCTCAAATACGAAAATACCATAAAATGATTATTTTAAAGCAGAGTAAGCCTACCTTTCCCCAGTGGCCGAGGAAACTGGGGGTCGCGAAGGTATCCCAGAGATCTGTGATGATAATTTGGTTTTGGCTGCAGTCTGTTGCTGGACCCGTACCTCAGCTGCATCGGCCAAATGCATCAAGGTTTTCCTTTCTGGACTTTCTTCAAAGTTCTTACATCCCACACATTTACAATGATTTGAACACATAATTTTTGCCTGCAAGAGAAAGACAACTGTTCTGAAATGGTTTGTATGTATACTAAGTATAGACACCAACTGACTGCTGTGGTTGTCTTGAAGTCATCAAGGTATATGTTATTTTAAAGAATTCATTGCATTTAACTACACACCATATTGCTAGTAGTGCAGGTATGCTTCGATTTCCAGAATAACTGGGGTAATTTTTCTAAGTGAATATGTCTACAGTTTTCAATGACGAAAACACATGTTCTGACTTACATAACTTTTGACCTAAATACAATAATCACTATATAAAGTACTGAAAGTTCTTGTATAATTTGCCTTTTAAATGTTTCTGTCGGTTCAAATTAATCATCAGTATCAGACATTTACCAGAGAAGAATAGTCATAGTAAACAAAGTACATTTCACACATCTCTATACACAAAGAGCATTCAATAGGATGAAGATGTGGCTAGATGAATAAGATAACAAGGACAACCAAGTACAGTGCTCCAGATAACTTTTTGACATGTGGGGTTTTCACTCCTACCTTTATAAATTGAGGGGTTTTTTCACCCCTGCCTTCATCAAGTGTATGGGTTTTTCCATATTAGGGTAACACTGAATTTGTAAACATTTTTGACAGCGCCATATTTGCTATGCGACTGGTTTATAATCACGATCAAGAAAGCGCTTGTTACGAGTTTCGTTTACTTGATAAGTGTCTGTTTGACTTAGATTATTGAGTTTTCTAACTACGTAATATTGGAGCTGGACATTGACGCAGAGTCCGGATTTCGCACCGGTTAATGACGCAAATCTTATTTTTTTCCTAGCGTGAAATTAGAAATATTGTGCGTGAAAACGCATTCACGCAGGCTATCTGGAGCACTGCAAGTAAAAGACATTCTTGTGATCAAAGACCAAAGCAGCAAATGCAGTACAAAACATCAAGGTAATAGAGTTACCTCGTAGCATTCACAGTAGTTTTTAAGGCATCCAGAGCGTTTACAGTTACAGCCCTTGTTATGTCGACGGTCACCATTACCCTCACGACCTTTACCTGTAACAGATGTTCGTCATATCCAATCTTTATCATAAAATACACAAACCAGCAAGTCTTTATTCTTGATTCATCAATAACCTCAAATAATATAATTTTAAAACCAAATACAAGGTAATTATTGTCGGAAAAACCAAATATATTCAGGATTTTATTGTATAAGCTGTCCTTACTTTTTACAAAAAAATTTTTGGATGAAATATTATTCTCAGGAATGAAAATGTATTAAGATTTTCATGGTAAAATCCTTCCTTACCAATCTTTGGATGAAAAGCCATTGGATTTCTGTCCAGGCACGATTTAATAGCTTTGGATCGTTCTTCTTCGTGTTCCAGGTTATTAGCACAATTGTTACAGTTACAGTTATGACAAAATTCTCCATTAGCAAAGCAGTCACAGTACCTGTTAGTAAAAGGATGTAGAAACTGTGTTAATGCTTTCACAACATATCAAATACAAGTGTTGGGTCTTCAATAAGTTTGGAAAAAGAAAAGTGAAAGAGAACAAATGCATCAGTTATTGCACAAACAATTACATGTTCAGTTTTGACATATTCTCTTTGTTGAATATCAAATATAAAACATTTAATATCAAATATAAAACAATCAAAATTAAAAGTTCTACACTTCTCTATAGAAATTTATGTTATGAGGGCAAAATTGATAATGGTTTAATACACTATATATCATACACAAAATATCTAATGAAAGTCTCTCAATGTTTCCTCAGGTAAAGCATTGGTTAATGTGATATCCAAGTCATGTTGGAATTTATCGTTATTAAGAAGACATTTTTTTCTGAAAAAATAACTTGTTGAATGTCAATAATTGTGTGTGAATGCTGATTAATACTTACAGTTTTAAGCACTGTGATTTTGTACAGTTACATGGCTTTCTTGGGCGGGCACCGGTTGGCTCTATCACAGGACTATGTTAAGAATGAACAAAAATAGTTCTTAATTTCTTTTATCTAAATGCTGTTAAGACACAGAATTCAAACTAAAGACTTTACGTAAAACAGTTGTGCCCTAGCTCTGATTTTCCATGGATATGCTACTACATGTCAGTGATGTGAAAAAATATATATCAAAGTTACCTATGTCATGTAATAATGCATTTCTCTCAAGAAACTATCATTGTTTAATTCAAGAATTTTGAATAATCATATAAAGATCTGAATGACAGGTAGGTAATGTGTGTTGCACACATGCTAACCTCCTGATTTGTAACACTATCCCCCATTTTCATCAGAAATAATGCTGATGAGAAAGCTATAACACTTTATTCAATCATCATGAAACATTCAGTAAGTTAGTGCACTACATGTGGGCTGATCCGCTGATAGAACATCAGACATGTTGACATCAATAGGAGGCCTAGTCTTAGTGTTTGTTTACATCCGACTGACTAGGTGCTAGGTAAGAACGAGAGCACCTGGCATCAGTATGACTGTGAGAAAATAACGAAGGTATTCCTAATGCTATATTTGACGTCATGGGAGTTCCGGGGTAATCAAAAGTTAGAGAGCAGACTGAAAAATTTTGTTTTCAAAGTACCATAAACATGTTTCTTTGTTCTAAATTTTCTTTACATTTTTATTGAAATTTAAGTTATAACATTAAAATCATTGGAAAAAAGTACTCGTCCGATGGACGACTGACAAAGATAAATCTGGTTGTCCGAGACAATTTTCTCTCGTCCATGACGACCGGACGAGTGCTTTTCCGAACCCCTGATATGGTAAACATTATAGAAAATTATTTGCGTTAAGAAGTTTTGTCTAAATCAGTTACAGGGTTGAGTCAGATCGTTAAACCAGTTGACTGTAAATTCAACCTAATATGGATACAATAAATACAGTATGGAATGATGTAAGAAAATGTCCTGGAATCTGACTGGCCATTTTAATGAACACTTTACATGCATAATGGCCTGTCCTGCTTTGTTAATAGGGTCACTTGCTAAATGCAAAATAAATTAAATTAGATGTCACTTCCCCACACTCCCTCCTACAAGATACGAAATTTTTAACTTAATTTTGATTAATAATAAATAAATAATAGTTTGCTGTTATGTCTAAATACCAATACATTGTAAAACACAAAATGAGAATTTTGTCAATTCTTCAGTTCTCAAACATAAAATGATAACTGGATAACATCAATATAATTATGAAACATTGGCAGCAGAAATCCCATAAACCACGAAGATGTTGTATACCTGAGGCCATTGACTGAGTTTCTGGCCATGGCGTTAGCACTAATAGAAGGGTCATTACTAGCAATAGCTACGTAGTCCTGCCTGTTCTGCTGAACTTGAACTTGTGGTTCTGGAGGGGCCACTTGAGCTACTGGTTTAGGAGCAGTATGCTGCATCTGAAACCCAAGATTTTTAATTACAATTGAATCAAAGCATTTCAACAACTTAAAGGCAATACTGTATTTCACAGCAAATAAGCCCCCTCCCGCAAACAAGCCCCCCACCACTTTTTTGAAAAAAAAAAAAAAAAAAACACATGCTATGATAAAGCAGTACTATTTGGGGCTTGTTTTTTTAGTGTTCAGAGGTGTCCACTTATTTTTGATTTCAACTGGTGATAATTAGCTAACGATCACAGCGACTGAGCGAGAGGGCCATGCTCAAAACATGCTAAAACAACAGTGTCGCTTTGATGTGTTGAGAAGACTCTGACACGATGAGTCCCAAGCCATATCAATGTCGTTAAGAGAGTCCCAAGCCACACACCAATGTCGTTAAAAAGAGAAAAAACATAAAAATCCCCCCCCCCCCATTTTTTTTTTTTTTTTTTACCATACCCACAACACCACATACATACACAAAAACATCTCCTACATAAATACAACATACACTGCTACAAAATCTCTTCCAACCTTCCACCTTTTAATATACAAATCCCTGGCCTTATACACAGTAATCTACAGTCTCCCGAGAAGTTGTATAATAATTCACATTTATTCTCACTAATCCCAAAAATCTACGCTAACCCAATTCCAGCACATTCTTTACATCACCCCATCACATCCACTCTCATAACTGAACTTAATAACACAGTTCCCCACTTTTAAAATCCACTCTAGACCAGCATGACTAACCTTGTCAAATGGTGGCTAGTAATCCCATCTACAAATAACAAACCTACACCAGCTAACAAGCTAAACCTATTTTCCAATTTCCGACTTTCCCATACACTCTCTCCAGCTATCTTCTAAAACTTCTTGTCCTTCGGAAACGTTAAACTCCGTCGACAGGGAACTTGTAGGTTTATATTAGGGAAATATAAAGTGAGACTAGCGTAGGACTAGGGTTTCTGTGACAGTCCAAAATTTCCCCAGGTTTTTTGACAGAGACTTTGACCTGTTTGGTGATTAACTCACACCCTTGGCCATGGAATAACCGGAACACAAATCATCATGCCTGCTACACGAAGGCCTTACACAGTTAAGGAGAAGTTGGACATTGTCAACTGGTTCCTGGACAATGGCTGAAATCAGACTCCAAGGGAACTTGTCAACAGTGGGACAGAGACTTGGCATGGAAAAGGAACCAACCCAGCACCCAGGTCCATTAAGCTTGCCGACACCATATTTGACTGGTTCATCGAGGAATGCGCATGTGAATAAGGTATGAGGACCTACAGTAGGAACTTGATGCGACATGGGCCCACAGCATCTTATTTGATTCAGACGAGTCCGATGAAAAATCCCACAATGACAATACAGCATTTGAATCCTACCTAATGCTTTGATGGCAATACACCAGTAAGTTTAAAATAAGGAAGTGCTGGAAGACTGTTTAGCACAGTTTTCACTAGTTACTGACAGTGTCTCAGTCACTGCCCTAATGAGTGAACTGTTTTATTTACCCTTGATATTTTGTTACTCTTTTTGCACCAGCAACAAAGGCTTACTGGGTGACCAAGATTATAAGCATGTTCCTGTGACCTAAAGTGCAACATATCTCTAGAATAGAAGTTCTTACACAGCCAGAAGAAGATTAGAGTGTGATGTTACGATGACTACACAGTCACCTTCATTAGATAAATGACCAGTGTGAAATGTAATAGCACCGCCATATGTAGTGTACAAGATGGTACAGAACCAATTTTTAGCAGTAATATAAACACTTCAGCATTCCACACAACAAAATCTTATTTTCGATTTGGAAAATAAAAAAAAAACTTTTTCAGGCAGTTGATTAAGAAAACCATCTGGACACGCTGCAGTGGGCCAGTACTTAATAGGGGAGAAGGGGTTCACAGACTCTTGCACATCTATGACCAAGTGTTAACAAAGCGTATCCGAACTGACTACAATGCATTGTTAACCATCTGGTGACTTTTTTTGTCTATAATCTGTTTACCATCTCGTCACACTATTTTCGACCTTAGTGTACATTGGATTATAAATAAAGCTGAAAAAATTGGTTGATTCCATACCATCTTGTACACTACGTATGCCAGTGCTAGGATACTCCACACTGGTCATTTAACTGATGAAGGTGACCATATAGTCATCAAAACGTCCCATTCTTATCTTCTACTGGTTTTGTTATAAAAACTTCTATTCTATTGACATTATCAACCTAAAGAAAATTTTCCAAAATATCAAGTTACTGCATTAAGAATTCAGGAAACTTTCATATGTCAAGTAACTTGTCAATTTCAAAGTTTTGGCTTGACTCTTTTGCCACGTTAATGAAAATACAGCAAAGTCTGATAAAAAAAAATCATAACAAACATTAAAGGCAAATATTTATTATCATGTCTGATCACCCATATCTGTAAACTGACCTGTGTGAGTAATGAAGCTGGTACCAGTGCAAACCCTTGTAGACCCTGACCGCTGTTTCCAGCAGACAAGATGGTGGCACCAGGGGGCAGCTGTCCGAGGGGCCTGGAGGAGGTTGCCGGGCGGATCTGCTGGAGTGTGGTGGCTGTTGTAGTTGTGCCAACAGTATGTACTTGATTCGGCTGAGCAGGCAACAGAATGCGATGTACACCAGCTGTAGTCGCCTGGGATACACCTGTCTTCTGATAAATAAATTGTACCGAAAATTAGAATAGAGATTGAAACCAAATGACACAGAACAAATCAATTTCAGAGACATTTAGGCCAAAAACATCCTTAATTGATTATATCACTTAATATTACATTTTACTGCTATTAAGTCTGTATTGACCTGTGATCTTGCTAAATTTAGTCAAGGTCAGAGAGCAAATAGTCAGGACAAAGGAACCAGTGGTGTATCATGACCCACTCATTTCACTTACCATTGGCCATAGAACATTGCAGCACAACTTACTGTAACAAATCACAGTAACTGGCTATCATCAGAAAAGTGAGATATATTGACAACAGATCAGAAAAGGTCACTAAGCTTCACATAAGTGACCTCTAAAGTACCATACATAATGTCAGTATGACAATTACTACAGATCTACTTACCTGCACTGGAAGAGTGATTTTCATTTGCTGTCCGGGCTGTGCTAAGGAAACTCCCCCAGAGTTGGAAACTGGTATCCCATGAACTACAGATGTTAACTGTGCAGCGGGTACCTTCCCAGCTAAAACAATGTACATGTAACATCTACATAATCACTTCATATTCAAAAGACATTCCAAACAAGGACACAATCCTGTATTTTTGTGTGATAGGAAACAAGTTACCACCAAAATTTTAATCAATTAGATCAGTGTATTTCCTGCCAGTGCTTGCATTGCAAATGGGATTGCACTTACATCTCCACAATGACTAATGTACCTATTCTCTATTCCCAACAATCGGTTTTAAAGAAACAATATATATTTATTAATTGTAACACATTGTCAATAAAAGGCAAACCTTGGGACGAAGGAGCGACCAAGCGGAGATATTGGAACTTGCTGCCCTGGACCGAATGGACACCGGACATAGGAATGGCCATCTGTTTTACACCTCCTTGTGTAATTATTTGAGGATTAGAGCCAAGTAATGTCTGGCCAGACGCAGAGTGAAGCTGAAAACACAGAGTTATTTCAAAAATTAGATACTGCAGGGTACCTCATTATATTTTTTCAGAAAACCATATTTCTGTATCTAAGATCTATTCTTTATATTCAAACAGATTGAAATTTTAAATCCTAGTTTTTTTCATTTTTTCAACCCACCTATTGAATTTAAGAAGCCCCTAAGCCATAGCGATCACCTGAGTTAGAGGACTTGAACTACATTCTGTGTGTTATTTTGATGTAAAATGGACATGATATTAACTGACACCCCATGGCCATGCTAAGGATACTAACCAAATTTGAATCAAAAGAAATTAAGCTAAATAAACTGTCATTTTCCTATGGAAACTATAAAGTGTACCCTCTTATAATAATAATTCTAAGCAAGTTTGAATTATTTTCAATGGAAATTAATCATAATATGCTCAAAAACAAAACTACCAGGTAGCACCAAGTTAAATTTACCAAAGGATCATGAAATTCACAATTTGGGTAAAGCCTGTAAGACCCTTCCATCCATGAAAGAGCATTTGATTCTATCATGTTACTGATAACAGAAGATTTGCAAATCTGAAAAAAGATACAATTTTGCATTGGGAATGGGGCAGAATATCGGCCCCACATCGGGCAGATCGAGAGCCCTGTATGGTGACTTAAAAACTCAGCAGCACCAAAACTGGGTTTAAATTGAACTCACCAGCAACATATGAAATAATTTTCTTTGGAAGGTAAATAAACAATTTGATGTAAATACTTGTGATTTAACTATAAATGATATGATATTGGAACACACACAAAAGTTAAACATATCAATGGTTAAAATAATGTAAAACATACAAAAACTATATTAAAATATATTGAAAAGAATTGGTTCCAGTTGCATAATTAAGTTAATAATTATTATAATCAACCAATAATATACTATAATGGGATTCATGTGTCATTTGCAAGACAGTTTGAATTACCTTTTCTTATATTATGTAAATTTTGGAATGTTTTTTTTGAAATTGTGACTCTCTTACTATTGGTGTATACCACTGACCAAGTACCATCGATATCAGCCTTTCAAAGGCTGCTTGTTGTAAATTACTACATCTAGATGAACAAAAAGTTGAGGAAATGTACTTATTCTATGCATTTCTGAGATATTTGAGTCATACCAGAACTCCTATCAATAAAATTGTATAATAATAAATAAATTGGTTTCCTTTCCTTATCAATTAACTTTCTATTTTCTATTAACAGTCCATCAGCACATGTATATATATATTACTTATGAAATATACACATACCACAGTCCCCTGTTTTATCACTTTTGATGGTGACATTGTTATCATATTCACAGGTCTAGAAACTGTCACAGTATTTCCAGTTGTACTGGAGATAGTCACTGGTGTGAACGACACAGTATCTGATGTATTCTTCGCTAACATAGATATTGCAGCTGGTGCTATCCGCTGTGGGGACTTTCCCACTGACACAGGAATCATTGTTATTTTTGTAGGAGTCTTTGTTGGTGACATTGGAAGCTGTCGCACTGGTATTCCTACCTTACCAGGAGAAGACATAGTAGCAACTTTCACTGAAGAACCAGACACAATGCCTTGTGGTGATATTGTTATGGTCTTTGTGGGCGTCTGTGAGCCCTGTGGTATGATATTGATGCCCTGAGCCACGGAGGACAGAGACATGGTCTGACCTATGACCTGGTTCAGTTGAATGGGCATAGCTTGAGGCTGACTAGTATTTGGGTTCTTTGTAATTATCACTTTAGTCACTACAGGACTACTGCCAGATCCTGATGAAGGTCTCTTTATTGTTGTAATGGCTTTAGTTGCAGAAGGTTGTGACACAACAATTACTTCTGGAGTAGTTTTTGCAGCCGGTGGCTGAGATACGTAGATAATTTCAGGTTGTTGTGCATTGCTGGACGTAGAATCATTCTGTGACAATGCAATCGAGCCAGAAGTCTGATCTACAGACTGACCTTCCACTAGCACCGTTTCCACTCCCCCTATCTCAGGTGTGGACGAGATTACAAATGTATCCAGCGGGGTATCCAGATTTCCGATGGGCTCGTAATCCACTGCTGTTGGGATGTCAACGTACTTTGATGATGATGCAGTACTTTGTAAACTGTTTATAGTCTCAGTATTTATTCCATCACTTGCAACTGTTACAACTGTGAAAGCTTCATTATTTCCTATGCCTGAAACATATAACTTTGTTTTAGGTTGCATACTAATATTTTACAAACATACATTACTTTATGGCCAACAGAGATATAACTCAAATCGATGTTTAAGATAATACTTCCTCAAACGCTTTCTTTATCTAAAATAATTTATGACTTCTGAAAAGAATCACTCATGAACAGTTAGTGTTTTCCTATTGAATATGTTTGATAATCATATTATGCTGCAAATAATGACAAGATTTTAACAGTGTGAGACACTTGTCTTCAGGTTGGAAAGCAAATGACAAAATCTGAAATAATTCAATGGATAAAATGACAATACCTCAATGAACTTACCATGCCATTATTTTGTTTATCTATTGAAAAATATCAAAAGGTGAATTTGAAAGTACATTTATAAACAGCAGCTTGCATGTATATTAAAAATCACAAAACCACTTTCCTAAACTCTAATAAATTACATCAACAAACATATATCATTAACAATGCTTACACCTTGCAAATAAATGGGGCTCACAATAATGGTCCTGGAAATTAAGTTTTAATCAATATAAAAAATTTTAACATGAGACTTCTTTGACAGAAAATTGGAACTTTTGTTCTTGTATTATCGCACAATATTATGATAAGAAAATGTTTCTTTATAAGTAGAAAAAAATGTAAAATTTATGTAAAACATGCATGTTGCCTGTGGATCCTTCAACTGCACCCGCTGTGTATTTATCGTCACTTCCGGGAACAAATGTGGCTTAACTCACAGCTGATAAGACCATGCACAAGAAGCGGTAGAAGCAATACCAATTTTCTTATATCGTATTGGTAAGAATGCACACTTGGTATATTTATTTCACATGTGCATTCTTGCAATCGACCACAATAAGTAAATAACAATCAAATGGCGCGCCATTATGCCGACAGGAATGCAGGGAAATTTAAACTGCGAAACATGTTATGGAAATCGAAAAAACATTAATCTGATCATTTAAATAAAGCTGTGGCATAACCACACCAGTTTGTTCACGTTTACAACACTGACAATAGTTTAGCAATGTCACGTGCACTCTATTTATGCACGTAAATAAAAATAATCGTAACTTTCTGAAGCGAAGCGGCGAATTCTGCGAAGGGTCGTCCCATTATCTTGCCAATATGCAAGCAAATATTCGATACATTATATAAAGAAAGAAGCGATTTACTTCATGAGATGTCGTTCTACAACTATACCTGTGACATTTCAAAGTTGTATTTGTCGATCGAATACTACAGACCTGTTCTCTGGGCAGGCATTCTGTGTTTGTTCAAAATCACGCGCCCACCATTACCATCCCATAATACTCAGGACCGTATTCCGCGGAGGAAAATGCAGAAACTTAACGTTGAATTTTGATTGGTATCGACAATGTAAATATTTAAAGAAAAAAATAAAAAACTAACTGAGACATAAAAAATCTTAATCTTTTCAGTTGTTAAGTATACATTAAACGGAACTGTTAGTAATATGAGTTATTTTAAGAAATAATTATATTTAACCCAACGAAATAAGAGGAATACACTTGCTGCAAAATGGCGACTTCCATTCGTCAACAACTTTCGCAGCTCGCTAGCCTTTCACATTCAGGGGGATCTCACAAAGAAGTCACAGAAAAGTATGGTCCATGGTGTTACTTAGTGCATTTAGTCTTTAACACTGAGTAGATCGTGTACACATAGGCATTAGTTCAATAATATTTATCTTTCCTTTTGTTCCCCGATATGTCATGATCGCTCCACAGTACAGTATCGTCTGGACATCGGTTCCGGACCGTTATGTATTTCGGAACGGCCGTTTTGGCAAGGGCGTATCGCTATTGACCTGCGTGACCTCGCACCCGGATATTCTTTTGTTGCTGTAACATGTGACGCTTCCAAAAAGAATAAAAGATAGTTATTGAATCCATTCACCATAAAATATTCTTGAGTAAATATTTCATTAGCAAATTTGTATATTTTTTAATACGCTTTTTCCCATCCTCCCAGATATGATGAAACAACCAATCAATCCATCCTTGGATGTCACTGTTTTGTTGTCGTCTGTCAAGTGAATGAAAATCGATCATGAATAATAACACCTTCTTGCAATTTTGTTGACTACATTAGTCCAAACATGCACATCTTATATTCGAAAAGTTGTGATTTTTTTAAATACTCACTTTTGATGACTCATTTCTGATTTCAGTGAACTTGTAAATTATAGACTAACCAATGAAAAATTAATTTGATCTAAATAGTTATGTTATACCAAATTATGTTGTTATGTTTATGTGAACACCCAAAAGAAGAAGAATCGTCATTATAGAAGTCAGGATACCACAAAAACATTCTTGGTTGAAAGTATGAAGAAAATAAATTATGGTTAACTGGTTAGTGTTAAAAGAAATGCTGCAGTGGGTGATGAATTGTGCAAAATGTGTGCTTGTGTATATATTGTGTCATCATGATATTGAATTTCATTTAGTAATGTTTAAATGTAAGTCAAACAAATTCAGGAAAGCTAAATGCTCTCATAGTATTTCAATTAACATTAGCTACAGGTAAAGTGCAGAGCATGTACTTTCCATGTCTTTCACTTCTGGATGCTCTTGGGCCTCTTGTCCTGGATGTGAATGAAGTGTGGACTACACATGTTACGGGTATAGAGCTTCCCTCGCACACCTTTGGTGCCTGAAGAGCTCTGATCTTACATATCTTTTATGACTGTAGATGAAGCAAAATTAGGTCCTGTGTGTCAGATGTGTTCATGCATGCATCAGTTTGGGGAAACCACAAATTTGCATATAATGCACGACTTGCCTCTTATATGCCAATAGCTATGTGGATTTGAAACTAGAATTAGCCAGATTCATTTAAATTGTAAATTTACTGTAAAAGTTGCATTAATTAATAACTATTTTAAAATTTTTTTTTACAAAAAAAGATGTCTATTGAAGTGTCAGCTGCACGGAAACTTGATGTAGATGTCACTGCTGTAGATACTGTATGTATTTTTGATATTTTCCTTCTTGCAAATAAAATTGATTTTTGCATTTGTGTGATGTTTCGTGACTATAAATAAATGTGCCTTGAACAAAAAATTTGAAAAAGCTAAATTCAAAGTGATTTCAGCTATTTTTGGTATCAAATCCATCCTTTGCTTGTGTTTAATAAGCACGTTTGTGGTTTTACCTGACCTGTCCATCTGTCCCATCCCATCTGGGGAGCCATGTAGTATAAATAGGATGTTGAGATTTACTGAAATATTGGCCACACCTTAAGATAACATTCAATTATAAGCCTGCCTGATCCTTTGGAAGGTGCTACAATTTATTAGTCACAGCTTCATACAGCAGCCTTGTGTGAAATGTGAATCTTGAGCTTGACCACTTTAATTCAGTCAAGAATGGTGTTGTGTGTTCCTGGGTACCATCTATTATCATGAAATGATATTACTCATCCACATGGTTTTTAGCCTGCCATCATCACATGGTTGGCTATTCAAAGCATCCTTACATTCATAGTCTATGGTCTTTATGTTCGTCCGTCAGTAAACAATTTTTGTTAGCTTTATTTCTTGAGAAGTACGTGGAAGATCTTTTTCAAATTTCATATGTAGGTTCCCCTGGGTCCCTAGTTGTGCCCATTTGATTTTGGGACTGATCAGAAGAACAAAATGGCCGACAGGCAGCAATCTTGGATTTTGACTTTGAAAACTTGTGAATCAGTATTTCTTGAGAACTACCTGCTTGGGTCTTTCTCAAATGTCATATATAGGTTCCGTTGGTCCCTAATTGTGCCCATTTGATTTTGGGTCTCATCAGAAAACAAAGTGGCCAACAGGCAGCCATCTTGGATTTTGACTTTGAAAACTTGTTGGTCACTATTTCTTGAAAGCTACAGCTTAGATCTATCTCAATTTTCTTGAGTAGGTTTGATGTTGGGACTGGTCAGAAAAACAAAATCGCTTTTTCTTGAGACCTACTACATAGATCTTTCCAAAGTTCTTGTGTATGTTCCTCTTGGTCAGAAGTTGTGCCCATCTAATTTAACAGATTAACATTATTGTCGCTATTTCTGCAAAGGAATGTTCAAATTTCTTTTGATTAAGAGCAAAAGCAGAAAAAAGAAAATCCAGCTTTCAAAGAAGAAATAAAGATCCAATGATGTTGGGAGCCAGGACCTCTCTGGGATCTCTTGTTACGCTATTTAATGCTGCATATAATCAGTCTGAGGTGTAGTCTCTTATTGATTAGGCCCATAAAACCAGGGCTGGGACTTAGTCTTCCATTCCATCTGTCGGTCTCTGCATATGTGAAAATTTGTCAGTATTCTAGTGGCATCATGCCTGGAGGAATTTTCATCGAACCTTGCAAAAATTATAAAGCATCAAATTATCTCGGACAAGTTCAAATTTCAGGGCAGTTAGGACAACGTCACCATTACTTTTTTTAGAAAATCTTTATCAGCGCTCTAGCTGCTTCACTTTTTACAAGATTTTGATCACGTGCAAATTACCATAACATTTTTATACATTGGTGATGAAACTGTATTGTCACATTGTCATTCTTATTCATTGCATTGAACCATTTAAATTAGTTCCAAACTAATTGATTTTTTTTTTTCAAATTTACACCATTGTCCAAACAGTATCACCTATATAGATTGTTACTATGTAATAGCTTGAAGGGGCCAGTAGGTGATGTGTATTGCTTTAGCAATACTCAGTATGCTTGTAGGGGCTGCAGTGGTCAAGAAGTTGAGGCTTCTGGCAGCCTTTATCACTAGCATTCTACCTATGGGTGGCAGGTTCAAGACCTACCTGGGGCAGTTGCCAGGTACTGGCCGCAGGTTGGTGGTTTCTTCTCAGGGAACTCTGGTTTCCTCCACCACCTGGTATGTTCTTTAATGACTATCATGGCATTTACAGGACATAAAGCAATAATAAAGAAACAATATGCTTGTTTATTAAAACCCTTAGTAATACAAAGATCATGTATGGTACATTGCTGAATCTCTAATGTTTGACAGTATTACAAACTGTTATTGTTAAATAAATATACGATATTGCCATTTTAATAGATTTTTTCCTAATTGTTTTACAGGTACAGAGGGATACTGGAAACTATATTAAAAACAGGTGACAGTGACCTAGTTCCATGTCTTCAAGCTTTTGTGGAGGCTTGTAAGTGTATTGTAAACTACTTATTGTTACCAAAATAATTTGAGTAAGTGAACTCTATGTAAATTAAAGTAGATTTTGTTTCTTTGATATTGGGAACGAGAATAAAACAAAGTAAATATGATACTTCAGATGGGATTGGAAATAGGGGACCTAACATCATTAGTATACAAGGTGTCATTTAAGGATTTTGTTGGTCATTGATCTGTTCAATCTTTATTTGAAAACAAAAACAAATTGGCCATGAGAGGGAATTTTTGTTCTCATGGTATAGCCTTAATTTGCAAGAAGTTTTTGATGACTCAGGACCCCATGATCACAAATCAAATTTTGGCGTTTGATGCATTTAACAGAGACTGTAAAATCATGTTTTTTGGGGGCTCAGTTTTCATGGTTTTTTAAAAAAAAAATCACAATTTCCTAGATATTTGGTTTTGTCAATTATTACAACTCAATATAATTTGTGGAATAAGTAAGAGTAACCACATGAAATCAAATACACCCCCCCCCACCTCTCCTCTCCCTCCACACACACCCACACACAAAAATTTTTAAAGATTTTACAGTAGTTAACAACATTGGCGATATGATGCCTTGTCATGAGAAGTCTTATACCATGGTACCAGTAGCCTATTTCTATCAAATGTAAGGAATTCTCATTCAGATTATTGTATCTTACAAGCTGTATATGAACATGGTCTTAACTTTTATTACATTACAATATTTCAAATAAAATTAAACATTCACAGTGGTCAACGAAAATGTGAGTCTTGTGATATCACGTCAGTTGCTGTCAGACTTTTGCAGTCATCTGTCCAAGCTGAGTGACCCTCTTGCCAAGCAAGTGGCCCACTTCACTCTTGAGAAGGTCCACACACGAGTTATCTCATTTGAGGAGCAGGTAAGCACTTTGTAGTGTATAATCTATGATCACGATATTTTCCAACATTAAGCCTTACTTAGTGATAACCTATCTATTTTGCATTGCAGATCATTAGAAGTGGTCCCCAAGGAGTTTGACTTAGGTTGGATGTGGAGAGGGAAGGGAGGGGGTGTTAACATGAAAAATTTTAAATGCAGGTCATGATCTGGAAACAAAACTAAAATTTGCCAATAGCTTCATATAGTTCGCTGACTGCTCTTGACCTTTGGCATACCTTTGAAATACTTTCTGAGGTCACATTGGTGATCAGAGAATCATACTCAGTAATCTAACTATGAATATATATAGAAATGATAGCATTCACTATAAAGGATTTGCCACTATTCTATATGGTTCTTGTGTTGCCTGCAGAGCTGGCGGACACTTAGGGATCACTTTTTCCATAATCACGCATGGTCGGTAGCGTCCGTATGAAACTTTTGAATTATCAAAATGAAAGTTAGTATATGGCTTCTTATTGGAAGGGTACAGATTAAGATTGATTCCCAGCTCTCTGTGACTATGCTGATAGAGTTATGCCATTTTGAACTCCAATTCTTTGGGAATATTGTGTTCTGGAATTTTCTTGGTCATTCTTTGAGTTATCAAAACGCAATTTTGTATATGAGTTCTTGGTCAAAAGTTACGCACCGAGTTTGCTTCTTGGCAGTCTGTAACCCTTCTTGGCAGTGATATGTCCCTTTGAACTTGGAAAATTTCTCAGGAATATTGCTTTGCGCAGTTTTCCCCATATGCTTTGAGTTATAGAAATGCAATTTGGTATTACAACTTTATGGTTGAATGTTGCACAACCAGTTCGATTTCTGGGTGACCGTGACACTTTATGCAGGTGACACATACAGTTCCGAGGAAGTCTTGTCTTGTATATGACTATCTCTTTCTTGTTTACTGGGTATTTCAATACAGCATTGTGAAATATTTAGATTAGAAATGAAGACAAATTCAGAAGGATATATGTTGGAATGCGACCTCATATCTACATTAGCTTGGTTTAACTCCGTGGGATCAACTATTCATACATGGACACTTCCTCTGGAAATACCAAGAAAAGAAAGTAAAAAATCAGATCTGATATAACAAGTGTACATGGTTTGATTTTAATTGAATGATATCATCTGATTTACAAGAAGAGAAATGTTTTTCATAGTGTTGCCCTTGGCTATCACTCGGCTCATGTACTCTTTGATAGGTGGAGATCATGAACTGAAATTTGGTATACAGTTGTACATTTGTTAAAACAGGAGATACTGGTCATGTTCTTTGTCGGTCCTGACAACTCAGTGTTAGCTCACATGGCCCGAACTGCCAATTTAGCTTATGCAATGGCGCGGCATCCATCGTCTGTCTGTCCAGCATCAACCTTTTTCTTTAAATAACTGCTTCTCAATAACCAATGGACCAAATGTTTTGATATTGAGCTGGTATGTTCCTAGGATGAAGCTTGAAAAAGTTTGCAAAAAGAAATGGCCTTGACTCTTATTCAAGGTCACATCTATCAAATTCATTAAAACATTTAAATGACTTCTTCTCAGGAACTAAAAGCCTTAGAGGCATGATATTTGGCTGGTGTATTCCTAGGATGAAGCCTGACAAATATTTTGGAAAGAAATGACCTTGACCCATTTTCAAGATTTAAACAATTTCTTCTCATGAATGAAAAGGCCTTCATGAATGATGTTTGGCTGGTATGTTCTTAGGATAAAGCCCAACAATGTTTGCGAAAAGAAATGACCTTGACCTATTTTCAATGTCACAGGGGTCAAATTTGTTAAAACATTTAAATGACTTCTTCTCATGAATTAAAGGCCTAGAGGCATGATGTTTGGTTGGTATATATATACCAGGTTAGCCCTGCAGGCCCATTGGGCCTGTTGTTCCAAAGTTATGATCCTTGAACTTAAATGATTTCAAGAAATTATCATTTGCTGCTCATCTCTCAGAGCTGGATGAGGATACTGAACTGAATTATAAAAGAAATTTCTAAGAGATGCCGGTCAAGATATTTTGGTCAGGTCACCTTTTTTTCCCCAGCATTAGGGCCCTTGAAATCCAAGAATTTCTTTGTAAATAAAGTAACTTGAAACATTAAACTGTGTTTTAACAAGTTTTGTGTTATTCTGATTTGTATATATTTTCACGGCCTGATTACAGGTGGCAGCCATAAGACAACACCTAGCAGACATTTATGAAAGGGAATTATCCTGGCGAGATGCAGCGAACGTGTTGGTGGGGATTCCCTTGGAGACAGGACAGAAGTAAGCCAGGAATTTGATTGATAAAAATCAGCTTCACATACTTTATATGATTATATAGTTAATGTGTTCTTGTGATTTTCTGGTGTATCAAGAAATGAAATATTCTTGTTACACCTGCGTAATGCCAAGGTACTTGTATGACAGTTTTGATGTGGGAACTGGTGGCTGACTTTGCAATACTTCAATTTGTTAATTTACATAAAAGCATCAGTTTGCCACAATCCAATATGCTTGTTGAAGGTGCTTTCCTTGATGTGTTATATTCAGGCAATATGCCACAGACTACAAACTGGAAACATACCTAAAGATAGCTAGACTTTACCTTGAAGATGAAGACCCTGTACAGGCAGAGGCTTACATCAACAGAGCATCTCTGCTCCAGGCAGATACCCGCAACGAGGAGCTTCAGATACACTACAAGGTAGAATACAACTAGAAAAAGTTGCTGATCACTTTTCTGTAGAATGTTTGTGTTTCTGTAGTACACACAATCTAGGTTATAGTCTTCTTTATAGATTGAACTTCTGCTGGAGTTGTTTCTAATATTTCTGTAAAATAACATTTTTTTATCTATCCAAATCAAAAATTGTCTGTAAATTTCATGGATAACAAATGCTATCAAAATATTTTTCTTGCTATTTTTTCAAGTATTAAATAAAATTGTGAAAAACGCTATCTTGAAATTTTATAGATGCTTTTAATAAGAAAACATCCCTTTTACTTCAAGGTTTTGGTAGAATCATGAAGATTTTAATTTTAACCCTTGATAAAAATCTACCATAGTAAAGTATTTAAAAGTTGTTGTTAGTGTGAAAATCTTCAGGAGAATGATGGCATACGTCTGTAAGAGGAAGGTGCTCTACACTCTCTTTTTTGTTTGCTTAGTTCTGACATCATTAGTCTGAATCTTTGGCAAGTTATAATGGAGGATATGTTGTCAGTTTTTGCCCATTTAATGCATGCAGTTCATTAGTCAGAAAACAAGACCAACAACTTGCTGGACACCTATACAACCTCTTGGTTCTGTTTTCCAGGCTTGTTATGCCCGTGTGCTAGACTATCGCAGAAAGTTTATTGAAGCAGCTCAGAGATATAATGAGCTATCATTCCGTACCCTGATAGCTGAGGAAGAGAGACTCACCTCACTGAAAAATGCACTCATTTGTACCATCCTTGCATCTGCAGGTATTTAAATATTCATATATATTTGTCTCTGTTTGTCTATTGGGAGTGATGTTGACTGGTTAGAATATTTAGGGTTTATGTGTTTAGGCAGCTATTTTAAGTTTACAGTTCAATTATTGTACTCAAGTGAAGGAAACATTTGAAAATGGCACAAAAAGCCAGATACAGGATGATGATGATTTGAAATGGCTGAGACGTTTTAGAAGTAGAACAGTATAAGGAAAATTTGTTCACTCAATTATATCAGCAAAAGTTTATGTTCCTAACCAGTGATTCAGGATTGCTTCACGATCAAACTTTTTTCTTCATTTCAAAATATGCTATTAGACCAAAAAGATCACACAGAAATTGGGCAGCAGGCTGTGCTTATACAAGCCCTCTCTCTTCTGCCATCATTTTATCAATGATATGTTTCTGTATTTTACAGGACAACAAAGATCAAGAATGTTAGCTACATTATTTAAAGATGAACGATGCCAGCAGTTACCAGCATACCACATACTAGAAAAAATGTAAGCCAATATCTTACTGGTTTAATCACTAAGTTATAGAGAATATGACAGTCTTTTCTGTCAAATTTCAAACTAAAAGTTTGAACAATTGTTGATTGTTTTTCATGGAATAGCCTAGAGCTTATGTAGTACTTTACAAGGATATTTCCAAATTTTAGGTATCTGGACAGAATTATCAGAAGCAGTGATTTACAGGAATTTGCCTCTTACTTACAATCTCACCAGAAAGCTGTTACTGCTGATGGTAAGTATTTAAATACACCTAAGTGTTCATAAAATATCATCTAATTGTTCCCCGTCATTATGGTAGAGAACATGAGATTTCTGCACTCTGTAATCAGATCAGCAGTGTGTTACTATGTCAGGGTATGTCTCTCTGCCAGGTAAAATTGCTTAAATCTGTTGGCTAGTTGTGATGTCACCCACTTCCAGTTCTAAGTTGTGTGTCCTTTACAACAAATTCTGATGACATGTTATTTTGTTTCATCAAATCTTCTTTAGACAAAATTCATTTTTACAGTTTATAATGATAATAGTGACAATGCTGCATGTCATTGTGTGTAAAAAGTTGCGTTCTTAATTAATCTTCCATTCATTTTCACTTGCCTTAAGGTAACTGGATTGTTTAAATTGTAGAGTGTTATATACTGGTCTCTATCTAAGTGTCTAGTACCATCAATAATGTCTATCGACACATATCGAACATTCATCCTTGCGTCCATTTCTTGTGAACGCAACTCCTCCTAAACTAATCATCAGATTTTAATGATTTTACGGTACTTTGATCTTTGATAGATTTATGCCATTTTCAACTTTGTATCTGTAGCTTGCTCTTAGTGGATCTTCATAAAACTTGCTCAATGTCACTAATACAATGGTTCGATGTGCATGAAGGGGCGATTTTACGGTTCATTGATTTTTGTAAGATTTATGATACAGACATGTTAAAAGTGATAATTAAAAGGACCAATCTTGATCTTTGTATTTTGTGGCAGCATATATTGTGTCCACGGCACTCTTGTTCCTTATTAGACTGGATGAAGCAAGATTTATTCTAAAATCAGAACTGCTATAAACCAATTTACATAACCACACTCAGACTTAGCTCTGGATGTTGTAGAATTTGTACTGGAATGGGACTTGATGACCCACTATAACCAAGACCAAGTCTTTTGTCATTATACTAATACCAAGGATCTGATTGTTGAATGTCTCAGAATTGGTAATAGATTAGGGATAATGTCATATTAGGTGTATATTGTGATTTGTGTGGAGGTTTGGGGTATAGGAAAGACAATGGATTGCTAATGATACTTTTTGCCTTCTTTTCCACCAATACATATATGTTGAAATTTACATGTATTAAAAGTATTTTGTATTTTGAAGGATCAACAATTCTAGACCGAGCAGTTATTGAGCACAACTTACTATCAGCAAGTAAGCTGTACAACAATATCTCTTTTGACGAACTTGGATCACTCCTAGAAATACCATCAACCAAGGTAATTTGGACACGTAGAATAAAAATATTGTATGAAGGGATTGATTTTATTTCTATACCAAGTGAGGACTAATATTTGTCACCTATCACATTAAGCATTTTTATTGCCCTGAATGCTCTGTATTCTGTATATTTGAGAAGACGTGGGGAGGCAGGGAGGGGAAAGCAAATATTTGATGGTTGTCCCAGTTTGGACTGGTTCATAGGACTTAAGTTTGCATTTCTCTTTACCTAGGTATCCATGTGGACAAACTGATAAAATATATTTCCTTAACTTTTGATTGATGTTCAATGTTTGCTGCATATTTATCTTTGATGACCAAGAATATAGCAAAATTAGATTCCCTTTGAATATTACAAACTATACAGTGATGTAACTGAAAGTGTGACAGAAATGAAATTAGATTCCCTTTGAATATTACAAACTATACAGTGATATACCTGAAAGTGTGACAGAAATGAAATTAGATTCCCTTTGAATATTACAAACTATACAGTGATGTACCTGAAAGTGTGACTAAACAGAAATAAAATTAGATTCCCTTTGAATATTACAAACTATACAGTGATGTACCTGAAAGTGTGACAGAAATAAAATTAGATTCCCTTTGAATATTACAAACTATACAGTGATGTACCTGAAAGTGTGACAGAAATGAAATTAGATTCCCTTTGAATATTACAAACTATACAGTGATGTACCTGAAAGTGTGACAGAAATAAAATTAGATTCCCTTTGAATATTACAAACTATACAGTGATGTACCTGAAAGTGTGACGGAAATAAAATTAGATTCCCTTTGAATATTACAAACTATACAGTGATGTACCTGAAAGTGTGACAGAAATGAAATTAGATTCCCTTTGAATATTACAAACTATACAGTGATGTACCTGAAAGTGTGACTAAACAGAAATAAAATTAGATTCCCTTTGAATATTACAAACTATACAGTGATAAACCTGACAGTGTGACAGAAATAAGATTATATCCGATTTGATTATATCACATAGTTATACACCGCCGGAAGCGGTGGTATATTGGCGTCATCTTCTCCGTCTGTCCATCTGTACGTCCGTACGTCCATTTCTTGTGAAAGCAACTCCTCTTAAACTAATCAGATTTTCACGAAACTTGCTCAATGTCACTACTACAATGGGTAGATGTGCATGAAGGGTGATTTTTCAGTTCTTTGATTTTTGTAAGATTTATGCCATTTTCAACTTCGTATCTGTAGCTTGCTCTTAGTGGAGCTTTGTGAACACAACTACTCCTAAACTAATGATCAGATTTTCACTAAACTTGCTCAATGTCACTACTACAATGGTTGGATGTGCTGGAAGTGGCGATTTTACGGTTTTTCTTGATCTTTATGTTTTGTGGCGGCATATATTGTGTCCATGGCACTCTTGTAAACTAATGTGTTCTGCCATGTAAAATTTCCATTTCATAAATATTATATGATTCAAACAATAGATTTATTGACGTCAAAAGTAATTGATGTTGCACAAATGTCTTGGTATTGTTTGAGGTCAATTTTGTCGAATCACAAGTATCACTTTTTCTTAAGGAAAGTTAATTGATTTTTTTAAAGGCAGAAAAGATTGCTTCCCAGATGATAACAGAGGAGAGAATGAATGGCTGTATAGATCAGATTGACTCCATTGTACATTTTGAAGGTAGAACTAATATTACTACTTTGGCAAATATCTGTAAATTATGATAATGTAATTATCTCCCCTTGCTTGATGAGACTGAAGTTTCAAAATATTAGCAATAAATATAAGTATTGGAACTATTTGGTTTGTATGAAAATTGTTCTTCAACTATGCAATTGCAGAAATTGTTTTTTCAGGTCACTGATTTTTCTTTGTTCATACTGTTTAAAAAACTGCAGCAAAAAAGGTGAAAAGAGGAAAATGAATTAAACAAAATAAAATGAAGTCAAATATCTGAAATATACCGGTTCTCTTAATTATTATTTCAGACCGTGAAGCATTACCTACATGGGATAAGCAAATACAGAGTTTGTGTTTCCAAGTCAACCA
Source organism: Ylistrum balloti (assembly GCF_031769215.1). Lineage (NCBI taxonomy): Eukaryota > Metazoa > Mollusca > Bivalvia > Pectinida > Pectinidae > Ylistrum > Ylistrum balloti. The sequence goes on along the minus strand of NW_026782795.1, from coordinate 194,919 downwards.
GATCATCGAGAAAATTGACCAAACTGCACCAGACTGGATGGTCAAGTTCATGGAATCACAAATGGCACAGTAACTGCAGACTGACCAGATGACCAGAGTTAATCTAAATAAGTGAGGAATTGTGAGATGTTGACATATGATTCAACTGAAATGGATGCAAGATGATGCATGTTGCATGTTATGTGAAGTTTTCAAAATATTTTTGACAGTCTAGGTAAACCTATTAATTTATACTGACACATTGTGGGGAAATTGTAAGCTCAGTAGTGCTATTGTAAACTTTTGCCTGAACATGTGGGTGTCATCTGATGAAGAATGGACAAAGGACAAATAATGTTAGAGCCCATAGGAAAAAAGAAATTATACAGAATGCCTGAAACAGAGTTATAAGAATTGTTCCATATTGTGTACGTTTAGCTGTATATGAGTATTCATATTCTCTGCGTTAATCAATATGGTCTCTGCTTCAGTCAGTCAGGTTAACTCAACGTAGAGTTATCCCCCTTGTATTTCAAAGAGGAAAAAAGGACATTAGAGTTTGTTCAACTCTTTAATTTACATTACATGTATAATGCAATTAATTATTGAAAATAAAATATTGCAAATAATTGATAAGGTCAAATGTTTTTTTCATGTCTTAAAATTTTGAATGGTTATCATTCTACTTGATAATCAACCTATAAAGGTTACATTTCCTAGTCCATGTGATGATGATGATGATGATGATGACGATGATGATGATGATTCAGGAAACTTGAGAATAAAATAGTAATATATATGTATTAAGTCATGCTTTAAGCTATATAGCACAGACTAAAATAGATAATAAATAGACTGGCTAGAATGACATTTCACACTTAACCTGGAATCTCTTGCTTGTCTACCTGTATGTGTTATGGGTACTTAGAGTGTACTCCATGCCAAAATTTATCTGTAAAAACATTCTATGAAGAATTTGCCTACATATATATGAATATCAACTTGCCTGTAATCAATATATTTCTGGAAGTTTAATATTCATTCTGCCCGATTAAAACAAGTAAAAAAAAAAATCTCATATTCAAGTACCCATATCAAACAGGAGTGTAGCATTAAAATGTACTCGCTAATCAAGTATCAATTAAATGTACATGATTAAACAACAAAAAGCGTCCAGGCTAGATCAGAAGCTGTTTACTGTTAAAATGATTCAATAATTCTTAATCTGGATCCAAAATTTGCAAGAAAATTTCACCGAAACAGCTTCTGTAAATAATGAAGTCATAGTTTGGTTTTTGAAGGTTTTGTACTATACTTAATAACGGAATAATATCAAATAAAACTTAATGAAAATGCTGCTTAGAAGTAGGATTATTCAGCTAAAACTTCAGTTTATATGAATGACAAAGAAAATGAGTCCGATTAACTCCTCACTCTCTCATATGATATACTGCTGTACTGATGTTTGGTCTTGCAACATTATCTTAAAAGATTGTTTTAATCAATGATTCAAATTTTTTGTGGTTTATTATGAAAGTTCTGAAACAAACAAAACATATTTTTCACAGGTATTGTGAAACAATTTTTTCTTAAAATTATATTTTCGAAGTATGCATATTTTTAATTTCTTTTTTCTCTCAAAAAAAATCCCTCTAAAACAACATTTTGCAGTAAATGTGGAGATGGACTAGTGGGTTAGTCACGACAATGGCTTTGGAGGCCTATCAAGTTCCTATCACCCAACTAGATATGTCATTGTGTTGGTGCCTAGGAAACAGGATCAGGGGTGTAGAAATCAATAAGGCTCTTTATGGTGGCAGCAGTGATTGTAGACCGATTTATTGGTCTAGGTGTGGTCCTAATCGTGGCTGGATGGATGCTGGAGTCGTCGATCGGTACAGATTTGAAAAGGTAGATGTCTGTTGTGATACACTGGAACGTTATAACGGCTGCCACAATGAACAGATACCAGTATTTATCTGAACTCTGCAAAAATATGTAATCAAAGTTTATGGTGTTTTACATTCATAATAAAAGCAAGTTTATCATTTTATGTTATTGATTCTCAATATCAGCATAAACATAAGTTCATCTCAGTTCATTTTACAATGTGGACAGTAATCCAGATCAAACCTGGCTTGAATATCACAGATATATGACTTCTGTAGATGCCCATGGCTTACCATTCATTGTTTTTTTTTGTTGTTTTGGTTTTTTTTCCTAGCTGTGTGAATTATCCAAGTAACTTTAAGAAAGAAATACAATAGTGCTTTGGGAAAGCTAAAGTAAAAGTAGTAGTCACTAACTCCAGCCAAGTTTTCCAAAGGAGTTCATTGAATGATATCAACTGAGTAATATCTTGTTTTGTGATCAATAAGAAACTTACCAAGTCACCACCTCTGTACCACCAGTTCTACAATGAATAAAGAATGTTTTTATAAAGTGTGAGGTCGGGCTGTTTTAAATCAAATTACCATACGGCACAATGCAGAGAAAATGTTCATTTGTTATTTAGAATTGCGTGTTGCACCCGTTAGGATGATTGACAGATTTTGATTGTCTGCATTTCTCCTCCAGATTCCCAGTTCCACACCTTCAGCTCCTCATAATCTTACCAGAGCAGACCATGTATAACTTTATCTATGAGAGTCCAAAATTTATTTTCTAATGAGCATTTCACATTCTGACCTTGAGCCATCTTTTGAGATTGTGAGAAGGTAATTAGCTTGTGGGCTTTAGTCCTGAGGTTTAAGTCCTGAGGTTTGCTATGACACCACATCTGAATTCTTTACACATGATTATCTAAACTTTACCTGATTGTCTGAAATGTAGTGTTGAGAGTGTCTCTGCTATATTTTGATATTTGTAAAGGAAGATTTTGATATCCCTAACCTTCATTGATGTACTATTTGGAATCCTAGCTTCACCATAATATTTTATAACATGAATACTTTGTTATAAAGTGAATATACCCATGTCATTATTAAGCATATTTCATGTGTAATACAGATCGATGTGACTTCACTTAAGATAATGAAATTCACAGATGGCATTGTGACGTAACAATAGTTACCATAGAGATTGCGGGACATGAATAAGTTTGACAAAGATTTTCGGTTTTCTACATTTTTTGCCGGAAACCTCAATCGTGATAAAAAGAATCTTTACTTCGTTTCCATGTGATATGTGATTTAAGAAAACTCATCATGAATGCTTCATTCTGGCCCGCTAAATGCTCTTTAAATAGAAAAATTCTTAGACTGGTGTCATAAATATGATCCTATGTTCGAACTTGAATGGAGCTAGGGCAAAATCTGGAGACGGGTATTTGTTAGGTATTCTGATAAAGGTTTCTTAAAAGCAACTTTCATCTGATTGGGTCAATGATATGACCTTGTCCCCGATATAGAAATAGCAACATCTTACGTCTTCTAACACCTTGGGCACATAGAAATTGCTCATCGTTTGTCTTACGTGATATGGAAAAAGAATCATGAAAAAATCAGCATGTCAACATAATCACAATCCAAACTCCAATTCCATAAAACAAGGGCAAAATAGGAACAAAAGAAAGATTTACACGGAGACTACTGAAAAAAAGTATCAGGAGAATAAGACCAGGTGTTCCGGAAGAGTAAGCGTCTTCTGCTCATCGACGACACCCGCCATGTAAAACCAGGTATACAACAACGGAACCAACAGCAACCTAACGAGCATCAAATTTCTCAATTTGAACACTACGGCAACCATAAAACTTCCCCATAATTTTCATCAACCTGCATCTTTTGAAACCCTGTTACGAGTTTGTATGTCAGTTGCACGAAAATCATGATGATGGAAATAGACCCTTGAATATCGAATAAACTGTAACATGTAAACACCATATGTTAGGGATGCAGTGACTTTACCATCCAGAAATGGTGAATTCAAAATATTGAAATTGAAATCATCACGTTTATCATATAGTTTGGTGGAGAGCTGTACATGTTGGTTTCGTTGTATAAGAAAAGATCGAGATAAGCATCTGATATAGAAGTCTGCCGTGTCTTTGATTTCCAATTCGAATGGGTAGATACGATGGACGTGGTCAATAAATTTCTTATTATTAAAGACAAGACGTCATCATTTGTTTTTTATTTTGGAGACACTTTGGGAATGGATTGGGAAAAGGTAAGTGCTGGGTATATCGTGCTGTAAACTAAAGATGGTCTTCTTTATATATACCAATGCACATCGATCCAAAATCAGGATAGAAGGTAAGTTTCTGACTTTGACTCATTTCAAGAAAATATGTGACAGTTGCATTCGTGTTATAGTAATAAACTGGTACATTTTGTGACAACATCTTTCACTGTCGCATCCTTGATGATTGACAGTTTTGAGTTGTAAAACATTGATATTGTAAATTTTATGATTATCAGACATGTAATGCTTAAAACATTTATCTATTAAAGCCGTATAAAATATTTCAAAAATTAGGTAGTTACTCTCCAATTTCCAAATCTAGAAATTACTTACCACAACTATTCCAACGAGCGCACTTACTGAAATAGAAAATGATAATGTTTCCTGAACAAGTCTATTTACCATTCATATTTATAGTGAGAAAACAACATTTAAAACCTCACCCATAGGAACAAAGGTCTTTAATGAAACACGGTGAAAAATTATTTAACAACTGCTGTCTGCAGTCTATAAAGTTAATATGTATATATTAGATGGAACTTTTATACAATGCAACGTTGTATCTTTCGATTAAATGTTTAAGAAAAACAAAACAAAAAGAAAAACACGGAAATCAAGAAATGGACTATGGTTTTCTCTTTTAGTTCAATGACATTAAATTCATTATCCATTATCGAAAAAAGTGAAAAATCCAACCTATTGAAAATAACTATCTTTCCCGGAATCATTTAATTACTTAAACATGACGTAGTTTTTATTTTAGGCCGCCTAATGCAGTTGCGCTATTATTTCTGAAGTCATCAGTCTGTGCTATGTTACTGCTGTATATAGCATACATAATTCTAAATTTATAGTATCTTCGTTGCTTCTTTTTCTACACTGAACTAAATGTTGTTTACATTTATAGAGCTTTGTATGTACCGATACTTACTAACAGTATTACAGGCCAGTAGGTAGAAAGTCTGGTTTCGATGACCCTCGACCAAACACATAGTAAACGATAACTACAAGGGAAACACAGATAACACATAACATAGCTACTGACAAAATTATGAATATATTGTGTAATTATCACTATATACATGACGTAGTTCAATCCAATAACATATGTACACGTAATGGACTCAGTGTAGCGCATCAAACGTATTACAGGAAACACAATGGAAGTAAAACGAGAGGGAAATATACCAAAACCTTTGTCACCGTTACATATGTTCAAATTTACCCGATACAGTATTTTTTATCAAAGTTCAACGGAAAGGTCATAAGGTCATATAAAACGAAAGTCAGATTACAAAATATCTGAAACACTATCTTATTTATTTTACCCTTTTACAAAACTGATATCACTGCAAGTGTTAAAGTATCACAAGTACTTCACCATCATTCCAAGATCCCCGTTTGACTTATGGAAACGAAATGCATTCAAAATCCTCCAGGTTCTTACCAAACAGATGAAATGGAAGTTTGAAGGGCTTTACAAAGGTCAAAACGTGTTGAATATTTATTTAAGGATGCCGGCTTCGTTGTTGTGATACACGATTCGTTTTTGAAAGATTTGGACGACTCGTAAACGTGGAAATTTTATCAATATTTTGTTTTATCGACAACTTGATATGTATTGTAAGGGTTTCGTTCTAACCATTTAAGAGTCTCTCAGTGTCCCTTCACGAGCTTAAAATATCATGCCAGGGGACCGTGAAGCACTCTGGACTCTAGAGACTGTCGCAGAAGCGGGGATGGGGGTGTCCTTGACACCGCAGATGTTTAAAGTTTGTTTATAAAGTTTTAAAGGAAGATACCTTTCACATAACATGACACACTTCTTTTCTTTCAAACTAATGTTGTCATTTTGTCATAGGTCATGGTGTTGCATTTAAAAAACATAGCATTAACACACTAGGTATATGCGTAATACATGAAAGTGTTCTGTAGTAAAAACAGGAAGTCTTAATGCTTACCACTACCATCAGTGCCATTGTCACGTTACAAAACCGGAGAAGGAAGGTCTGGAAGGAGGAAACAGTAAACATCATATAACAAAGGGATTCATCAACTCTTATAACTCGCAAATTTAATCACCTTTGCGGCGTGTACAAATTTTGTGGTTGTAAATTTGTCGCAAATGATATACCTAGGCACTTAGACAAGACCTTATATAGGAAAGTTACCGCATCCCATAACAACAGAAGAAACAGGAAGCTATAGAACTGTCAAATAAAAACACGAATCACATACTATTGCGTACATCTTGTAAGCCATATTCTGAATCAAATTAGTGTTTCTTTATGTAATCCGCTGAATGTATAACAATATCAAATATGACAATACTTAGAAGATAAAAAAATGTAAATACGTACAATTGTTGGAGGGACTTCATAGTATATCGCTTTACTGTCTATGGTGGTGACCTGGTCCGCCATGTTTATACAACGTCATGTGATAAGGGCTCACAAGACATCGCTATTGATGTGAGATAAACGCACATTATCGTATCACATCAGTCTCCCTGAATAGCACGTCAGTTTTATTTATCATCTTCACATGGGCATTAATAAACAGCCTCGGTTATATAGACGGAAGTTCAACATTTCAAAATGGCAGATGACTCGACGTCGTTGGTAAGAAATCAGCAGACAACTGCCACCGAGCAAAATGCTGTTTACCACGACAAATGGCAGGGTCCTCGAGCCGTAAGATCTTTATCATTTATTGTCAATTTTCAACAACCAGTCCATGATATAACCCCAGTTATGTTATGATTGATATCTCAGTCGGAATGTCATACTTGAAACGCACCGGATCAAATTAAATATTGGTCATAATGATAATGAAAGTTTTGCTGCTGAAAAGGATATGGTGATAGATCTAAGTACATGTATATGTTTCTTTGAAAGGGAAAGAAAACCAGGAAAATTTGTTGGCGGTAAATGAAAATGGCAATTAAGTGAGGGCACTATATCGAACATTTAACTCCGTCTTATTACATGTGTATACGATATGCAACTAAAATCTATTAGTTGTATTTGTATTTACAAACGAGAAAACAGTACTAATTGCTATCTCATGGACATGACCAAATCATATCTATGAAGATTAAATATTACATTCAGTTATGATAACAAACAATTTGGTTCCATGCAATGTATGTACATTGTATTTAATTTCTGTCTTCAGCGGTGCCTACAGATCATATTCGTCGTCCTGATTATCATAATGGTTCTGGTAAGTATACAAGGATACAATGTATGTGAAATAAACAACAGCGGAAATAACATGCTGACCACTTTCTAGTTGATATTGTACAGGACTTAAGGCATAAATGACCATTATGTAAATGATTGATATGTGAAATGATATTTGCCCGAGATAAGTGAAGAGTACCAATGTACCTAGTGAACGCAAAGACGTGTTGTCCTTAAGAGTTAGAGGATGAAAAAATAAAAACATGTTTTCTAGAGTAAATTTTCTTATCAGGACATGCATTTCTCATTTACTTTTGATACTGTTAATATGGTTATTCTGGACAGCGGTAAAGAGCTGATCTGGGTATATTCCGGCAGTAAACCTGTTATTCATTTTTTCTTATTATTTCATTAATCAGAAATTTACTACAATTGTTATGCTATCCTTAAGTTAGATGTATCATTACATTGATGGATACTGAATGTCTCTAATACTAATACAGACAGATTATAACCATGAATATTTCAACAGCATTATACTGTGAATCTATTTTTTACGATCAATATGAAACGAATGTAAAACAGTTTCTGTGTCACCATTAAAAGATCATGGATTGTAAAATGAGAATAACAGGAAAGACCTCTAACGTATGCTGTTTTTACATTGTCATTTATTTCATGAAATAAATACATTTGTGTTAGATGGTTACTTTATATATTCATGTATATATATATATGTATAATTGCATAATCCTACAGATGTTCTTCATATTATAATGTTATGTAAGTTGGCTCTTGCATGATTTTGTTATTTGGAATAAGATCTTGAACTCTGACCACCTGGTGACCATCTGTTACCCTATGTAGTTTGTATCTCTTGTTATTTGGATGTTATGTGTGCGCACGTGTTAGTTAAGAGGGCCGTGTAGGGCAACTCGCTATGCGGTCTCGGTTTTAGCTTGACCAGTCAGAGGGGCTGTTCACGTGACCAGCGGCAGTAGCCGTGATGCTAGGCGGTCAGGGCCTGGATTGACCAATCAGCGAGGCGCGCACCTCTTCGTGATTTTGACCGCGTCATGTCTTCATCACTCCTCATAATTTTTCTGCTGCTGTGATTACGTTTAATATCTTTCGAAGTCCCACACATACCACACTCCCACATTTTGTCTTGAGCCAGCTTATATATCCATGTTTTTTTTTTTTGTTTTTTGTTTTTTTTTAATTCAAACTTATGTTTGTATGCCGATAATTTGTACCCCATCTTTTTGTTGTACATATAGACTGAAGTTAATGTCATTCAGATCTATATATTATATAACAACAGTGATTGATATTATGGTTGTATTACATTGTCATTAATATACAGTGTAAATCGTGTTTTACAAACTAGGTGGTAAGGTGTTAATGGAAACATTGTTCTACAGGTGTGTGTTATACTTGCCATATATCGGGGAGTCGTTGTAGGAGAAAATGGCGCCTTGTACTTCATGCTGGGTGTCTGTCTCGTCGGATATGTGATTCTGGAAGTGATTCTGGTAATATTACGAGAAACGTTACTTTAAAAATGTAGTGCAAGTAAAATTGCAGATCGAACTTACTGTATGTGACAGAATTCGTGATATAAACATCCATTCTCTAATTATCTGTTCTTAAGTAAAAATACAAATATAACAAAAAGTAACACGTGGTTCCTTTAACACGACAATGGTTATTAAACAGTCGTATTTGGCATTGCTTAACACCTCCACTGAAATCTGAAATGAAAGAAACATCCTAAAAAGTATAAATATTGATCAAATCCGTTAGTCCGTTCACAATAGATAACCGCTTGCAATACCATCTACAATAGAATGTCTACTCATTTAATCCAAAGTGACCGAAGCGGCCACTCTTCTTAAAAGCATAACTTGTGATATTGTTCTTCGTGATTTTTCAGATAATATTTATCCGGCAAGGCGAACTGCCACAGGAGAAGACATGGTTCCTGTATTTCCTCGGTATGTGTGTCTTTTTGGAAGCCATCTTTACAGATATTCTGCTGTACAACTGAAAACAAGACATGATGTTTGACATCTGTTGTCTGTAGGACAAGCGACACCTTTGGATGTAAACCTGCTTTAATTGTTTATTGTTATTGTTGTATTGATCTGGCTGGTGGCGTTTACATGTTTATATGGCTTTGCTTGTTGTGCAATGCAAACTTTTAATAAAATACTCTTGGTCGGAAGACGATGTTGTACGATGAACTTTAAGCACAGTGCGTTTATCACGCCATTTAAATTTCTTAATCTGGAGAACAGAATCAAAAAGTGCCTGAAACAATTAGCATGTCATAGGTGACATTTGTACAGAAAATCAAATACAAAAACATGTTAGGAGATAGAAATATCAGTTATAGCTCCTGATCGTAAGGGAATTTTCCCCCTCCAAACGTTTATTTATCAATGTTTTAAGATACAGTGTTGTTTGGGTGGTGTCTAAGACCCTACCTTGTCAACATTCTCCTCCATTCAGCGTGATGAAAAGATACCAGAACTTCTATGTAATACCTACCTGTCATCCTGCAGTAAAACCTTGTCACTTTATACTCCCTCCTTACAATGCCTTTATGATGATCATTTACAATATACTGTCGACAAATGCCTTAGCTTCATTGCTCTCTAGCCTACTGTCAACGAATTTAAATGTTTCGTTGTCTCTCTTTTTGTCAATATGTTATCTGATGTATATCGTTTGACAGCCCACAGGACAAATATTTTCTCAGTCTTCCCCATGAAGTCTGGTCTACCAGATTAACTTCCCTTCGTTTCTTACGACGAGAAACACGACAGTCGAGTTGTTGAATGCTATCATGTACACTCATAATGGATTTAAGTAACACGCTGTAAACTTAAATACAAATATATATATATGTATGTTCATAAAAAAACTCTAAATAGTGTTGTCTGCTCGTAAAGAAATAGCTTTCAAATTATTAATTTTTCTGGTAAAATATGATTGACCATATGAGGTATTTCGTTGTTTGCTGTTCACTTAAAATGGTATCTACCACACATTTATGTTAAAAACAAATGTTTCAACTCCCCAAAACGACCAAAAGAACTTCAACGTATATCAGTATGGCAGAGCTCTGCTTAAATATAGATGAGTACAAATGGTAGTGAGATAATGAGATACCCGTATATTGAATGTTCACACGTCAGTAATGCTGGTTATTTAAGGACCAGAATAGGTATAATGCATATTTATATGTCGAAATGTGATATTTATGTAGCATTGAAAGAATTAAGTCTATTTTACGAGCAATGCATGCATTATTTATTCTAAGCAATGTACGTCCCACTGAGATTCGCATTAAAATTACAAATAAAAACAGACAATATATTTAGCACACGGACGTAAAACCGCAGCAGACGCATCACAACGTAGGTATATATTCACGGAAAATGGTCGATATATCGTCTTCAGCCAGGGCCTACCTATCGACCAAAAGGTTGCTGCATCACCAAATAACAAACAGGAAGTCTACCGCAAACTATTCATTGAGGTTTTTGTCTATCCAGCACAGGACGATCCGAGCTGTCAATTGAGCCTCATATTCATCGAAGATTGTACAAAAGACACACAAGTGAACAGTATCTTTAAATACAAATTAAGAGTTAGATACAGTTTAGCGAAACAGCATCATACAGCTGTTTTGCCCTTCTAGGTCTCGTCAGTGACACTATGGGACTAAATTTTGAAGTCAAGGAAGCGGCTGAGGAAATCCAAAGTACATGTACTTTAGTAATCGATAGAAATCTCGATAGAATTGTGTCACTATTGTAATGAATTGAAATGAGTAACGCATTTTACTTCAAAACGAAACTAAAATTGTTCTATTAACATGAAAATAGATTCTAGCTGTCACTTACGACAACACAACATAAGAAAATCGCCAAGACAAAAATGGAAGTATTTTGTAGGGAGTATAGTAACAGTTAGAGGTGCGATTATGGCAATTTAAATTTTGGTTTGATTTTTTTCCCCTCAAGCTTATGGTTGTACTTTTCGGGAAATTATATAGCGTATTTTCTAAAGATGCGTCACTTAAAATTCTTTTCTGTTTTCGTCTGTCTTAACAGTTTAGAGAAAAAAATACGAATCTAATAAACATTCAACCCATAAGATATTACAGATAATGTATCAGTCAGTATTAAGACTCTAGTACTGCTCTTTAATGAATTAATTTACCTAAGACTCGGTACTGCTTTTCGGTGTCGCTTTTACATACAGACCAGATACCAGCATCAGGTTATAGCTTATAGCTTACAAGGTGAATTTAGATATCACTTGTCCATCGAATGTCATTGGTAGTGTGATATGCAATACTGTTAAATTACACTGAACACATGTAGATATAGGTATACCTATTATGAAATCTATGAGGTTGTGTCATGAAATTGATAAGTCGTGGTATAAAATCGATATTTGACGTGAAGGCTTACTTACAGGTAACTTTTGCAAGTTTACAGATAAAATTCTTCCCTCACGTAGGTTTTTTCCCCGCTGGCTTTCTTAATCCACGAATTCAGATGTCAACGAAATGAGTCAAATTTTTCAAAATGACATAACTCTTAATACTAGTAGATTTTTGAGTAAGATTTATGAATGAAATCGACCTCCGAGCATGTATTTTCTCAGTATTAAACCACGAAATTTGAGCGCAACAAAAGTAAAGGATTTCACAATTTATACATGTAATATAATGATAAGACAATGTTAAATCTCCATAGAATAAATAACGAAAATGTTAAGTTTATACCCAATATCTCAGAAATTCTTTATTGGTAGAGCAATATATACTTTCATTTCAATATTTCTTAACTTAGTTCAAACTAATAGTTGTCGTGTGATACGTATATCGTTAAAAGTTAAATATAGAATAATCACAGTAGTAGACGGCAAGCGAACAATATTTAATCAGGAAGTAAAACAGTCTATGTATTACATAACAAAGTACACAGCCGCTATATCCAATTGTGTTTAAATCGAATGCCAGTTAAGGCTAACAATTTGGGGTGTTACAAGGTGAAATAGTTGGAACTATAACGAATAGATGAGTTAATGTTGTTGTCTGTGATCGATGTGGAAAATACTCTGAATGCAAGAAACTGGACAATATTTTGCCGAATGAAGCGATGGGAATAAAAAGTATAGGGATGAGAGGGAAGATACAGACTCCAAGTTCAGTCGTTTCTTACATATCATGCAATAGGACAACAGATAGAATTTTCATAACCAATCCACAGAGTAGTCCAGAATACCTGGGTTATCCTCTAACGGTCGTCATAGTGATCTAATTGAAAAAAAAATGTTGCAATACGAAGCATAACGTGTTTGATGCCCATTATGTTTTTTGGTTCCGTCGTTGTTTATCTTGTTCTGGTTCGAGAACGTGACATTTCTTAGTTTGATTGACCAAAATTTGCATGGCTTCTGTCGTCGATAAAGCAGAAGACGCTAACTTTTCCGGAATACCTTATCTTATTCTCTTGGTACTTTTTAATCTTCCTTTTGTTTAAATTTTGTCCCATTTTTATTGAATTTCAGTTTGGCTTATGATTATGCTGACATGTTGGTGTTTACTTAATTCCTTTGTTATGATTTTACGTTTCATCGTTTGTTTACAATGTTGTATTTCTTTGATATAGTCATCGTGATCTTTTTCATTCCTTAAGTTTAAATTCAGATCAAACACCAGACAAGGCAATTTTAGATATAAAGATCGGGATGATCGATATATTCCAACTTTTTTCATACACTTTTAACATGCCACGTAATTATAAATAGCTCTTCCTTGATTTCATTTATCTAATTGGAATCATGTAACTCATACGTATTAATTCAAGAGCAACTCTTGGTATTTAATTAAAAGTTAAAAACTGAGGCAAGAAGAGCATAGACAAGTTTCTCTTTTATACTTGAACCGTCTACTCTGACTGGTACCATTCGGAAAGCATTACAATTATATAAAGTTGAAAGCGATCGAAACATCAATTGGCTCCCTTGTCAATACATTGAAATATTTCAATAACTCGTAAATCAAACTATTATAATACTACAATTCAGTGATGTATCGAATTTCTGTAAGTGAAAGACTGGTACAAATATACCGACATATACCTAATTATCAGTAGTTACTCTATTAAACATTAACTGTGTCTGTAATTGTACGGTCAGAGAACTATACTAGCTCTTAACAGTTTAAATGTTTTATAAGCCCCATAGAAAATTCCCTTGTGTGGCTATGGTTGTGTTTGTCTGTTTTATCTACAGTCCTATACATGTGTGTTCAGCGTAGCTTTAAATGTGTACACTTGTTTTATATACCAGTTTTTGTAATTACTCGATACACATTTTAAAAGGCAGTCACCCTGAAGACAGTGTGTATCAATCTGACCGTCATTGTTAATGGGTACGTTTTGGCATTGCATGTATAAAGATTTGGCAACAAATCTCACCATTAACCTTACCAACATGTAATTGTCGTGATCAGGCAACAGGATTGATCGGAGAGTGTAAATATTTTTGGAGGAAAAATTGATTTATTGGGGAAAAAGACATCTCAACGGTGTGATTGGGATTTTGATATTAATTAACAATCGTACTGAGGAGTAGTGGAATCGCTGCTATGTAATCTACATTTGTTTACCGTCTTCAAAATGGCGCATTGACTATGTCATGAATGCGGTATGTTTATGTAACTTCGGATAAATTCAAGGACATGTGATTTCCTTATGAAGGACTACTTGATTGTTTTCATTTTGAAGAAAATTGACATGGTTTCTTGACAACGTTTTATGCATTTTTTCAAAAACGTTTTGATTCATGGATACACATTGAAATGGATTGAGATTCGGCGACAGGGGGCTTGGTTGTTAGACTGACGTCATGAGTGAGGAGCTTGAGAAGGGAGAGTATTCCCCAAGGTTCGGACAAAGTTACATCAATGTGTATCTCCCTCGAGAGGAGGATTCAGGTGTCGTTAGTAAACACGTGCCGCCCCCGTCTCCCGTCTTCTCTATGGGCAATATTTACAAATTTAGCGATGACGTCATAAAAGATCGTCATCTTTTCCTTGGGAAGAACGCATTCTATCACCGCTACGTCAAAGGGGAACAAAGGCGACACGGAAGGGCAGCACAACCTACACCTGCGGGCAGGGTGAGCCCAGAGCCCTCGGAAGGGGAGAAAGACGACGACATTATGAATATCAATGTTGTTCGTTTGGCTTTAGACGCTTCGAGCCAGGAAGAGGCTGACCGCAAGGCAAAACATCGATTTAACGAGCGTTTGAGCGCGTACGTGACGACACAGAAGAAAATAAAGTCCGCACAGAATCAGACCAGCCTTGAAACCCCTTCGAGGACATCTGGGGCATCATCAGCTAACAATGATACAGAAAAGGAAAACACTTCATTCGAGACAATTTTACCACTTTCCAGTCCAAACTCGCCCCGTCGACCTAGGAGAGAAAACTCGTTCAGAACAGTGAGTTGTACAAACATTACTACTCCGAGACTGCCTACACTGGAGAGAGCTAAAACTTACACAATGGAGGGCTACCTTAAGGAAAGGACCATGTGGTTTCCAGAAACTGCCTCGTGGGGCTCCACTTCCGCCCCAGGTCAAAGTAGAATGCCTACAAGGCCGTCTTCGAAGCCTCATAATATATGGCGACAGTCGACAGAATTTCTTATCGGCAGGAAAACGCCAAGCATTAAAGACATTACAGGGGAGAGGATTTTGTATCCCCGCAGGACTTCAAATAATTCTCTTGCAAGAGCAAAGTCTTTGGCGTAAGGAAGCATCATTGTGATAATTCTGACAGACCCCTGTAATTTCGAATGTCTCACCCCTCAGTATTTCGTTGTAGTCCAGCATCATTGTGGTCGTTCAGACAGAATTATACATCGAATTCCTACATATCTTTTGATATGAGGAAGAGTCGTTGTGACAGTTCAGACAGATTTCTCTTTTCGCAAAGGTCTTCTAACGTCATTGCAATGCCTTTCGTATAAACGAGGTTTTTTTTTTTAAATCTAGCCCCACGAAGACCAGGACCATGAAAGTCAGACCCGTTCTGAATCCACAAATATAAAGTGACATGTAAAGAGCAGCTGGACTTGATATACATTAACTGCAAAACACGAACAGCCTCTTCATCAATCATAAATTGACAGTGAAGACATGGGGAGTGAGTGGTTGTGTGTGTTAAATTGCAAATGAACGTCTGTGAGCATGTTTCAGTGTTAGAGTGTACATGATTTTCATTAGACTGGTTTTGCTAATCGAACCTTGTGCGAAAGGTCAAAGTACGAAGGCAAGTGCTCTATTTGCAAAACAACTTACCACACGGATTGTAAGTAAATATGATATTGGTGTAGATTTTCAACTAGACCACGAAAGAATGATAAAGTGTAATACATGTATAAGGTAAATAAACATTGTTTCTATCGCGAATACTTGTCATTGTTTGATTACACATCAATACGGGTCTTATTTGATAAAATTTTACACTTTTATTTTATTGGTGTCAGATTGTTTATGTAAAGGTTGATATAAATGCTGGCCATGTTTTAAAATCTTATTCGACCCCTGTATGTATACACAATGTACTTATATGGACTAAATCGATTGATATGTAACCCTTTTATCGATTGATTTCTATTACATACTCAGTTTTACAGACGACGTGAAAATCCTGTGTTTGGAACCCCTCTTCTAAAGTAAAACGGATATCTCAAATAAAAATATCACGTTGCTGATGGAAAACAATACGTCACACATTTCATCTAATACTTCTTTTTTTTATTATTTTCTCCTTTATTGTTGGAAAATGATTTAAACCCGATATTTACCGAATTGTTTTGAGATGGAGCGATTTATCCACGATTTGTCGTCCTGCACGTACTGGTCCCTCAATGGGATGTAATTGGTGTTGGCATGAGTGAACAACTTCATACTGGCCTATAATTAGAATATTGATGGTAATGATGGTAATAGAAAAGGAAAGACATCCCACGAAGAGCCCTGTTTACAAGGCATTAATTGTTATGTTTTGTAAAACAGTAACAAGTTATAAGGAGACAATGATAACTATGGACCTATCTTTTAAAAAGGCAAAAGAGAAAGAGACATACCACGGGCTGTATTGTTTCTCGGCTTTTTCAGCAATAGACGATAAGATAAAGAAAAGTAACCGCGATTCTGCAGGTAACACAGTTCATACGATCACACAGTGGTATACAAACTGTGTATTGGTATTCTTTTCGCGAAACGGAACAAGTATGGATTCGTAAAATATAATAATAAAATGGTAAAATCTATGTTTTAAGCACAAATCGTAATCGTTTGTCAGAAACATTGAAAACATGTGAACCTGTAACATTGTAAGCGTGAGAACAAACTACAAAACCTCAAAGTCAATCAGATACTATTTTATATACAAGCACACAATTAAGTTATCAAATCGAATTTTCAATCAGTCGTTTTAGGTACTCATTAAATACACAACAGGACAATAGGATATATATGGCTCCAGATACAAACTGGTAGCAGAATTGTTATACACATTTAAGGTGCTACTAAAACAGAATTTCTTGTCACAATTCAGTCTGTAAATGTTTTCACTGACCAAATCAGAACCTTTGTTTTGAAAACGCTTTTATTTACTTTTATATTATGCAGTAATAACTGTTTTAGGTCAAAACGGTGCAGTACCAAGACAAGCTTATGTGTCGAATGTGGCGCGTGATATTTAAAGGTTTACTATCGAGCGTGTATTGTTAATGTGAACCATAACCATTGTCCCCAGACATACCGAGATTTTAAGATCAACACTTTATCATATATTACAGATCTACAGACGGTTCGTGTTAACACCGGCCCTCTTGTGTAAAGATCTACTATAGGATGAAAAATGTTTTATAGGATAGGATCGCAATTGTCTCCAAACATTGTACCAAATGTACTAAAACGTTTGGTGTTTTCACGTTTGTACAGAATTTATCTTTGTTCCTAAATCATGACACTGAAGAGTGATATCAAATGTTCACTCACTCCATGTGTAGTTATAAAAATGCATTATGTCATTAAAAAGTCGATAGTTTTTATTTCAAATAAAAAAATCTTAGTAACATTCATTTGATTAAGAAAATATGAAAAAGTTTTCCTACAGTTCAACATTTAATTTCTGAATAGATATCTTCAAATATGTTTCCTTTTTATTTTTGTGACAGTCAAATCGTAAATGAACAATCTCAGGTATTCTCCGCTATATCTCTTTCTGTAAATAGTTTCGAAATTCGTTAAAGAGATGTATATATCGCCATCTTGCAATAGTTGTAACATGTTATATATATAATTTACATACATATTTGAACCATATGCTGTGTAGTGCAAGGGACATAACTTTGTCATGAAAACCCTATGTTGAGAACTCTCCAGGAAGGTGATAGAAAAAGAGATAATAAAATATGGCAAAGAAGACATGTGCTTTTCGTGTTTCCTCCACAAAGCGAGTCACCAAGCAACCCCGCCCCAACCCCCGTAACAAACGATCCAAATAGTATTTTCTTGTTTGGTTTAGCCGATTCTCTTAAATGGACGTACTTTGCCATTAAGATGGAAGTTGTTGGGTTTCTTCAAAACTGTACGACATACACTTCGTTTTACAAGTGGTTTCCGGGCTGACCTTTGAACTACTTGTTTCGGTATACGTTAAGAACCGCGAATATTGCACCATGACAGGCGTTCAGACCTGCTACAGTCTGATGATCTCGTTGATATATCTTATCTATTCTTCTTCACCGAAAATTGTCATAAGCGTTAGGAATACTGCCAATTATCGGATTAGTAGCCATACGGAGAGTTTAACGAGGGTTTATAACATCAAAAGGTCAAGGTCAAAGGTCAATGATGTAAGGTTATGAACTGCTTGTTTTTAACGATAATGTCCTATTTATAGGACTTCCAACACTTCACAAATGTGCGCTTCCATATAAGACAGATTGTGACGCGTGTGTCATTTCAGATGTTTAACTTTCTTCCAATCGAAATTTCAGTTACACAAGAGTTCTTCTTGTTAAACACAGTTATGTGAATTCGGAGAGTATGAGTTCAATGGTCATCTGCTTTCAGTACTGAACATTATGGTCCCACCTTTGCCTTCCGATCTCTAAACTTCGGGTGACATCATTTGCTAGCTTATTTTAAAACAATTTTCGGAATCCCATGCTAACTTTCACAATACAGTATTATAAAGACATAAGACCATATCACTGTAATCAATAAAAGGTCCAGCGAATGAGTCGTAAAGTAGTACATACGGATGATAAATTTATTAGACTTTTGTAAAAACAAGATAATACTGACGGGTCAACGGGATCGGAATTCCAACTTAAAATTAGACACAACAACGGGATGAAATATGAAAAGTAAAACGGGAACAAGACTGGTTTCCAGAAGGGTAATAATCTTTTATTTACATCACGTTTCCAAAATAAGAACCAAGTCAGAACAAAATCACCAGGCATTCTACTTCATTCAAGCGGGTTCAGTTTTCTCCGTCACAGTTTGACAAGATGAGGGAAATACCCGAATGAGTGACGGAATGTTCTACAATAAATGATATTAACATACTCTAAGAACACATTTGTCATTCTCTGTAAATATCTACAGCTCTGTGTTTCCACACTCCCCGATAGAGATCACGATTGTATTTGAAGTGTAGTATACGTTCCGTTGTTATTTACGAGCTAACTGATCTCGGACTTCACCAGTGATCATATATCCTATTATGCTCGTTATTAATCTTTTATATACATACTTACCTAAACACCTATTAGAGTAAGATAAATGGATAATGATATAGATATGTCTTGAGTTTAAAGAAACGAGACCTGCTGTTCAAACTACTCGTTTATATGATTCGTTGTATTGGAAGACTGGTGCAATTGTGATCGAAAGAGCTAGACACAATGATAAAGTTGAATGGTTGAAAATAAGAAATCCAAGTTAAATTGGTCGATCTCCTAACTAAGTTTTGTTATTTAAAAGATCCCAGTAGTGTAATGCCTCTACCAAATTAATCTAGACTGGGGATATGTGGTTTTGACATATTTAAGATATGAAGATATTTCACATTTCTCATATCTTAACTTCATCCTTGACAAAATATGAGATCTCAAACCTATGGTATGTCACAGTTGAGTCGGTATTCATGGGCTTGTTCCCATTATCACGATTTTCGTGCAAGAAGACGTCGACTGACTGATAAACTCCTAACACAAGGGTTCAAAAGATAGAGGTTAATGAAAATTATGGGGAAGTTTTATAGTCGCCATAGTGAACTAATTGAAAAAAGATATTCTATTTCTTTGTGCGACATGAAGCTGGACGTGTTTGATGCTCGTTAGTTTGCCTGTCGATTCCGTTGTTGTATACTTTGATCTCATTTGAGAACGTGACATTACTCACTTAGATTGAGCAAAATTTACATGGCGGGTGTCGTCGATGAAGCAGAAGACGCTTACTTTTCAGGAACAACGGGTCTTATCATACTTGTCTTTTTTCAGGAGAATCCATGTAAATTTTTCTTTTGTTCATATTTTGCCCTAGTTTTATGGGATTTGAGTTTGAATTATGTTGTCATGTTGGCATTTTCTTGATAGTATACTCTCTTTGTTCGGGAAGATAGCAACTCGCAAACATAGGGTGATTTGCATGAAATCACTTTTATTTAGTATTTAGTTCACTAGTAATAATTTCAAGAACCCTCTCAAATGTATTGAATGATTCAACGTGAAATCAAGCAAACTGGCTAATATAAACTGATATAATAGAGAGTTATTTCCCTTATGACGTTTTGACCATTTTGCCAATGTTAAGCTGGAATTTTCTGTGTATATATTTTTTGATGTCGCATTGATTGACGGTTTGCTGGCTTAAATAATCAGTTAAGTGAACTGTTAAGGTTATTTTAATCTTTAAGGAGGTCTATTTAAATGATGCCCCGGCACGCTCGTTTTATTTCTGAAAGCAAATAATGGTCATTTACATAATGCAACAAAAGCACGTTGACGTCTAATATTTCAAAACTATTAAAGTACATTATAGCAGAATAACTATGACGTAATAATTTCTATGTCTACATTTTAGGCACTTAATAAGGGTTTGAAAAAAATACTGATTTTGATTTTTGTTTTGAAATTCAGACATTGGAATTATTTTTCGTACATTTACATGTAAATCTATAATTAGAAAATGACATAACAGTAAATGATATTTTTCTAACGTGCAGTTTGGTTTTTGTCCGGAAAGCTCTGTCATTTATACCTGATATAAATTCCATATCAACAGCTCAAGAAATTGATACAGTGATCGTGAAGACGGGCGCTGTACAATTTCTACCCTACGGGCCCCGAGGTTGTGATTTGTGTCACGATATTACTGGAATTTCTTGAGAAAAGTATTTTGAATAACTGAAGGCGGTTGTCATATTTACGAGGATTTAAAAAAAAAATCAATTGTACGTCATATTCTCTGTCCTATGTATTACATAAGTACATTTACTAGCTTTGGTTTCAGCGTGGTCAATAACTACATGTTCGGGATTTACTCGGGCAATAATGTTATACGTCATCGTCATTCAGGAAATCCTCTATTCATTATCTCGCATCAGTGAAATATCATAGTCACGGGACCATTTCATCATAAGAACGAGATTAGTCACCCAGCAATGAAGGAGTAGATATCGGCTATATCGGCCTTTTCCTGTTAACGTGACGTTGTCTCTATTAAAAAGACATGCAGTATCAAGATCAGCATTTTTGTATTAAATAGTATACAATCTAAGAATTTTGTGTAAATACTGATATAACCAATGTACGATGTTTAATATCCATCGTTTAATGCAATAAACGGCTAAATATGGATCAGATTGTGTGTTAAAGCTTTAATTGGTTTGCTTTTAAGTCTAACAAGCTTTCCATGGGGAAAGTTTTGTATAATTAACGATATCACTAAATAATATATATAGTTTGTACAATCTTATACATATGGTGATACAATTTGAACAAACTTACACATATGGTGATACAATTTGAACAAACTTACACATATGGTGATAATATTTGTACAAACTTACACATATGTTGATACAATTTGAACAAACTTACACATATGGTGATACAATTTGAACAAACTTACACATATGGTGATACAATTTGAACAAACTTACACATATGGTGATAATATTTGTACAAACTTACACATATGGTGATAATATTTGTACAAACGTACACATATGGTGATAATATTTGTACAAACTTACACTACATATATGGTAATAAAATGTGCACATGTAGCAGTTTTTTCATATTCAAAATGGTAACCGTGACATAAAGAGATATATCAATTTAAGAAATCAACAAGTTTTATTGCTTCATACACATGGTCCATAGGAAAAGGTGAGTTATCTTAACCATACAAGGTGTGTTATCTTAACCATACAAGGTGTGTTATCTTAATCATACATGGTGTGTTATCTTAATCATACATGGTGTGTTATCTTAATCATACATGGTGTGTTATCTTAACCTCACATGGTGTGTTATCTTAACCTTACATGGTGTGTTATCTTAATCATACATGGTGTGTTATCTTAATCATACATGGTGTGTTATCTTAATCATACATGGTGTGTTATCTTAACCTCACATGGTGTGTTATCTTAACCTTACATGGTGTGTTATCTTAACCTCACATGGTGTGTTATCTTAACCTCACATGGTGTGTTATCTTAATCATACATGGTGTGTTATCTTAATCATACATGGTGTGTTATCTTAACCTCACATGGTGTGTTACATGGTGTGTTATCTTAACCTCACATGGTGTGTTATCTTAATCATACATGGTGTGTTATCTTAACCTCACATGGTGTGTTATCTTAACCTCACATGGTGTGTTATCTTAACCTCACATGGTGTGTTATCTTAACCTCACATGGTGTGTTATCTTAACCTCACATGGTGTGTTATCTTAACCTCACATGGTGTGTTATCTTAACCTCACATGGTGTGTTATCTTAACCTCACATGGTGTGTTATCTTAATCATACATGTTGTGTTATCTTAACCTCACATGGTGTGTTATCTTAACCTCACATGGTGTGTTATCTTAACCTCACATGGTGTGTTATCTTAACCTCACATGGTGTGTTATCTTAATCATACATGGTGTGTTATCTTAACCTCACATGGTGTGTTATCTTAATCATACATGGTGTGTTATCTTAACCTCACATGGTGTGTTATCTTAACCATACATGGTGTGTTATCTTAACCTCACATGGTGTGTTATCTTAACCATACAAGGTGTGTTATCTTAACCATACAAGGTGTGTTATCTTAACCTTACATGGTGTGTTATCTTAACCATACATGGTGTGTTATCTTAACCTCACATGGTGTGTTATCTTAATCATACATGGTGTGTTATCTTAACCTCACATGGTGTGTTATCTTAACCTTACATGGTGTGTTATCTTAACCTCACATGGTGTGTTATCTTAATCATACATGGTGTGTTATCTTAACCTCACATGGTGTGTTATCTTAACCCCACATGGTGTGTTATCTTAACCTCACATGGTGTGTTATCTTAACCCCACATGGTGTGTTATCTTAATCATACATGGTGTGTTATCTTAATCATACATGGTGTGTTATCTTAACCTCACATGGTGTGTTATCTTAACCTCACATGGTGTGTTATCTTAACCTCACATGGTGTGTTATCTTAACCTCACATGGTGTGTTATCTTAACCTCACATGGTGTGTTATCTTAATCATACATGGTGTGTTATCTTAATCATACATGGTGTGTTATCTTAACCTCACATGGTGTGTTATCTTAACCTCACATGGTGTGTTATCTTAACCTCACATGGTGTGTTATCTTAACCTCACATGGTGTGTTATCTTAACCTCACATGGTGTGTTATCTTAACCTCACATGGTGTGTTATCTTAACCATACATGGTGTGTTATCTTAACCCCACATGGTGTGTTATCTTAACCTCACATGGTGTGTTATCTTAACCATACATGGTGTGTTATCTTAACCATACAAGGTGTGTTATTTTAACCATACAAGGTGTGTTATCTTAACCACACATGGTGTGTTATCTTAACCTCACATGGTGTGTTATCTTAACCACACATGTTGTGTTATCTTAACCATACATGGTGTGTTATCTTAACCCCACATGGTGTGTTATCTTAACCTCACATGGTGTGTTATCTTAACCATACAAGGTGTGTTATCTTAACCATACAAGGTGTGTTATCTTAACCTTACATGGTGTGTTATCTTAACCATACATGGTGTGTTATCTTAACCACAAATGGTGTGTTATCTTAACCTCACATGGTGTGTTATCTTAACCTCACATGGTGTGTTATCTTAACCTCACATGGTGTGTTATCTTAACCACACATGTTGTGTTATCTTAACCATACATGGTGTGTTATCTTAACCTCACATGGTGTGTTATCTTAACCATACATGGTGTGTTATCTTAACCATACATGGTGTGTTATCTTAACCACACATGTTGTGTTATCTTAACCATACATGGTGTGTTATCTTAACCTCACATGGTGTGTTATCTTAACCATACATGGTGTGTTATCTTAACCATACATGGTGTGTTATCTTAACCATACCGATTTGGGGTTATGGAAAACCCATTCTTAAGCCTCTTCAAATTCTCTGGCCTTGATTAACTAAAGAAAAAACATTTGTATATTAAGTCTTTAGCGGATAAAGCCGTACAGTAATCTGCTAATCCGTAAAACAACATAGAAAATATATTGATACCTGTTTGTATAACAGTGAGGAACGGGTAGAGACTTTTTGGCCACGTAGCACAAACTCAAATTACATATAGTGTATCGTTAAGTTTGTAAACTGTGAACAACCCAAGAACCATTGTGGCCCGTTTAAGTCAATAGCCGTCAGAAACTGCAGACTTGCTATAGACAGTCGTATTTTACAGAATACTATTGAAGATAACATAGCATTTCCAGTCGAGCCGTTACAAAGCTACAATCATTCAATTAGGTATCAATATTCATAAGTTTGTTCCGGGTCGATTGCAGAGCCGGTTCCAGTGAATAGAACGATAGCTATCAGAGTGAACAATACCCATACATAAAACCAGTATGTATTGTACTGTTCTGGAAATCCGTCTGTTAAGGTAAGGATGCACTATAACCATAACACTATGACGCAGTCATTTGAGTGTTTGTGTTCTATACGGATTGAACAGACAACTTTGATACCATAAAAAAGCGGTCATGCAAGGAGAACAGATAAACTGTTGTTGTTTGAAGAGAAAAAAGGACTAAAAAGATCCAGAAAATACTTCATTATTGATAAGTTTAAACCTACATATTTCAAACGGAGTGTTGACAGGCACAATAATCACACACACTCTTCCCAGACTCGAGATCGGGACCAAACCAGCCAACGGCCATGGCTTGGTTTAGGAAATGAAGACTTTTTGGAGGATTTTATCCAATGACTCAAAAGCCATGACACAAGTGACACTCTCATCTTCACACTACTGGAAGTGTGAAAGTACGTGTTCGGAGTTTATTTTCCGGCTATGTATTAAGGTTTTTAGCAACCGTGTTAGTTCATTTTAAAGATCATTTTTGACGTTCCATTCGAAGGTGAGGGTTTTTTCTTTAGGAGAATAACCAAACTTTCTTTTATTTTCAATATTTATTTGTGTGATTGTAAGATGGAAATCATGACGCCTCTGGACTCAGGAGGAGGTGATTTGTCTCAACAGTTTGATATTTCGCCAGATGGTTTTTCCTATATACAAGGCGAGGATACCAAAAACATTAAAATAAAACAATATCTATGTGTGAGAGATTCCTTACCAAAGACAGCTCTTTCTCATGTGATTCTAAACGAAAACATGAGCCAAGATCGGCAACTGGAGCGAACCATGAGTGATTTGACTCTCCGACAGCTTAAACAATCTAATGCAAACGATCTCACACAAAGAACTTTCGTTGCTATGCAAGACCGGAAGCAAAAGAAATGGAAACGAGATGACGAAACACGCCTATCAAATATGAATTTTCCAGTTTTTTCTGTTCCGGAAGAGAAACGTCCCAAGGATATGGATGTAGTATATCGACTTCCGGATTATCGGGTCAAAACCAGCAGAGGACCACGACTAAAATCTGCTTCAGCCGTTATCGGAAATGGAGCTACGTCAGGAACCGGAAACGGAAATAATATAACAACTTCTACGCCGAGACAGGTGAAAATGCCTTTCGGAATTAGCAAAGAAAAAACAGAAATCATAACACATAACGATAAAACATTTATGAACAAATTACCAGAAGTGGAAGTTATAGATCCAGATGCACTCAAACATTACGACACATATCGTGGCAAGACTATGTTAGAATCAGGTGGACCGTCTAGAGATATGCGTTTCAAACGTTTGGAAAACCTTCTCAATCCAGCATTTTTGAAACAAACGGACCAATATAACGAACAAAATGTGAAGTCTAAAAGCCGTCTTTCTAAATACTCTGGCTCTAGCTTGGAGGATAAGGAAAAGACTGATGACGAAAGACATCAAAATGACCAACTTTTTGCAGAAAATAGTTTTGTGGCGCCCTC
Organism: Ylistrum balloti; assembly: GCF_031769215.1. NCBI lineage: Eukaryota > Metazoa > Mollusca > Bivalvia > Pectinida > Pectinidae > Ylistrum > Ylistrum balloti. Next base: position 168,810 of record NW_026782795.1, on the reverse strand, counting down.
TATCGCACCTTCTGTTGACGCATCCGTGGTACCGTCCTTGTCGGTAGATTTTGCTCAAACCGTGTGTCTTTCAGCTCCTCCATCAGTAGCACCAGTGCCACCAAGTAGAGGAAACGAACATGCTTGGATGATTACTAGATTGAATACAACATCCGATTTCAATGCCAAACCTGCTTCGTCGCGTAGTAGGCTTGCTCAAGATCAGAAAATGGAAAACGCAAAGAAGCGCGTGAAAAGGAGTGTGGAAATTTTGGAATCATTTCGAAATGGCGATGTTAACAAACTCGCAAAAAGTCTTGCGCGGGAAAAGAAACTTAGGGAACAGAAATCCCACCACTGAATTGTGCAATAAACGATAAAATGCTTCAAATAAGAAAAAAATGTGGTTTGAAAATTAAATTGTATCTGTATTGTATTTGTAATCCAACAAATTATATTCAGTGTGAACTTTCGTATTTAAAAGATATTGATGACCTTAATATGACCCCGTCTATTGCTGCTGTTGTTGTATCATCTTGGAGACTACAATCTCGTGAATCTACACCTTATTCTGGATGAACATGTCATAAATGTAAAAAAATCCTTCCTACTGGATTTACCCTCGGGTATTTCCGTTATTTCAGGTGATGCCCGAGTGTTATAATATCTATTTCCTATCTGTTTATGACGGATTATCATTACACAAATCAATCCTTTGAATGAATCGTACTTATCCAAGAATCTGTATGTATCTATTTGTGAAAAGGGTTTGTGTTACTTCTTCGTCAGAAAGAACAAATTTCTTATCATAAGATAACAATATATATACTGATTATGTAATATTAACGAAGTATTTTAATTAAAATGTATTTTAACGAAAGTTTTAAAAAAATCTGGTATTTGTGACATTTTCTTTCGTAATAGATTAAGGGATATTTATTAATCAAGCAATCCTTAACTTGAATGGCATTACCAAAAACTTGTGACTTTATAGTACCGGGTGTAATGTGTCATAATCTGGAGTACTAACCGTATACAGACCGTTGTCCTTTAACTAAAAAAACCGGTGTTTGGTGCCGCTAGTCTAGCTACAAAATTTTGGACACGAGCCTGCCTTGGACATTGTAATTCACTCAAACTTAAGCTTAATCAGCTTTACCAATTTGTTTTCTCGAATCTCATTCAATATATTTTACATCGTTTTCATTAAAGTTATTATTCATTATTACAATTCTTGAATTATTTGATTAATTTATCGAAAAATATTTTGAAATCTACGGAATAAAATGTATTATGCTAACAATGCTTTAAGCGTGTTTGGCTCCTGTTGGATAATATATGTATATATGTATTTATATGTATTACAACGGCGATAGTTGATTACTTTCCGGATTTCACACGTCCGGTTTTTCGATTAACCAGATTCCGGTTAATTAACATTCAATTGATACTCCTTTTTGTCAATCTGTAATTACAAATGGCTAAAATAATGTAGACATACTATTTTTGGAGATGGTTAACACAAAAATATTGTATTATTGTTAAAAGATATATTTCTCTGGACTTGATTTTCTTTTGAGATCGTAACATCAATAGAAATGCTGGGTAAAAGAATCTCTACTGCATCATAGATCAGTATCTTCAATATTTCAATATTCGTAAATCCGCGTAAATAAACACCCCGCCATATAGCCTATTGCATGACTGTCTGTTACAGAAAGGCTTTTATGTGTAGTAATTTAACGATACCAGTTTGAAGTCGGAGACAAATTGATTATTTATGATTTCACTTTGTACTTTTTTTTGTTGTGTAAACAGTATATTTGTTTGTTTATCTGTATTCTGTATGTGGGAATCGAGTGAAGCGTATGCTTACATATCACAACAACATTGTCAGAAATAGTTTACTGCAAAGTAGTTGAAAGCCCCAGAATGAACTATTGACTTATATATTTGTTAGAATAAGATAAAAAAAAAACTACCAATATCAGTTCCATATATCATCATTTCATGTTTCAATTAAGCTTGAAATTACCAAATGTTTTGAATTTGAAGCTATAAACTTTAAATTTTAGTCACGTGAACTGGATTTTTATAAAGCATTTTTAATAGAACAATAAATCGTTCATGCTGACAGCGGTTGGAAAAACTAAATTTAGACTATTGCTAGTATTACATTTTAAAAAGATTTTTTCATTGTTTTGAAAAATGCTACCGCTCATTAATTGTTTTCAACCTTGGACTTTTACAATCTAAACAAAACACGTCTAGAAATTGTTTATAAATATGTTTACAAACATATAGATTTCTTTGTTAGTGACCCATTGTTTATGTAAGTACCTTACACATGTCATTGAGGATTTCAATTTCAGACTATTAATCACAAATGTCGTATTGGAGTGCGTCAGTATTGTCTTGTTGATCAATAGATATAATTAAATGATCATGGATGAATGACCTGAACTATTTTTTGTATTTATTATGTTTTAAAGTGCATTTGTCGTAAGCTATACCTGGAGTTAAGGTTGATGGTATTTTTGTAAGCTATACCTGGAGTTAAGGTTGATGGTATTTTTGTAAGCTATACCTGGAGTTAAGGTTGATGGTATTTTTGTAAGCTATACTTGGAGTTAAGGTTGATGGTATTTTTGTAAGCTATACCTGGAGTTAAGGTTGATGGTATTTTTGTAAGCTATACCTGGAGTTAAGGTTGATGGTATTTTTGTAAGCTATACCTGGAGTTAAGGTTGATGGTATTTTTGTAAGCTATACCTGGAGTTAAGGTTGATGGTATTTTTGTAAGCTATACCTGGAGTTGAGGTTGATGGTATTTTTGGTAATCCAATGAGACGTATCATTGAATAATATACATAATACTAATCTAATAGAATCCGGGTCTTCATAAACAGAAAATATACAAATCAGTGAACACAAAGCAAACAGATAAACAAACCCGCAAGTACTCAGGGGTTAATTTCTGGAGTTTTCCAGTAGTTCACTCATTGAAGGGGATTTCCCTAAGATATCCCTACTATTTCGGTAGTCCCCGTGGACCTTTCCATTGGGGGTTTTCTCTTTAGCCCATTTGGAGGGATTTCCTATGTTCCTAATAATTGGACACTCTCGTTGGACAGTTCTAGTGGGGTTCCGTGTCGGGTGTCGCCCCTTTCTGTGTATCCATATTAACAAGGTCTCCCTCTAAGACCATTTTAATATGATGACAAAGCTTTCTCGAGAATTCCAATTCGGGGAGGTCACCCTTTTCCTATAAGGGTTTCCCTGTTGGAAAGACCATGTTGGTATGGTCCCGTCTATAAATATCAGATCCTGATTTCATTATTCCGTCGGAAAACCAACAGCGCGTTTTCTGTCACTGTTCGATGATTTGGTATCTGAGGCCAATTTACGGACCAACATATCTGACAACACCTGAATTATTGAAGGGATTATAATATTTTTACATCGACATATGTCAATATAAAGGGGTATGATGATATTGAATGCGTGTATATATAAGACCGTTAGCTACACGATGCGAAGGACATTATATCGAAGTTTTCGCTGAACCTATTTGCTCTATCAGTTGAAGTTAATAGAAAAGAAGTCATCATATGGAGGTTTTGTTATAATCCGTTTAGTAGCGTTATATCGAGTGAGACTGTGGTGTCGCTGTTACGAGATTTCACAACATTAACGATGCGCTTCTTTATCGGCAAAATACGATTTCAGTTACATATTTTTACTGCACAGTAAGTTAAACATTCAGTGTCCAAAGGACGAATTTGACTGTTCGTCCAACTCGGCTGATTCGTTCTTTGGACCCTTATTATTCGTTAATTTAATCGTAACGTGTCCTTTGTAATAAATCCATAGTACATCCGAACCACTGGTAGTTTTTAATTTCTCTTATCAAGACTTGATAACGATCTAGAAGTAGTTTCGTATAACAAATCAGAGCTTTCTGAGGTTACCCTGCACCTATACACCTACCAACATTTAAACATGGTCAGCCAAGGTTAAAAAGTGGGCTTAACAACTTCAAGTCATTCAGCACTTATTTTAGGATTAACTCACTCTCTCCACTTGCAAGTGCCATACAAATTTTATTTTGACTTACAAAATCGAGATTTTTTTTCTGTATAAAATGCTACATTTGATGTCTAATTAATATACAACGGGACCAAGCTTATTTATGAAGAGGATGCGAAACGATCAGTACTTTCATTAATAGTTACGACATAACGTTGTAAATGTCTATTACTATTTCACTTTAACAAAATGCTTCCATCTATTTACTGTCTTTCCTTCTTCAATTGATTTTGTAAAATAAATAAATGAAATGAATATGTATACGTGATCCTGATCAAACGGTATACAACTCTATGATAGTATATGTGTATATTTTGACGCAAAGATGACATCCAACAATTTTAGACATTTTATGCACGATCTTTCCCAATTAATTGAATAAGTAATGCGGGCTGAGTACTCTTCTATTCTTCTACAGTCGGACACGCATGGAAACCATCAACATTACCCACAACATCGCCGCATTTTAACTACCGCCCTTGGTTCATCAATTAACTACCATGACCCTAGCGTGACGCTTTCCTTGTCGGTACCTTTTCAACCATAGATATTATATGTTGAATAAAAGATGATTGTATACTGCTCGTTTTGTAATTCTGTTCGTTTAAGTTCTAAATTATGAATTAACCCGTACGAGTGGATAAGAAACCAATATGGTATTTCAATAATGATTTTTCATCTGTCAGTGAACGTGTAATGACTACAAGAGAACGCCGAGGCGATATGATGAGCGTGCTATCTGATGAAGAAAGTAAAGAACCATTAACATTTTTATTAGAATTACTGAAGGTCTTAACATACAGAATACATAGACGACGACAACGTTCAATTACAACACCGGTCAAGTACTCGTGCTGAAGCTCTTAAAGAAGAGAGGTTTGGCAAACGGCATCAAGCATTTCATATTTGTGGGTAGGCCGAGGCAATCCCGCGTTCACAACACCAAGCAATAGTGTGCAAATCTATCCCTCTGTTTCAATGCGTATTTGTGAATAATACATTTTCAGTAAAGACTATGGTCTTCATTGGTGAATCTAATATGAGGGGAAAAATTTAGAATTAATTGGTGCTAGTTTTTTTTTTATAGATAATTGTATACTTGTTATACCGCTGACTGCAGTTGCTGGGTACTTTATTTGACCGATGATCGTGGACTTGTTTGGTACTGATTTTCAGGGATAATTGTGGACTTGTTTGGTACTGATTTTCACGGATAATTGTGGACTTGTTTGGTACTGATTTTCAGGGATAATTGTGGACTTGTTTGGTACTGATTTTCAGGGATAATTGTGGACTTGTTTGGTACTGATTTTCACGGATAATTGTGGACTTGTTTGGTACTGATTTTCACGGATAATTGTGGACTTGTTTGGTACTGATTTTCACGGATAATTGTGGACTTGTTTGGTACTGATTTTCACGGATAATTGTGGACTTGTTTGGTACTGATTTTCACGGATAATTGTGGACTTGTTTGGTACTGATTTTCAGGGATAATTGTGGACTTGTTTGGTACTGATTTTCACGGATAATTGTGGACTTGTTTGGTACTGATTTTCAGGGATAATTGTGGACTTGTTTGGTACTGATTTTCAGGGATAATTGTGGACTTGTTTGGTACTGATTTTCACCGATAATTGTGGACTTGTTTGGTACTGATTTTCACGGATAATTGTGGACTTGTTTGGTACTGATTTTCACGGATAATTGTGGACTTGTTTGTTACTGATTTTCACCGATAATTGTGGACTTGTTTGGTACTGATTTTCAGGGATAATTGTGGACTTGTTTGGTACTGATTTTCAGGGATAATTGTGGACTTGTTTGGTACTGATTTTCAGGGATAATTGTGGACTTGTTTGGTACTGATTTTCAGGGATAATTGTGGACTTGTTTGGTACTGATTTTCACCGATAATTGTGGACTTGTTTGGTACTGATTTTCAGGGATAATTGTGGACTTGTTTGGTACTGATTTTCACCGATAATTGTGGACTTGTTTGGTACTGATTTTCAGGGATAATTGTGGACTTGTTTGGTACTGATTTTCATGAATGATCGTGGACTTGTTTGGTACTGATTTTCACGGATAATTGTGGACTTGTTTGGTACTGATTTTCACCGATAATTGTGGACTTGTTTGGTACTGATTTTCACGGATAATTGTGGACTTGTTTGGTACTGATTTTCAGGGATAATTGTGGACTTGTTTGGTACTGATTTTCACGGATAATTGTGGACTTGTTTGGTACTGATTTTCATGAATGATCGTGGACTTGTTTGGTACTGATTTTCACCGATAATTGTGGACTTGTTTGTTACTGATTTTCACGGATGATTGTGGACTTGTTTGGTACTGATTTTCAGGGATAATTGTGGACTTGTTTGGTACTGATTTTCACGGATAATTGTGGACTTGTTTGGTACTGATTTTCATGAATGATCGTGGACTTGTTTGGTACTGATTTTCACCGATAATTGTGGACTTGTTTGTTACTGATTTTCACGGATGATTGTGGACTTGTTTGGTACTGATTTTCACGGATAATTGTGGACTTGTTTGTTACTGATTTTCACGGATAATTGTGGACTTGTTTGGTACTGATTTTCACAGATAATTGTGGACTTGTTTGGTACTGATTTTCATGAATGATCGTGGACTTGTTTGGTACTGATTTTCACTGAATAATGTTGATTTGTTTGAAAGTGATTTTCATGAATGTGTTGATTGTAGACTTCTTTCGACAAAGACTCCCTCCAGCCATGGGATTGTTGGCTATGCTGTACCTTTGACTATATCAAATACTGTAAGTCACATTTTCTTCTGTGTGCATTTCATTTTCATATTCAGGTATCAGGTTATACATCTTTTTTCTAATCAATTGATGATTTGATTATTTTTTTGTTGAGAAAATTCAATTTACTTTTAAAAGGGTTTCGGAATTGTCACTTTTTTGAAGATTTTAATTTTCAAATAACTTCACATTTTGGAATCGTGTGGAAATGGACCTCTCATGAAAAAAAAAAAAAACACAAAACAAAAAAGTAGTTATAGGATACACGGAAATTTGTAGAGATTTTCATAATAATAATAATAATAAGAGATATAGTGTAAAGTAATCATCTTTATTTGTGAAATGGGATCAATGGATGTGAAGAACTTCTACACAGTACTGACCGACCGCCTTCTTGGATGTGACAGAACACTTGGCCTTCAGTTGGTCTAGGAGTGCCTCAAGAGTTGACAACTCATCATAAAACTGAACCTATGAAAAAATGAGACAAATGAAAAATAGACAGATAATCAAATTATACTGCATTGTAATGTTTGCTAGGTTAATCATGCTGTGAACAGCCATTGTATTTTAGTCTCCTTGTAGCAGCTAGTGACTGCCTCATTGTTCAACCTAAGGAAGGTTCTTCGCATGCCATAAAGAACAATAGAGTAAAGTGGTTTGCCTAAAGACAGCACAAGAGATTACATAAGACAAACCGCTAAACTATCATTGCCCCTTTGAATTACAAACCATTCTTAAGAGTCCATCAACGTAATTTGGTGTCATTAAACCATTTGTAAAAAAAATTCTAATTGGGGAGCGAGTCGAGAGGCAGGAAGTAAAAAGGAAATTATTCATCATTGATATCAATGTCTTAAACTATCAGTACATTATGATGTGATCTATTCTATACACCTGCATATTCAATTTGTTACTTGTATGAAAATGTCACTCACCTGTGAGGCCACAGATGTATGGAGATTTATGAGAAGTAATCGTGCATCAGGGGAGATAATAAGCTGGGTGATGTGAGCATCAAGTAACACACAGATCCAGTCAGCAATCTGAAAGGATTAAAATGTACAGATATTTCTGATTTAAAATATTATCATAAACAAGACTAATATGCAGGTCCCCAGGTTTGTTTATTGAGGTGGGATTTCCATGCTTGGTGACTACTTCACTGAACTACATACAGGAGGCCCGTTGCTCCACAAAGCAGCTGATGTTAAGTGTCTTGTCAAGGACACAATCATATCAGTCTGTTGTGCCATAAAACATGTAATTGTAGATTGGTTTTACACTGTATGAAGTTTCGACCACTCAGAGATTTTGTTAACAATCATTGACAGGAAGCAGTGAAGAAAAGGTTTGAATGCAAATCTGCCTAGGAAGATAACAACACATGAGAAGTTATACTGGTCTAGTCCTGACTGGCATATGTACAGCTCTCTTTGGAACAGCTTATTGTATCCCATCACCTTTTTAGAAGGTTAAGGTTATTAATAGTTTTTTTTTCAAAAGCAGTTAAGCTTTTGCTCTCATTCTTTGAAAAAGCAAGCTAGAAATTCAACCATTTTTCAAATCAATAACACAGTACATAACACTTTAAATTTCATTCAAAATGAAAGAAAAGAAGGAGCTATTGTTTATGAAAAAACAGTGGCCAAACAGAGTACACAAATCACTTTAATACCTGTGGTATGGTCGGCTGACACAATGTTTGGATTTTCCTGTCTTCTTTATCTTCTTCTCTTTTAGTATCTTCTTCTGTTTCTTCCTCTCCTTCCTCTTTCTCCATCTCTACCAATTCCAATGATATTTTGTCTTCCTCATTTCCTAAATCTTCCAGCTGATCTCCCAACATGAGATGAAGGTGTTCCAACACGACCTGTCGTAGTAATAGTCAGATATGTACAGATTTTTTTCTTTGAAGTTTGATAATTCTATCCTTTACAGTCATATTTACTTCAAAATCCTATCTAAATTAGAGATTTTTCTTCCAAAGCCAACTGAGGAGGAGGAGGAGGAGGAGGAGGAGGAGGAGGAGGAGGAGTGTGGCTTTAATCAGATACATTTCCTGAAACTACATTGCTTACAAGGTTCTGTTGGATATTACTGGATAAACCCATTAAATATTTTTTGATTATTTCTTGATAAAACCATTAAATATTTTTTGATTATTTCTTGATAAAACTATTAAATATTCTATTTCAAAACAAAATAACAAATACAGTGGACAGTTTTTAACAACACTTACCAAAACATTTTTAAAATCAAGAGACTTCAAATAATCCACTAAGAATACGTCATTGAATGCTTCCTTCAGCACAGAGTTTCTGATGACAGTCAAGGTCTGTGTAGATACAGTGGTAATGGGTACCAGTACACTATCATGTTACTGGTAAATATACTGATACATATACGACATTGTTGGTGAAGCTGACATTTACTGGTTTATGTTTCCAATGAATTTTAAGTACCTTGCAGCTATGGGGACCATGTAGAAATATTTGAACATGGGGAAAATATTCCTGATTTTCTTTAATTCTGGAAGAATAACTTATTTTTTAGCATGGAGAAAAAGACTATTTTTATCTCTTGAGAAATTTTGGAATCAGAAATGTACAAGAGGCTCAAAATGGTAAACTGTGCATCACGAGTAAATTTTTCAGAGGTAAACACTATGTCTATTTGGTGAAGACATACTTGTAAAAACATTATAAATGACACCATATAACAGATACATCCTTGACAAAACTACCATTGGTAAAGATAGGTTTTATTCTCAATAAACATTAAGACAATTGATTTGAATGACAGTCTTCACCACACAGCACATCATATCTCTAGGTTTAATTGTCCTGAAGAGGAAATTATTTGTAAGAAAACTGAAGCCAAATGCATAATCATTGCATAGGACCACAAGTAAAACATGGCATATCAAATCATTCAAATAAAATCTAACATCTCATAGCATTTTAACCAGGAAAGGATACACAAAGTATGCCTTATGAGCTCTAAATGACTTCTTGTCATCTGATGGTAATTTGTCAATACACAGTTTGTGTGCTGCTTTAGCTAAATCTTCATCTTCTGCCCTATAAATAAATCAAAACATAATTAAAAGTCAAGGCAATCCTTTCAATATTATCTGTATCAAAGTTAAAATATTTCCTTCAACTATGACTTCACATCAGTTCTCAAATAATCTTTTCAGAGTTGTGCCCCTTAGTTAACAAAGTTGAACTACATTGAAAAACATCCCTGAAACGTAGGACACAGGGACCTCACACAATGCAGGACAAAGGAACCTCACATACACTGTAGGAAACAGTGACCTCACACACACTTTAGGACAAAGGAACCTCACACACAATGTAGGACACAGGGACCACACACACTAAGTCAAAGAAACCTCATACACACTGTAGGACACAAGGACCACACACATACACACTGTAGGACACAGGGACCACACACACACCTTAGGACACAGGGACCTGACACACACATTGTAGTGACTTATGTAATGTAGTACTGCAGGGCCTTACACAGACACACCTCAAACACACTCTATAGACACAGGGACCTGACACACACATTGTAGTGACTTATGTAATGTAGTACTGCAGGGCCTTACACAGACACACCTCAAACACACTCTATAGACACAGGGACCTGACACACACATTGTAGTGACTTACGTAATGTAGTACTGCAGGGCCTTACACAGACACACCTCAAACACACTCTATAGACACAGGGACCTGACACACACACTGTAGTGACTTACGTAATGCAGTACTGCAAGGCCTTACACAGACACACCTCAAACACACTCTATAGACACAGGGACCTGACACACACATTGTAGTGACTTACGTAATATAGTACTGCAGGGCCTTACACAGACACACCTCGGGCACCTCAGACACACTCTGTAGAAAAGTATGTAGGAGACAGATCTCACCGTGCTGTATCAGAGCCTCCACCAACTTCGGCATAACACTGTAAATATAATAGGCATTGAAACACATACAAAATCTCACCCACCAATAACACAATGTTTATCTATTCTGACAATTATTTCTTTCTTGTTAAAGCTTCAAACTGATATTTTTGAAGCATCCACTGGTCCCTTGGGGGTTCTACTGCTCAAGATACTTTGATTTAGTTCTTGTACAGACATGTCACAACATTGGTCACAATTGAGAATTTTCCGGAAAAATGACAACAGGTCATCAAGAGGCCTATTGTTTCTAAACCTATAGTTTCTGAACTTTACCATGACATTTGGACCATTTACCTTATAGGCATGCTGTAGATTTTCATCAGCTCAGCGATCTCTTCCTTTGGCCAGAACTTTTTCTCAGTCACACATCGTGTTAGGACATCCGTAAACAGTGGACTCATGTACCATGTACTCTGAAATTCCTTCACACATCCCATCAGTTTCCAGAAGGTAGTGTGAAAGTTTTTATGTGTTTTAGTCTAAACAAAAATAGTAAAACAATTATCAGTTTACAAAGAAATACACCTAGCAATAAGTCTTACTTAAAAGTCAGGTGATGGGCTTAGTGCAGGACAGCTTAATACATAACTTATAATTTTACTGATACTGCAACACATATGGATGGGCTTATTACTAGACATGAGCGAATTGCCGAACAATATAGTACATGTACAATCATCAGGAAGTTAGACAAGGAATACATTTACATCATATGTATATGTGTAACTTTTTGGGATATCACATTTTGAATAAATGATATGGCATCACAATATTCAAATCTGAAATTTCATGGTTCTACCCTTGATAAAAAGAACTTCTCTGCAACCTTTGAATAGATCCTGAACAAACTTAATGTAGTTGGCCAAATGGTTGACTCATAATTTTTAAAAGAACAACATCTAAATCAAAGCAAATCAATATGTTATATGATTCCTCCTCACTGAAACAACTCTCTATGGGTATAAATACCTTGTAAAGTTTTTCCTATGTTAGACAACTACCTATGGGTATGTACACCCTGTGATATTTTGTGTAAGTTAGACAACTCTCTATGGGTATGTACACCCTGTGATATTTTGTGTAAGTTAGACAACTCTCTATGGGTATGTACACCCTGTGATATTTTGTCTAAGTTAGACAACTCTCCATGGGTATGTACACCTTGTAATATTTTGTCTAAGTTAGACAATTATCTATGGGTATGTAAACCTTGTGAAGTCTTTCTGTTAGACAACTCTCTATGGGTATGTAAACCTTGTGAAGTCTTTCTGTTAGACAACTCTCTATGGGTATGTACACCTTGTGAAGTCTTTCTGTTAAACAACTCTCTATGGGTTTGTATTGTGAGTCTTTCTGTTAGACACTCTCTCTTGTAAAGTCTTTCTGTTAGACAACTCTCTAAGAGTATGTACACCTTGTTAAGTCTTTCTGTTAGACAACTCTCTATGGGTATGTACACCTTGTGAAGTCTTTCTGTTAGACAACTCTCTATGGGTATGTACACCTTGTGAAGTCTTTCTGTTAGACAACTCTCTATGGGTATGTACACCTTGTGAAGTCTTTCTGTTAGACAACTCTCTCTCTATGGGTATGTAACCTTGTGAAGTGAAGTTTCTGTTAGACAACTCTCTATGGGTATGTACACCTTGTGAAGTCTTTCTGTTAGACAACTCTCTATGTTAGACAACTCTCTATGGGTATGTACACCTTGTGATATCTCTTGGGTCTAAGTTAGACAACTCTCTATGGGTATGTAAACCTTGTGAAGTCTTTCTGTTAGACAACTCTCTATGGGTATGTAACCTTGTGAAGTCTTTTGTTAGACAACTCTCTATGTTAAACCTTGTGACAACTCTCTATGGGTATGTACACCTTGTGAAGTCTTTCTGTTCGACAACTCTCTATGGGTATGTAAACCTTGTGAAGTCTTTCTGTTAGACAACTCTCTAAGGGTATGTAACCCTTGTGAAGTCTTTCTGTTAGACAACTCTCTATGGGTATGTAAACCTTGTGAAGTCTTTCTGTTAGACAACTCTCTATGGGTATGTACACCTTGTGAAGTCTTTCTGTTAGACAACTCTCTATGGGTATGTACACCTTGTGAAGTCTTTCTGTTAGACAACTCTCTATGGGTATGTACACCTTGTGAAGTCTTTCTGTTAGACAACTCTCTATGGGTATGTACACCTTGTGAAGTTTTGAAGTCTTTCTGTTAGACAACTCTCTATGGGTATAAATACCTTGTACATGTAACCTTGTGAAGTTTTTCTGTTAGACCTCTCTATGTATGTACACCTTGTGATATTTTGTCTAAGTTAGACAACTCTCTATGGGTATGTACACCCTGTGATATTTTGTGTAAGTTAGACAACTCTCTATGGGTATGTACACCCTGTGATATTTTGTGTAAGTTAGACAACTCTCTATGGGTATGTACACCTTGTGATATTTTGTCTAAGTTAGACAACAATCTATGGGTATGTAAACCTTGTGAAGTCTTTCTGTTAGACAACTCTCTATGGGTATGTAAACCTTGTGAAGTCTTTCTGTTAGACAACTCTCTATGGGTATGTACACCTTGTGAAGTCTTTCTGTTACAACTCTCTATGGGTAACAATGTACACCTTGTGAAGTTTTCTGTATCTCTATGGGTATGTACAACCTGTGAAGTCTTTCTGTGTAAGTTAGACAACTCTCTATGGGTATGTACACCCTGTGAGACAACTCTCTATGGGTATGTATACCTTGTGAAGTCTTTCTGTTAGACAACTCTCTATGGGTATGTACACCTTGTGAAGTCTTTCTGTTAGACAACTCTCTATGGGTATGTAATACCTTGTGAAGTTTTGCCTGTTAGACAACTCTCTATGGGTATGTAAACCTACCTTGTCTCTAAAGTTTTGCTCTATGTTAGACAACTTTCTGTTAGACAACTCTCTATGGGTATTGTAAGTCTTTCTGTTAGACAACTCTCTAAGGGTATGTAACCCTTGTGAAGTGTTTCTGTTAGACAACTCTCTATGGGTATGTACACCCTGTGATATTTTGTGTAAGTTAGACAACTCTCTATGGGTATGTACACCCTGTGATATTTTGTGTAAGTTAGACAACTCTCTATGGGTATGTACACCCTGTGATATTTTGTCTAAGTTAGACAACTATCTATGGGTATGTACACCTTGTGAAGTCTTTCTGTTAGACAACTCTCTATGGGTATGTTCACCTTGTGAAGTCTTTCTGTTAGACAACTCTCTATGGGTATGTACACCTTGTGAAGTCTTTCTGTTAGACAACTCTCTATGGGTATGTACACCTTGTGAAGTCTTTCTGTTAGACTACTCTCTATGGGTATGTACACCTTGTGAAGTCTTTCTGTTAGACAACTCTCTATGGGTATAAATACCTTGTAAAGTTTTGCCTATGTTAGACAACTACCTATGGGTATGTACACCTTGTGATATTTTGTCTAAGTTAGACAACTCTCTATGGGTATGTACACCCTGTGATATTTTGTGTAAGTTAGACAACTCTCTATGGGTATGTACACCCTGTGATATTTTGTGTAAGTTAGACAACTCTCTATGGGTATGTACACCCTGTGATATTTTGTCTAAGTTAGACAACAATCTATGGGTATGTAAACCTTGTGAAGTCTTTCTGTTAGACAACTCTCTATGGGTATGTAAACCTTGTGAAGTCTTTCTGTTAGACAACTCTCTATGGGTATGTACACCTTGTGAAGTCTTTCTGTTAAACAATGGGTTTGTATTGTGAAGTCTTTCTGTTAGACAACTCTCTATGGGTATGTACACCTTGTGAAGTCTTTCTGTTAGACAACTCTCTATGGGTATGTAAACCTTGTGAAGTCTTTCTGTTAGACAACTCTCTAAGGGTATGTAACCCTTGTGAAGTGTTTCTGTTAGACAACTCTCTATGGGTATGTAAACCTTGTGAAGTCTTTCTGTTGGACAACTCTCTATGGGTATGTACACCTTGTGAAGTCTTTCTGTTAGACAACTCTCTATGGGTATGTACACCTTGTGAAGTCTTTCTGTTAGACAACTCTCTATGGGTATAAATACCTTGTAAAGTTTTGCCTATGTTAGACAACTACCTATGGGTATTTACACCTTGTGATATTTTGTCTAAGTTAGACAACTCTCTATGGGTATGTACACCCTGTGATATTTTGTGTAAGTTAGACAACTCTCTATGGGTATGTACACCCTGTGATATTTTGTGTAAGTTAGACAACTCTCTATGGGTATGTACACCCTGTGATATTTTGTCTAAGTTAGACAACTATCTATGGGTATGTAAACCTTGTGAAGTCTTTCTGTTAGATAACTCTCTATGGGTATGTAAACCTTGTGAAGTCTTTCTGTTAGACAACTCTCTAAGGGTATGTACACCTTGTGAAGTCTTTCTGTTAAACAACTCTCTATGGGTTTGCATTGTGAAGTCTTTCTGTTAGACACTTCTCTATGGGTATGTACACCTTGTGAAGTCTTTCTGTTAGACAACTCTCTATGGGTATGTTAACCTTGTGAAGTCTTTCTGTTAGACAACTCTCTAAGGGTATGTACACCTTGTTAAGTCTTTCTGTTAGACAACTCTCTATGGGTATGTACACCTTGTGAAGTCTTTCTGTTAGACAACTCTCTATGGGTATGTACACCTTGTGAAGTCTTTCTGTTAGACAACTCTCTATGGGTATATATATCATGTTTTATCTATTTTCTATGGGTATGTGCCCCTGTTGTACCCACCTTTTCTTGGTCACACAGTAAGGATGCCAGCTCCTCTGCCTTTTGCTGGTTTGACATCTGTTCCTTTATCTAGTAAAAAGAAAATTTCAATGAGAATATTGTATGAAATGTAATGGGGCTAATTTATCTTTTAAGAACTCTTTAACATATTTAATTTTGTCTGAAATATTTCAATATGTATATTAATATTTCTTCTAATAGAATTTCAGAATATCTTTTGTATAATCTTTACTTTGTGTATCATTAATGGGAATCAGACAATCCGCTGAAACTGTAAAGACCAATTAGTCTTGATATGAAAATGGCCTTTAACCAGCAAGGCCCAAAAAATCCTACTGGATTAGACACCCGAAAGTCCAACCAGTGAGACTAATTAAAGTTCTGTTACAAGACTGTTTTGGTTTGCAAGACACATTTAACACAATCAAAAAATTAAATTCTCGTAAGATATCATACTATGCAAACATAGAAACATATCTGATGTTCATTATATAGAAATGAAATGTACGTACAGGGTTGCTCCCATCTATTGGCCAATCAAAACATTTTGGGAGTGTATGTCTGGTTTCACCAGTGCTCAGTTGTTGATGCTGGCCTAGGATACTGGACACAGTGGACTTCTGGCAGGTGAAGGGTAGCATGTACATAGAGTTACCACAAGCGATCAGCACATTACCATGGTGACTGTATATCTGTTATCAATGGATAGCAAGATGTCTATTATGACCACAAAAATAAAAAAGTCATCATATTTCAACTTCCTTTTGTAGGTTTCCCACATTAAGAAATTTATCTGTGAAAAATCCAGTGAAATTCTTCTTTTTCAAGACTAACATCCAATAGATAATTGTAGTGGAATAACTGCTTTCTGTATCATTCTTTCAAATCATATTTTGGACAGTTTTAGAGTGTGGTTTTGAAGCAGAATTAACCTACATTTCCACTAAAAATCTTTCAAGTTTGAAATGTTGAAGTCAATTCCAACTTCTGTTTATTGGGCCTTCCCCCTCAGCCCCAAGGTCATACTATCCTTTCCTCTAAGATGCTTGACTCATTATACATCCTTGCAAATTTGGTTGAAACCTAACTCAATTGTTTTTAGCTGAGAGAAAATTTGGTTGAAACCTAACCCAATTGTTTTAAGCTGAGAGAAAATTTGGTTGAAACCTAACCCAATTGTTTTAAGCTGAGAGAAAATTTGGTTGAAACCTAACCCAATTGTTTTAAGCTGAGAGAAAATTTGGTTGAAACCTAACCCAACTGTTTTAAGCTGAGAGAAAATTTGGTTAAAAACCTAACCCAATTGTTTTAAGCTGAGAGAAAATTTGGTTGAAACCTAACCCAATTGTTTTAAGCTGAGAGAAAATTTGGTTGAAACCTAACCCAACTGTTTTAAGCTGAGAGAAAATTTGGTTGAAACCTAACCCAATTGTTTTAAGCTGAGAGAAAATTTGGTTGAAACCTAATCCAATTGTTTTAAGCTGAGAGAAATCATTGATGGACCTACTTTGACATCAGGTTGAACAACTCCAGGATAGGGTCGCCATGCTTTTAAAGTACCAAACTGGAGATCAAAGATTCCAATACCTTCTGTAAAATATAAGCAATTCAAATATATTTCTTTGATTCAATTCTTTAATCAAAAGGGGACAATAAAGGCAATATTATCTTCTAAACTCATTGTAAATGATTACAAGACAAATGGGTGGGGCCCCTGAACAATCAAGGAGCTTTCTTTGAGATCTAGATTTACGTGAGGGATGTTGTCGATGAAGCAGAAGACACTTACTCTTCCAGAACACATGTTCTTATTCTCCTTGTAACTTTTCAATAGTCTCCATGTAAATCTGTCTTTTGTTCATAATTTGCCCTAGTTTTATTGAATTTAAATTACGATTTTGTTGACATGTCAATATTTTCTTGTTTTTTTATAACTACTGCTCATTGTGGAGACTTCTGACATCATCTGAGGAAATCACAAAGGCATAAACCACATACAGGATAAAGCTTTGGACTAGTTCTTACCCTAAACTCTTCTCCACTTCCTTCAGTTTTCAAATTAATCACATCTTTTCTCTACATTGACACAGTCCGGTAATTTAGGGCTATTTCAACCAAGTGTAAAAAGGAGTCTCAAAGTAGGTAATGGATAAAGTTTGGTAAGTTATAACTGACCTTGTTGGCCCTGTGTTGTACCAGTCACTGCCACGTGGTGAGTATCCAAGACAGTGAAGGTCACTGACCTCCCAACCCCTGGTAATGTCTGCACTGTACATCTTACAGGGTCAGCCTGCTCATGTGACAGGTCTAAAACCACCATACTCCCATTGGACACTGAAAATTGGAAGCTCATAGGTTTAAGCATTAATGATCATTGGATTTAAACAAAATGAAATAAATTTGTCATTTTAAGATCAGTTACCAGCAATCATTTATTAAAAACCCATGGAAGGGTTAATCATTCCTGATAAGAAATAAGATGCATTGTATAAACTCACATGAACAGTAAAGTCGCGTTGTTGATCCAGCTGTGTGACAATGGCTGGATGTACATCGGACTTTCTCTGGACATATTTCTGTAGTGACCAGCACTGTCCATGTCTTTGTGGCACGTTTGTACCAGTAGTGGGTTATTGTAAATTCAGAGTCCTGAAGGAAAACAAAATTTTGGGTCACAAAATTATCCACTAAGCATGTTGTTGAGTATATGTAGAAATAGTTAATGTAACATCATTATCCTTAAATCAGTCTAATTGGCCAATACAAAATCTCTATAAATTAATATACATGCATATGCTGGAAATTTGAAGTCATTGACCCACAAATTTCTTGTCAGCTATTCCATTCCCTCTAGCCAAAGTTTAAACTATTAATAAGATTCTATCATTTTTACCAAACAAATCTTTTATTATTGAGAATCTCCTTGTAAATTATTATCCTTTACCATCATTCTTAAACAATTGATAACTAATCATTGAAAGATCGCATTAACTAAACAGGAGATATGGAACCAAAGCATTCACTAAAATCAGATGTGTTGAATACTTGTAAATATCTATCTACTGTTTAGAAATATTGTTTTATTTTGCTTATGGTCATATCTATTAATAAAATGGTTCAATAAGTTTGTATCAGTTTGAATCCCATTTAAAGCTTCAATGTTGGTACAACAAAACCTTATCAAGATAAAACCACAAATTACCAATTAAATGTGATAGTAACATTCTTAACTCAGTCATCAAAGTTTCATGTGACAGTAAACTATCAAATAGAACTACAAACTAATAAATATAGTTGATTAAGTAAATGGCCAAAGATGTATCGATGACATTCTACCTTTTGTTGTGACAAACAAATCACACAGACAGCATTATTTGTGCCTGTGATTCCACAAGAGAAAATTGTGTCCTGTTTAACATCAGAGTTATTTCCTTTGTATGAGTTCTTTATATTGTCAACGAAGTCCACAGAACCATCCTCACACACTGCTACAGGGTCCCATCCTTCTGTGGTCAAAATTTCATGTATAGGGAATTTAAGCTGAAACAAATATATTAATTATTCCCAACACACTATTTTCTATAAAAACCATAAAACAATGTTATGATATTTTTTTAAATCTAAGAATCCTTATTTTGCAAAATTTATGTAATACCAAAACAGCATTTCCATGGTGTTTAGATTACTGTGTGATATGCAGGCCAGTCATTTCAGACATAATCTTATACAAAAAGACAACATTGTATTCTTTGACAGCATAAATCAAGAACAGAGACAGGTCAGCATGGGATGTGACAGACAGTACATCTCCTGTAATGAACGCCATCATGACAAGAACCATTTGTCTGTCAGGGAAAATCAGAGAGAGGGGGGGCATAACTATTGTGATTCTGAATATAATTTGCTGAAAATTGAACTCGAGAAGTGCAAATAAAGCAAATAGCATTATATTCACAGTGGTGCAGAAATGAAGTCTAGGCAAATAGAGAGATTTCTAAAGAGCAACACATGTAATGAGAAGACATCAAATGTAGGGAAAGTGGAGACACAAAAATCTTATTCTTTAAAATATTTTGAAACTAAAGCCAATATTTTCATGTGAGAATCCCTTAAACAAACTTAAAATTATTTTGAAATATCAATTTAAAAACTTATTAGAATTAATGTTATTATTTTTTTTAACATCATCTTAAAAACTTACATGTTTTTTGGTTGACTTTTCGAAGTTTAAGTCCTCTTTACTCCAGGTGTGAATATTCTACAACATAAAGAAACTGAATTTCAAGTAAACAAAACAGATACATTGCTGCTTCCTACATCAATGGTGTCTTCTTAAAAACTTGAATGATATTATGAACTATTGTAATCTGCATATCTGTGGATTTTCTTCCTCCAGCTGAGGAAAACACTTGAGAAAAAAAAATGATTAGGATATAGTCAAAATCAAAATGACATCTTTTGTCATTAAGAAAATAATGTCATTTACAAAATACATAAGAAAAATTAAGACCAAAAGCTAGCTGAATTTGAAAAACTTGGAATTTCAACTTAAATTGATTTCAGAATTAAGATTATTAAAAAAAGTGTAATGAATAGAAAAAAAATTGAAAACAGGTGTTGGTCATTCGATGTTGCTAGACACTCACTTGTTTGTTAATGACTGAAATATAACTGTTACCACTGGTCCATCTGGATGGACTGGTAATAACAAGTCCTCTCCTTACTGACCAGCTGTGTATAGCCTTCTGGTCATCCAACTGTAAGTGGAATCCAAAATGCATGAAATAACAAAGGAAGGCTATAGTGAATACATGACTCTTAATATAAGCTGTCTGGTTTAAATCTGATCAGGTAATGTTAAGCATAATTTCCAATGACATTGTAATGCAAATAGAAATCAGATGATACCTGTAGATCAATGTGTTAATTGCTATAGCAATTTACTACCTGATAACTAGTTAACCACAAACATCACTGCTTATTTGGTTAATTGACAGAGACATGATATCTCACAATCACATAAAACATCATTTTATTTTAAATTCTATATGTCCAGTTTTCATCAAAATGATTTGATAATATTTGATATAATTTCTGTAACTATACACTACCTACATTCATGTGCATAATGTCAGAAAACTATTTTTAGGACTTTGTTTTTTCTTGATAAACTTGTGTGTACAATATATGCATTTAATCTATTTTTTGTTTTTTCTTTTGTAAATAATGTTGAATAAAAATCATATGACAAAATGAGTTCATGACTTAAACTTCAAATTTGAGATTTTCTGATAAATTGAAAACTTCATTTTTCAACTGCCTAGTTTACTGTGAGCAGTTATCATTCTAAATTGGTATTTATTGATGTGGAAATGAAGCTAAAAAAAGTCTTCAACAAATAGAAATAAATATTTTCCAAAATGTAGACAAGAGGTATCTTTGTGGCAGATATTTGGTGTAAAAGTTACTGACTTTGTGGGTGTTTTGCATTTAACAACTGGAATAGGAATGATATATTCAGGCATGTTTAGTGTTCTTTAAAATACTGCAAAGTTTAAAGACAAAAACGGAGATGGGTGATTGATATATGATTGAAGCAGCTTTATAACGCAGTTTAACTAATTATTTGATTCTACTGTGTCCAAGTTAAGAGGATTGATCTGCAATGGAGCCCAAAAAAATCTTTAAATCTTTGATGGGGTGGGGGGGGTCTTTCATGTGATTAATACATCTGATGACATAATGACAGCATTAAACACGTTTACCTTGAAGACAAATATTGAGTTGGTTTTGCACGTAATGATGACATGGCCAGTGAGACCGTCTGAATCGACAGATAACAAGTCTTTTTCACTGAAACACGTGCAGAGTTCTAATGCCTCTCCCAAGGCGGCCATGATGCAGTTCTGCAGTGAATAACAACACGAAAATATGTATCATCATAATAAATATGTGCTACTCGATCATTGTTTCTTCAGATAGAAAGTCATTTAGAAATATTGAACTCGTGAAAAATAATTCAATATTTAAAATTAAAAAATCATTAGGTGCGGACTTATGTAAATTTGGGAGGAAGATGGCGGACTGTTGATTTTCAGTTTTAGTCTATATTCATTATGATAGGAAGTAAATTATTATGTTTTTGAAGGGTTGTCCAGTGTAATGAGTGAAAAGTCAAGCGGGGTGAAGGGCAAGCCACCAGACAAGAAGGATGGTGTGTCTTCAGAAAGTAGTCAAGTCACAACTAAAGAAAAAACATCCGCCAGCAACTCTAACGAAAATGCCACTTTGGTGGAAAACCAAAAGGTCGAGACTAAAGTTTCAGAAAAGGGAAAAGAATCCCGTAGAGTCACGGATACCAGAACAACGTCAAAGGTAAATGGCATAAAAAGTGGTAGCACGGGTGGTTCAAGGTCCAAAAGAGACGAAGAACGTCGGTATTATCCCCCTCCAAAATCTTCGGGCAGAGGTCGGTACGAATCGAAAGCTGGGTACCATGGGTCTACGTCAGCATCTTCACCAAGGTCGGATTCAAAACGTTCGGGTATGTTCAACAGTTTCAAATATTTACTATAGATGGAAACAGCTTTCACTTTCGCATCGTGTCACTACAGTGTATCTTGTGTCAACAGATTGACCCCGTCTGATAACATAAGAACTGTCCAGATGGTCATTTTCCCATTGTAATATTACACTTTCATTTACATTGTTTGTGTTAACTGTCACAATCATCGACAATTATGATTGTTACGAATATTTTACTCACTTTTAAAAATAACAAGTACAATAACTAAACAGGAGGAAAACAAATTTAATGGAAAATCAAAACTATATACTTTCGACTAATTATAGATATTTTGGAAGTGACCTCATTGCTCTAGAATATGAGGAGCAGACTTATATCATTAACATGCATGGTAAGTTGGTAATACTTCAATTATATGGGGCTCAGTCAAAGAGAAACAAGCAATTGTAGCATATTATGTACATATCTTAGTGTGCACATTTCGTTTGTTTGGTTTTCGTGTGTATTTTTTCTGGGAACATATATATTATCATGTTTATTGTAAATTTATAAATTTGCCTTTTGTGTACAATTTTAGTATATCATTGCCTCCATCTTAGGTGACTCCTCTCGATATTTCTCGGATGAATCCCGTTTATCCAAGTACATCCGCCGTATCGTAAGAGAAGGTGACAGAGAAAGACGGCTTACAGCAGCTAAGCAATTCAAGGATTACCTGAGGACTGGGGAGGGATCAAAGGTCATTATATCCATCGTAATGTATTAAGTTTCTCAAAAATAAATATAACATAACTTAAAATTAATGAGATTAATTACAGAATGATATCAACATTGGTGTTTGTATTGAAGTCATCACTATAGCCTTCTAAACCATAGAAATGAAATAGGACCCCATATTTTTGAAATGTACTGAGTGAATTCAACTGATCAAAAATGGACAAAGTTTTTAAAATATTTAGTACAAACCTAGAGCATTATTAATTGTGCAGGATATATTTCATTTGAGAAGTATTCATGAATGTAACTGTTATATGTTGTACCGTTTCCTGTTTTAGGCTACTGCCAAGATAGCAGATGACATTTTGGTTGCATTGCAAGATATTTTTTATGAGAGGTAATTATACAGAGTGGATGCTAAATGCTTGGTAATGGGACAAGACGATGCACTTGCTCTATCGTCGCTCACCATGTATATAAAAAGTTGGTCGGAATGTCTCACCATGTACATAAAAAGTTGGTTGGAGTCCCTTCACGATTAACTGATACACTGTCCTACTCCCCGTGTCAAGTGGGTTCAGCATGTTAACAATGCCAGTTGGAGTGCTTTAACGATTTTAAACAGCAAAGTTTTCTTAATGCTCTCTATGTCTGACAATAGGCCCATTTCTGGTGATAAACCCACATATCTTTTTGGTCTTGTAGAAATACATGTGCTGGCAAAAAATGTTTCATGTTTTTAGCAATAAACCTACTCCCTACTGAAAGTAAGATAAAATGCATTGGGCCAGTATTTTTACTTTCTAATTTTTACAATAACTGCTACATCACATTTGAAATAATGATTTATTAGTCAAGCTATAACATAATAAAGCTTCAGTAGATTTTGAAAAGATAATGGAAAATGTAGCTCAAAGTCCAAATGATTGGAAAAGTGGTACCGAGTTTTAAAAACGGAATTACCCAAAATATAAGATATCAATGGAATCAATTTTTTTTCAGAACATCTCGAGAACTGAAGCAAGAGATTGCTGTTTGTGTTGGGATTGTTGGAGGAAACATGGGCCATGATGCACAAAGGTAAAATGGACTTCTTTGTGATTTTACAATCTTGTACAGTTTTCAATGCTTCCTCCCTCCCCCTCCTGCTAATTTTTTTGACAGATCTGACTGGATTTACTCTTCAATTTATTGGTAACTTATTTCTCTCCATTTATAATTGGAAGTCTGAGTATCAGCCTCAGAACCTTTTGTATTTTTGTGCTGAAAATTTAAAAACCTACTACTAGATAAATTCAGGGAATAGAGCTTACACTGGTACTTTAGTGGTCATTTTTTGTGTTTTGATATCCCTGGCTTGGATACCACTTAGTATGCAAGGCGATTAAAGGGTAAGACAAACAAAGCGAGTCCAGAAACCAGTTGGTGATTGAAATAAACAAGAACCAACTTAATCCAAGCTTGTTGCGATTGATTATCTCGCTTTGTTTAACCAGGAAAGATATGTCACATATATCATGACATATTGAGTTAATTCAGTATTCAAATGTAACTATATTGAATTTTAATTCAGTGCCAAGAATTTTAAATCCCATGTTGTGATAAAATGACATCAGTAAAATACTTTAACGTTGTCAATATTTTCTTACAGGTATTTCCATTGGCTCTTTGACCAGACAAACAATGTGATTGAGGATGACATTAAATCTCTTTTTCTGGACTCCCTGCTTGAGGTTGGTACTTCTGTTCTATTTGTTGACAGTATACTAATAGTTCTTGGTATATCGTGAACATATCTTTTATCACATGAATTTGTGTTATTTACTGGTATACAGAATTTCTATTGTATTATTTACTTATATCAAAAGTGTTTTTGGTTTTCCTTATTCAGGCCTTAAAATGTGATGAGAAGAAGCAGTCATCTGGAAATTTGATGCCGGTAAATATGTCTTCAGATTACAATTAAATTAGGATTAAATTTTTCAAAATTGTTGCATTGTTTTCTTTGAAAATATTCCAGGAATTTGTCACTGGACTTTTTTTATCTGTTGGTTTTTTGTGTAGATCTCATTGGTCAGCGATTAATGTACATGTTGTGTTTTTGAATGGAAGTTCTGAAAGAGATTTTTACTAGTTACTTGAATTATGGTTGAATTACCTCCCCTCATATAATACCTTTCAGACTATAATTTTGTTTCAATGTCCTGAAGGACAATACAAGCCATGAACATCACTGACATGACGTAGAAGGACAAAACAGTTGTACAGTGCAGTTTAATTCCTTATTCGGCTATACTGTATTTAATTCAAAATGTATTGAAAAGCATTTTTTACTTCTGCATCTTTTATCTTGTCTTAAATGTGTTCTTTTTAATTTTTTAAAAATTTTTCCCTAAACAAAATATACCACCATTACAATCACAAAATGAAATATGACTATTGCTGTTGTTAGATACGTCCTCATTCTGTAATAGTCATGTTTCTCTTCTTTATCTGTAATGATTATGTTCCCTTACTGTAACTGTAATAGTTATGTATCCACCTCAAACTGTTTTGATTATGTCCCTTTCTTGTGACAGATGGTAATGACCAATGTCCAGACATTACTGGAGAACGCTGACACGCCAGAGTTACTGATGTCGGTCATCAATGTCATACTTCATATAGCCAAGCACTACCAGCATGTGTTTGACTCTCACTTCAGGGTAGGCTCACTTTCTTCCAGTGATGCAATAAAATCTTGTATCCAATAAATTGTTTTAATGTTGCAGAAATATTTGTTAACTGCTTTATTACTCATTGATTTCCAAATGTGTATTCAACTTGATAAAGAATCTATTATTATAAACTTTAGAGACCAGACTGCTTTTAATTGAAGAAAGAGCTAAATTTTACAAAGAAAGTTTAGAAGTTGTTATAACAGAGATAGTATCTTTAGTTATCCGAATAGTATACATATGCATTTTGCAATCTTTATTAGCATTAGTGTAAATGAAAATATTATAAACTGCTAGTACCTGATTGGCAGACATTTGACATCAACTGAATCATCCAACATTGATTTTGTTCCTCCTCAGGATACAGTTGACATCTTGGTAGGATGGCACATAGATTCCACCCAGAAGGACACATTGATAAATTTTACTTCATCAGCCTTGATTGAATTCCACACATTCTGGGTATTAGACCTGACCTTTTCTGTCACCCTACTTGGACAGTTCTTGGAAGACATGGAGGCATATGCCGAGGTAATGCAATAAAGTACTAGATATTGGGTTTGATATGTTTGTGGCTGACATGGACAGTCTGTTGAGGAATGGGAGGCTATGTTGAGGAATGGGAGGCTATGTTGGGGAATGGGAGGCTATGTTGAGGAATGGGAGGCTATGTTGAGGTATAGTAATACTGGAGTAGGCTGTATGATCCATGGAGTTTTCCATTACTACCTTGTCCATCTTTGGGCAGAAGGGACATCATAAAGAAAAATGTCAATGCTTTGTAACCTTCTTGAAATATAACAAAATTTTTCAGTTTCCTCAGGTTATATTTGATAACAGAAAATGGTTTTAGATTGGTAAAAATTTGTTGCTGTCATATACTAAAGTTTTGATGCTTCTCTAGGACTTGACCTACAGTGGATCAGATCGCGCCTATGAGGAAGACTGTGTGTGTAAGATCTCAGCCCTTCTCAAAGTGTTTACAACAGTGGTGAAGAGTCTGGGGGACAGTCTACAGCCTGGGAATAGTAGTCAGATCACACGCGAGTATATCATAGAGGTAAGTCTGGGGGACAGTACAGCCAGGGAGCAGTAGTCAGATCACACGCGAGTATATCATAGAGGTAAGTCTGGAGGACAGTACAGCCAGGGAGCAGTAGTCAGATCACACGCGAGTATATCATAGAGGTAAGTCTGGGGGACAGTACAGCCAGGGAGCAGTAGTCAGATCACACGCGAGTATATCATAGAGGTAAGTCTGGAGGACAGAACAGCCAGGGAGCAGTAGTCAGATCACACACGAGTATATCATAGAGGTAAGTCTGGAGGACAGAACAGCCAGGGAGCAGTAGTCAGATCACACACGAGTATATCATAGAGGTAAGTCTGGGGGACAGTACAGCCAGGGAGCAGTAGTCAGATCACACGCGAGTATATCATAGAGGTAAGTCTGGGGGACAGTACAGCCAGGGAGCAGTAGTCAGATCACACGCGAGTATATCATAGAGGTAAGTCTGGGGGACAGTACAGCCAGGGAGCAGTAGTCAGATCACACGCGAGTATATCATAGAGGTAAGTCTGGAGGACAGTACAGCCAGGGAGCAGTAGTCCGATCACACGCGAGTATATCATAGAGGTAAGTCTGGGGGACAGTACAGCCAGGGAGCAGTAGTCAGATCACACGCGAGTATATCATAGAGGTAAGTCTGGGGGACAGTACAGCCAGGGAGCAGTAGTCAGATCACACGCGAGTATATCATAGAGGTAAGTCTGGGGGACAGTACAGCCAGGGAGCAGTAGTCAGATCACACATGAGTATATCATAGAGGTAAGTCTGGGGGACAGTCTACACTTGAGTAACAGTAGTTGGATCTTGAAGGAATGTTGGAACATGAATATTCCAAACCTTTCCCCAGCCCCGTCCCCAGATCCAGGAGAAGGGATGCATTTTCTTTCTCCTTGTCTGAAAAAAATATTATGCATGCAGTATATTCTTTTCTTTATACTTTGGTTGGGTTGTCACACTCCTAAAATTTCATGAGTTATGGACTTGAAATCACATTATACAGAACCTAAATCATTGAGAAAGTTAAGCTTTATGTTTTGATAAAGCAAAAATTTATGGATTATAGCTGTATATTATAAAAGTTTTGTGTCATTGTTTATTCAACATCCATACAGATGGTAGAGGTTGTATCTTTTACTATTGGTTAGGTTCTGGACAGAATCGTGAAGAGTGTGGAAATAGTTGTGAAGAGCTACTTCTCGGAGTCTGTACTTATCACAGGTAAGACTTACTTGAATGAATGTTAGACTGGGAGTAAAATTCCCTTGCCACTTAGGTCTCATCAGACTAAGTAAAATTATAAAATGTCATTTAAGTCATTAGTTTTTGTTTACCTGTACTTTGTATTGTTAGTAAAATATTGTTTGAATCATCACTTTCCATTTAGCTATACTTTGTATTGTTAGTAAAGTATTGTTTGAATCATCACTTTTTGTTTAGCTATACTTTGTATTGTTAGTTAAATGTTGTTTGAACCATGACTTTCTCTTAACCTATGCTTTGTGTCTATTTTTTAGCCAACCGTTGTGTGTGCCTATTGGTCCACCAGCTTCAGACAGATGTTGTTCACAGTAACTGCCTCTTGTCCTTTATCCTCACTCAAACTGGACGGGTTGACATAGTCAGCTACAAGTACATCCACTCTTTACTGACTACCACACAGAAGGTCAGTTAAGCACATCTTTGTATATCTATCTCATTAGCATTACTATGAAATGGTATTTGTGTACTTCCTTTTTTTTAATTAATATAGTGTATATCTTTTACTAGATTTAAAACATATTTCTTAGGGAGAAACCAAACTTTGGTTCATACATTCAGTTATACTTATTCCATAAACGCTGTGTCATCAAAACATCTACTTCACACTTGGACTCAAAAATAAAAAGTTTAGTTTGCTGCCAATTATTTCCAAGCAAATTATCAATTGAACTCAATGAATGGTACCCCTATGCAAAAACCTCTTTGTTTAGATAAGATGTTTTACAGGAATAGCCCTTCTAGAAAATTGTGGAAACAATACACATTTACTACAGAATGCTGAATTCCATATTTATAAAACTGATACTGTTCTAAGATTCTTATGCATATAGTATATCAATATCTCATTTTGATGTGTTAAACAAATCAGAGCCGGATGATTTGTGATAATTTCTGATGCATTCATGTGCTAAGAATGTTGTCTTGATGTCATTGTGATCTTTTACAGGTGATAGAAATGTATGGGACCCAGCTTACTGTGTCGTTTCTGTCACAACTTCTGGTGCCTGGCTCCTTACTTCAGCAGTGTCGGTTCTCACAGAGTGAGGAGGTAAAATCGTATAGTAAATCAGTCATTAAAGTCCTTGTTTCTTATATAGTCAGTGGTCACTGGAACCCAAATAGGTATCTGAGAATGATAGAGGCACCTGTAACATATAAAAGATTATGTAAACTTGACATACTGACAGTAATATCTGGGTTTGGCATAAGAAATAAAAATATGCAAGAAATGAATAATGATAAGTTCTTTAATGTACATATTTTAGCTTTTCCAAATTTCAACAAAGAGTTAATTTGATACTTACAGAGATTCAAAGGATATTACTTTGTCAAACACATACAGGCATATATGAATATATTTAATTAAAATGTATTTCAGAACGTCCATCTTGTAAGCCTAGTTTACAGAGGTTTCCAGATAATGCAGAATGCTATTCAGAAGACTTTGATAAGAAGTAAGATTTGGTTTATTTTCAGGTTGTAGAACAATTGATGGTGCTGTATCATGATGTCATGGCCCTAAAGAGTGTTCCATTGTTGGAGGAGGCTTACAAGTAAGATCTACTTCTTATATAACATATTGAACAAGGTACTAATGTGACTGCAGGTGATTGCTAGTTCAAGTTGTAGGATTTTTTACTATACAGTTTGAAATATTCACAGGAGAATTAATTTCACTATATTCACAATCATTACAGTTAGGGTGAAATTTAATACTCTGCAAATATTTCTTCAGTAAATTAAAATCTTAGAAAAAGTTAAATATATGTCTGTATTATGTTTGCTGTGCTGCATGACACAAAAGAGTGTTGTAGAAATGCTGTCCTTGTGAAATAGGGAACAACTGTGATATCTGTCCCACAAGACAACTGTAGGAAACATCTGAATAGTCAGTGTTTATCTCTTTATCATCATTTTGTTATGTCCAAACTTGGCCAATAAAATGTTGAGGTGGGTGATCTAGAGAGACATTTAGTTCATAGGATATTGCTTTTAAAATATAAGAACATTTCTTTATATCTGTTGAAATACAAAAAGTGAAAAGTTGTTGACAAGTTTAAAACGTTTTTGAGATAGATGTCAAAAAAGTGCCACTGGGTGTTGATGAATCAGAGGTGCCATTATGTAAACTGTGTTATCTGTGTATCCAGGTTGATCGTAGGTGACCTACAGCGTGCCTACAACCTGCTGTTGTTAGAGGCGGAGGAGGGAGTGGTGGTTAATCTTATCCCTAACAATCCTTTTGAGGCCACACACTACACCGTCTTACAGGCTCAGACTGTCTGTGTATTCAACCTGTGTGCTCTGGCAGAGATTGGCAACACCAAAAATAACCTTATTGCTGTAAGTTCTTTCAATTCATGCCTTACAAAAGAGTTATTGGATTTGAGAGTGAGTGTTTCATCTGATAACTAGTGTGACAGAAACCTGTGAAGTCGGATCAGGCAGTATGATGGTATACATAGGTTGTACTTTGTAGTTTTCATTGGAAGAGAAACTACAGCAATATGCTGAATATGGCAGGGTGTTGGAACACTCCAGCAATAATATTTTTCTATAGTTGAAAGATAAATCCAAGGTGTTTGATGTAGTTCATGAAGTAATTCTTTATTTATCCTTACTATCATTTACTTACAAGAACTTGTTACAAGAGAAAACTTTAGAAAATCATTGTAAACGTTCCACATTATACCATATGACTGGTAGATTATTGTAGTAAAGTTTGATAAACACTATGTATTTTTCAGATGTGGGCACTCTCTCCCAGCATATTTGACCTGATCAGTCGACATTTTGATCCACTGGAGGTGTCAGTGGCTGAAAGATAT
This sequence comes from Ylistrum balloti, assembly GCF_031769215.1. Classification (NCBI taxonomy): domain Eukaryota; kingdom Metazoa; phylum Mollusca; class Bivalvia; order Pectinida; family Pectinidae; genus Ylistrum; species Ylistrum balloti. The sequence continues at coordinate 138,065 of NW_026782795.1, read as the reverse complement.
CCAGCCATACAGTATGCCATCCTCAACGCTCTCTTCTCCCACTGTACCAGGTATTAACCTTTCATTCCCTGGTAATCAGCACTCTCTTCTCCCACTGTACCAGGTATTAACCTTTCTTTGCCTGGTAATCAACACTCTCTTCTCCCACTGTACCAGGTATTAACCTTTCTTTGCCTGGTAATCAACACTCTCTTCTCCCACTGTACCAGGTATTAACCTTTCTTTGCCTGATAATCAACACTCTCTTCTCCCACTGTAACAGGTATTAACCTTTCTTTGCCTGGTAATCAACACTCTCTTCTCCCACTGTACCAGGTATTAACCTTTCTTTGCCTGGTAATCAACACTCTCTTCTCCCACTGTACCAGGTATTAAACTTTCTTTCCCTGGCAATGTATTATAAATCACTACATACTTATATTAGAGATACAGTGAAACTTGTTTAATCTGAAAGTCGACCATCAACCATCAGTCAAGTTAAGGGCGTTTTCAGCTTGTGAATCTTTCATTTTGAGACAGTATTTGGTTATAAAATATTCATGTCTGATTTAATGAAATATATGTTTCTGTGAAATAAAATATACAGAGTAATTTAAGTGATAAAAAAATTCCAGGTGTTGGACCCTGTTTCAATGTGTTCATTTTTGTTAAATGGTAACATTCTTTTCCTTGTCTTCAATCCTGTTGTTTTGTTATGCTCCCAGAAGGGAGAACACATAGTAGCTGTTTTGTAAGGATTCAAAGGAAATTTTGTGCTTGTCCTTTGTAGACATGGGAATTTCATATCGAGCAGCAGTTTGCTGACACAGAATTCTTATAAGGAAGGCTCTGTACTGGCTAATGTCAGTCCGACTACCAGCAACAATTTCTCACGGATTCTTAGACTACTAACAGGACTCCTGGACAGCAACAGTACATCCTACGATAGTCGGTGAGTGCTTAGGACATAATATTTTTAAAGAGTAGCAGCGATATAACAGCTTTACTGAACATCAGGGATATAACAGCTTTACTGAGTATCAGGGATATAACAGCTTTACTGAGTGCCAGGGATATAACAGCTTTACTGAGTGCCAGGGATATAACAGCTTTACTGAGTATCAGGGATATAACAGCTTTACTGAGTATCAGAGATATTACAGCTTTACTGAGTATCAGGGATATTACAGCTTTACTGAGTATCAGAGATATAACAGCTTTACTGAGTATCAGGGATATAACAGCTTTACTGAGTGCCAGGGATATAACAGCTTTACTGAGTATCAGGGATATAACAGCTTTACTGAGTATCAGGGATATAACAGCTTTACTGAGTATCAGGAATATAACAGCTTTACTGAGTGCCAGGGATATAACAGCTTTATTGAGTATCAGAGATATAACAGCTTTACTGAGTATCAGGGATATAACAGCTTTACTGAGTATCAGGGATATAACAGCTTACTGAGTATCAGGGATATAACAGCTTTACTGAGTATCAGAGATATAACAGCTTTACTGAGTATCAGGGATATAACAGCTTTACTGAGTATCAGGGATATAACAGCTTTACTGAGTATCAGGGATATAACAGCTTTACTGAGTATCAGGGATATAACAGCTTTACTGAGTATCAGGGATATAACAGCTTTACTGAGTGCCAGGGATATAACAGCTTTATTGAGTATCAGAGATATTACAGCTTTACTGAGTGCCAGGGATATAACAGCTTTACTGAGTGCCAGGGATATAACAGCTTTACTGAGTATCAGGGATATAACAGCTTTACTGAGTATCAGGGATATAACAGCTTTACTGAGTGCCAGGGATATAACAGCTTTACTGAGTGCCAGGGATATAACAGCTTTACTGAGTATCAGAGATATAACAGCTTTACTGAGTATCAGAGATATAACAGCTTTACTGAGTATCAGGGATATAACAGCTTTACTGAGTGCCAGGGATATAACAGCTTTACTGAGTGCCAGGGATATAACAGCTTTACTGAGTATCAGAGATATAACAGCTTTACTGAGTGCCAGGGATAACAGCTTTACTGAGTATCAGGGATATAACAGCTTTACTGAGTGCCAGGGATATAACAGCTTTACTGAGTATCAGGGATTTAACAGCTTTACTGTGTATCAGGGATATAACAGCTTTACTGAGTGCCAGGGATATAACAGCTTTATTGAGTATCAGGGATATAACAGCTTTACTGAGTGCCAGGGATATAACAGCTTTACTGAGTGCCAGGGATATAACAGCTTTACTGAGTATCAGAGATATAACAGCTTTACTGAGTGCCAGGGATAACAGCTTTACTGAGTATCAGGGATATAACAGCTTTACTGAGTGCCAGGGATATAACAGCTTTACTGAGTATCAGGGATATAACAGCTTTACTGAGTGCCAGGGATATAACAGCTTTACTGAGTGCCAGGGATATAACAGCTTTACTGAGTGCCAGGGATATAACAGCTTTACTGAGTATCAGAGATATTACAGCTTTACTGAGTATCAGAGATATAACAGCTTTACTGAGTGCCAGGGATATAACAGCTTTACTGAGTATCAGAGATATAACAGCTTTACTGAGTATCAGAGATATAACAGCTTTACTGAGTGCCAGGGATAACAGCTTTACTGAGTATCAGGGATATAACAGCTTTACTGAGTGCCAGGGATATAACAGCTTTACTGAGTGCCAGGGATATAACAGCTTTACTGAGTGCCAGGGATATAACAGCTTTACTGAGTATCAGGGATATAACAGCTTTACTGAGTATCAGGGATATAACAGCTTTACTGAGTATCAGAGATATAACAGCTTTACTGAGTGCCAGGGATATAACAGCTTTACTGAGTATCAGAGATATAACAGCTTTACAGAGTGCCAGGGATATAACAGCTTTACTGAGTATCAGAGATATAACAGCTTTACTGAGTGCCAGGGATATAACAGCTTTACTGAGTGCCAGGGATATAACAGCTTTACTGAGTGCCAGGGATATAACAGCTTTACTGAGTGCCAGGGATATAACAGCTTTACTGAGTATCAGGGATATAACAGCTTTACTGAGTATCAGAGATATAACAGCTTTACTGAGTATCAGAGATATAACAGCTTTACTGAGTGCCAGGGATATAACAGCTTTACTGAGTATCAGAGATATAACAGCTTTACTGAGTATCAGAGATATAACAGCTTTACTGAGTGCCAGGGATAACAGCTTTACTGAGTATCAGGGATATAACAGCTTTACTGAGTGCCAGGGATATAACAGCTTTACTGAGTGCCAGGGATATAACAGCTTTACTGAGTGCCAGGGATATAACAGCTTTACTGAGTATCAGGGATATAACAGCTTTACTGAGTATCAGGGATATAACAGCTTTACTGAGTATCAGGGATATAACAGCTTTACTGAGTATCAGAGATATAACAGCTTTACTGAGTGCCAGGGATATAACAGCTTTACTGAGTATCAGAGATATAACAGCTTTACTGAGTATCAGAGATATAACAGCTTTACTGAGTGCCAGGGATAACAGCTTTACTGAGTATCAGGGATATAACAGCTTTACTGAGTGCCAGGGATATAACAGCTTTACTGAGTGCCAGGGATATAACAGCTTTACTGAGTGCCAGGGATATAACAGCTTTACTGAGTATCAGGGATATAACAGCTTTACTGAGTATCAGGGATATAACAGCTTTACTGAGTATCAGGGATATAACAGCTTTACTGAGTGCCAGGGATATAACAGCTTTACTGAGTATCAGGGATATAACAGCTTTACTGAGTGCCAGGGATATAACAGCTTTACTGAGTGCCAGGGATATAACAGCTTACTGAGTATCAGGGATATAACAGCTTTACTGAGTATCAGGGATATAACAGCTTTACTGAGTATCAGGGATATAACAGCTTTACTGAGTATCAGGGATATAACAGCTTTACTGAGTATCAGGGATATAACAGCTTTACTGAGTATCAGGGATATAACAGCTTTACTGAGTATCAGGGATATAACAGCTTTACTGAGTATCAGAGATATAACAGCTTTACTGAGTATCAGGGATATAACAGCTTTACTGAGTATCAGAGATATAACAGCTTTACTGAGTGCCAGGGATATAACAGCTTTACTGAGTATCAGAGATATTACAGCTTTACTGAGTATCAGGGATATAACAGCTTTACTGAGTATCAGAGATATTACAGCTTTACTGAGTATCAGGGATATAACAGCTTTACTGAGTATCAGGGATATAACAGCTTTACTGAGTATCAGGGATATAACAGCTTTACTGAGTATCAGAGATATTACAGCTTTACTGAGTATCAGGGATATAACAGCTTTACTGAGTATCAGGGATATAACAGCTTTACTGAGTATCAGAGATATTACAGCTTTACTGAGTATCAGGGATATAACAGCTTTACTGAGTATCGGATATAACAGTTTTACTGAATATCAGAGATATAACAGCTTTTCTGAATATCAGATATTACAGCTTTACTGAGTATCAGGGATATAACAGCTTTACTGAATATCAGAGATATTACAGCTTTACTGAGTATCAGGGATATAACAGCTTTACTGAGTATCAGGGATATAACAGCTTTACTGAGTATCAGGGATATAACAGCTTTACTGAGTATCAGAGATATTACAGCTTTACTGAGTATCAGGGATATAACAGCTTTACTGAGTATCAGGGATATAACAGCTTTACTGAGTATCAGAGATATTACAGCTTTACTGAGTATCAGGGATATAACAGCTTTACTGAGTATCGGATATAACAGTTTTACTGAATATCAGAGATATAACAGCTTTTCTGAATATCAGATATTACAGCTTTACTGAGTATCAGGGATATAACAGCTTTACTGAGTATCAGAGATATAACAGCTTTACTGAGTATCAGATATTACAGCTTTACTGAGTATCAGATATGAAATAACTTTTCTGAGAATTGGTTATAAAACAATGAAATTTACTGAGTATTGATATATAACACTGTATTCTATCAAATAAGAAAATTTGTTTGTGTTACACAGTTGTCTTTGCCTGAAGTGGATTGGGGACATCATCTCAAGTCTAAATAGTAGCACTCATATCTTCTCCATGGATGACTTTGTTGTCCTCATCAGGGTTGTTATACACCTGGGTAAGTGATCTGGTAATTGTGTATCATATGTTGTATTGTATATAGCACCACAGTTATCCTGTAGTAAGCCCAACACATAACCTCCAACATTAGGTGAGGAGGTGGGCTTATTACTAAATAATGATAAAGCATTGGTTGGTATTCTACTGGACTGATACCTACATGTGTTAGATTCTTATCAGGTATTGGTTTGATGAAAGATTAATATCCTTCACAGAAAGTCAGGAAAACATTTCATTTATACATTTGTCTAACTATTTTCATGTGTATAAAGCAGTATTTGATAGTTTGTGTGTAGTTATGTACAGGTCACAGTCAGGACCTCCAGACCACCATGGCTATCTGTCTGTGTCTAATGTTTGTGTGTAGTTATGTACAGGTCACAGTCAGGACCTCCAGACCACCATGGCTATCTGTCTGTGTCTAATGTTTGTGTGTAGTTATGTACAGGTCACAGTCAGGACCTCCAGACCACCATGGCTATCTGTCTGTGTCTAATGTTTGTGTGTTGTTTTGTACAGGTCACAGTCAGGACCTCCAGACCACCATGGCTATCTGTCTGTGTCTAATGTTTGTGTGTTGTTTTGTACAGGTCACAGTCAGGACCTCCAGACCACCATGGCTATCTGTCTGTGTCTAATGTTAGTGTGTAGTTATGTACAGGTCACAGTCAGGACCTTCAGACCACCATGGCTATCTGTCTGTGTCTAATGTTTGTGTGTATTTATGTACAGGTCACAGTTAGGACCTTCAGACCACCATAGCTATCTGTCTGTGTCTAATGTTTGGTGTAGTTATGTACAGGTCACAGTCAGGACCTTCAGACCACCATAGCTATCTGTCTGTGTCTAGTCTTTGTGTGTTGTTTTGTACAGGTCACAGTTAGGACCTTCAGACCACCATGGCTATCTGTCTGTGTCTAGTCTTTGTGTGTTGTTTTGTACAGGTCACAGTCAGGACCTCCAGACCACCATAGCTATCTGTCTGTGTCTAGTCTTTGTGTGTTGTTTTGTACAGGTCACAGTTAGGACCTTCAGACCACCATAGCTATCTGTCTGTGTCTAATGTTTGTGTGTAGTTATGTACAGGTCACAGTCCGGACCTCCAGACCACCATAGCTATCTGTCTGTGTCTAGTCTTTGTTTGTTGTTATGTACAGGTCACAGTCAGGACCTCCAGACCACCATGGCTATCTGTCTGTGTCTAATGTTTGTGTGTTGTTTTGTACAGGTCACAGTCAGGACCTCCAGACCACCATGGCTATCTGTCTGTGTCTAATGTTTGTGTGTTGTTTTGTACAGGTCACAGTCAGGACCTCCAGACCACCATGGCTATCTGTCTGTGTCTAATGTTTGTGTGTTGTTTTGTACAGGTCACAGTCAGGACCTCCAGACCACCATGGCTATCTGTCTGTGTCTAATGTTTGTGTGTTGTTTTGTACAGGTCACAGTCAGGACCTCCAGACCACCATGGCTATCTGTCTGTGTCTAATGTTTGTGTGTTGTTTTGTACAGGTCACAGTCAGGACCTCCAGACCACCATGGCTATCTGTCTGTGTCTAATGTTTGTGTGTTGTTTTGTACAGGTCACAGTCAGGACCTCCAGACCACCATGGCTATCTGTCTGTGTCTACAGAATATCTTCAGGATGAACAACAATTTACCATCATCTATAATGCAGAAGTAAGAATTGATACCTCTTATTAATCAGTATTGAGAACATTAAGACTTCAATTTGTGTTCCATATGGTGTCTTTTTGTAGAACCTTAAAATTTGATTCCAAACAGTATTTGATATCAAGAAGATGAAAATATATATGTATTATACATTTTATTATAAGATCAATAGGTATTATTACAAAGCAGTGATGAAACAAATATTCTCAAAGTCAAGAAATGGACCTATTACAAAGCAGTGATGAAACAAATATTCTCAAAGTCAAGAGGTAGACCTATTACAGGACAGTGACGATGCAGTTTTGTAGGAACAGTAGTAGAATCTTGTGGGTTTATTTTAAAGCCTAGGCCTGCTGTTGTTTAAAGACTTGTGTGCTGATGTTGGTCCTGATGCTGTGTTTCAGAAGTGTCAAGTTGAGTGTGTATAAGCTGACAGACAACAGGATGGCGGTTAGAGAGGCATTCTTCAGATTACTCAAACTCCTCCCAGTAAATGTTACAACTAGGTGAGACACCTTAAAACCACTGGATATAATGCTTTTACAGATTCTGTTGTACTTGTGTAAGAAGCTGCAGTGAAATAATGCCAGCTTTCTTTTTGAAGTTTAACATTTACATTTATTCCTTTTTAGTGAAAATTTTTGTCCTGAAAAGGAGAGTAAATTTCATGAAATGGTTGTACAGAAATATGTTGTTATGCAATCATGCTGCAGTATTGATTGTTCCAAATATTTGATATATGTGGGGTTTATTTTTCAGACTGACTAGCCTGTTACACCTGTGTGATGATAGTGACCAGGCGGTCAGTTTACAGGAGGGAGCTGAAGGAGTCACTGCGGCTTGGCTTGCTAAGGGGTATCACATGAATAAGATCCCTAGCGGGGGTTTCCACTCTCTTAACTTCAGGCATGTGATGGCCTTCATCCTCAACAATACACAACCTGTGTAAGTTGCTGCCAGTATGTCAAAAATGACAAATTTTCAGGGTCACAGAGGTCAAATGTACAAAAGACATTTCAATGATGCCCAAGGGCACTGGTATTGGGTTGGTTTGATGGTGGGATGAAAGGCTAACAAGTTATTCAAATGAATGACCTTGTCTCAGGGTTCAAATGTATTTATGTATCCAAATGTAACTCTGTGTGTCTCCATTTGACTTTTTTCTCATAACTATATTTTTCTGATATATCCCTTTATATACAGACAATCTGGAAGTTGGAATTGGCTAGAGGCAATGTTCTATAGCTGCCAGCCTTCAACACAGGACCCACGACATTCATCTGACAGCTTCAATCTCAGAGACTTTGTAAGAATGAGTACTCTTACTACCGATGAAGGGAAGGTGTGAACGTTTCAAGTACTGTAGTACTGAACAAAGTATTGATAGTATTGTACTGAAGTACTTCACCAATCGAATTCCTTAAATTTATGCAACAAGCTCTCTGATTGGCAGAGCCAAGTCTAGATCGATTGTGGGTGGAGCCAGGTGAAAAAATACTGTGCAGACATCGGCATTTTACAAACACTCGACTGTCGCGAGAGGTTAATTGGAAGAGTCCAAGTCACAGGTGGCTTCAGATCAGACCTAATTGGGTTGTCCCATTTTTTTCGTTCTACACCCAATGATACCTTGCTTTTCCATCGATGGTACAACGAGAAAACGAAAATTACTCAGTACTAAACTAATTTACGTACAAAATATATATCAACAGGTTAGATCACTGGGACCGGAGAATTCATAACATCTTAACAGTGAATATAGTCATATAGTCATTCTGTACTAGTTTTATTTATTTATTTATTTTTTTGAAAGGGGGGGGGGGGGAAGGGTTGGCTCAAAATATTTCAGTTTAAGCCCAAGCTCTATTATATGTAACAAAGAATTACGAATTACCTGGGACCTCCTGATATATGCCGATAATTCATACTGCATTAAAAAATAAAGGAATTCTGTGGTCCCATATATTTTTTATTTTATTTTTTATCTTTCCATCGAAAATTATACATATCCGCAACATGTGAAAAAACTTTGAAGTTGGTTGGGCGGAATATCTAGAGCATTTACTACTGCAAGTTCCAGAAATTCTGACACAAGTTGGGTATTTGCCCGAAGCCTCTGTCTCATGACATTGAATACATATTCAGTTACGTTGTATTCCGGGGAATAAGGCGGCTGAAAAACCAGGGACACGCCATATTCTTTCAGCATATTTCTTAAAATGCGCTCTCCCTGTCTACGGTGATGGAATCCACAATTATCCATCACAACCACATCGCCTTGTACAAAAACAGGATTCCCCATATCGTTCGTATCGGACATAATTTCGTCGAAGAAAATTTTGCGTACTGTTGCCGTCGTCGGACATTTTTCCAGCGATTACTTAGTAATTGTTATGTAACTGATAGTGTACAATAACTCCGCCTACCGGAACAAATTGGATGTCAGATCAACTATTCAGGTTGTCTAAACTCCGCCCCCGACCAATCACAGAGGTCGTTGTATACTTGACTCGATTATTTGAATACTTCAATACAATAGTATCAATACTTTGTTCAATACTATAGTAAGTGTGTCGTTCACACCTTCCCTTCATCGGTAGTAATCCTAGAATTTCACAGCACCCTGAAAATTGTGCAAAATTTAAACTGTCAAATACATTACATTGTAATAAAATTTCCAAGTTAGCATTCCTGAAGAGTTCTGGTCTACATTCGTGTCTCTCCAGTTTGTAGTTGTTTTGCTTGTTATTTTAAAGGGTGACACAACAGTCTATACCAAATGATTTTTAACCACATTCAAAATGCTGAAATATACAATCAAATTGTATGGACTAAATTGGAATTAAAAAATATGAAAAATTGATTATAATTGTAGCAAGTTATTTGATATGGAACTCACTGGTTGCCATGTACCTTTATGTAGGTGGATGGCAATGAAGGAATGTTATGGTTCTGGGCTACTTGGGAGGCAGCTCAGTATTGTGTATTAAACCGTCTGAGAACACCACTTGGTAAACCTCAGGACACTTTCACATCAATAGAGAGTGTAATCAAGACAGTTGCCATTGACATGCAGAGCCACCTACAGGAGGACACAGAAAAATCAAAGGGAGACCATAAGAAAGGTAACTAAAAGTCTGATGAGTTTGTGATCAGAAAAGTCATATTTATTCTTGCTGATTAGTGATTGTTTGTATATGTAATTGATCATCTAGATATGCAGAAATTACAAGTTTATTCATTTTAGTTTGAAACTAAAATAACAGTCAGCTCTTTAAATCAAGTACATATTACAGTCTTTAATATAAAGAAAAATGATTAGGTATAGCAATATATTCAGAGACCATTTAGACCATCCATGCAACTTTGAAATTATGGGTCAATATATGTCCGTGCAAAATAAGCTATCATATAAAAAGATTTTTATTTCACAAACCATACTTGTTGTTAGTTCATGGTGTTTGATCCCAGTTAGTCTTACATTTTTAGCCCACTCTCATCAGATGGTTGGCTATTCAAATCGCTCTGCATCCATGGTCCGTCTACCTGTCTGTAAACAGTTTTTGATATGGCTATTTCTTGAGAAGTTATGGATGGACCTTTCTTAAATTTCATATGTAGGTTCCCCTTGGTCTCTAGTTGTACTCATTTGATTTTGGTCTGATCAAAAAACAAAATGGCTGAGACAGTTTTGATTTTGACTTTGAAAGTTTGGTATCGCTATTTCTTGAGTACTAAAGCATAGATCTGTCTCAAATTTCTTGTATAGGTTCATTTAGGTCTTTTGTTGTGCCTGTTTGAGTTTGGGACTGATCAGAAAAATAAAATGGTTGACAGACAGGCAGCCATCATGGATTTAAGATTGTTATTGCTATTTCTTAAGAAGTACTAAATGGATATCTCTCAAATTTCATATGTATATTCCTTTCGGTCTCTCCTTGTGCCCTTTTGATTTTGGGACTGATCAGAAGAAACAAAATAGCTTCCAGGTTGCCAGTTTGAATTTGGCATGTAAAGATTATCATCGCTAGTTCTGCAAAGGAATGTTCAAATGGCTTATCACTAAGAGCAAAAACAGAGAAGAAAAGAAAAGAGAAGGGAAAAGATCCAACTTTCAACGATCATATAAATCTAACAATGGTGGGGGCCAAGATCTCTCTGAGATCTCTTGTTTGGTTATGGTGTTTGATTGCAATTATATTATATTTTATATCATTACTGTGAGTTTTCCTACAATAAACCCATGAGGTTGACGCAAAAATTCTGACTCAAAGTTTGAGGGCGGGATTATTGTAGAATCAAGAAAGCATCTGTACATATCGTTATTTAGCAGCAATAAATACGTATGGACTTATATGTACTATTTTATACAGCCGGAGAGAAGAGTGGACAGGTGGGATGCCATCTTAGGGTCCAACTTCTTTTGTCCTTTATGGAACAGTTGGAGAAGTTACTCTACAATGCATATGAGGGCTGTGCAGCTGCAATGCCAATGGCACCCAAGGTAAGCTAGCGTTGGTTAATATTTCCAAAGTATCCCACTTTTTCTCAGTATAGTAATTATTGATATTTGTTTTGGAAAGTGTTCTATATTATGGTTTACTTGGTTTTTTCGTACCATTTTGTTATTATTTATTGAATATTCAAAAAGTCACTTAATTTGTCAACTAATGATACTACCTATGTAGACAAAATTTTCCTAGTGTGACAATCTTGGAATAGCAGCCTGTTACCTATCAAAACTGAGGCTTATACCCTTTTAGATATAGAGTTTTGTCCCTTTCATTCTTTTAAACCGGTGTATTGGGGACATTTATTACATCACCTGTCACCTCAGTAGACTAATCTTGTATAAGAGAACCTCTTAAGATTTTGGGTGTAGAGAGCATACCATTGACTTGAATAGCTACTAGGTAATGTCAAGCACAGCACACAATAGAAATTAATATTGAGAACAACACAATAGTAGTACTCCTATACATGTATTTCCATTGTTTTATTTTAGGTTGTTCGAACATTCTTCCGAACAAACAAAGCCACTTGCTTGGAATGGTTATCGAGAATTCGGTCCAGCATTATCAAGATAGCATTGCCTGCTGGGATGCCAGCCATGGCTGTGAGACAGGCTCATGAGCTGCTGAGGGATATGAAGGAAAACAACAACACACATGTAAAGTCAATAATATGTGTAGCATTTAGAACATAGAAAATAGAACAATGATAAGGTGATAATTAGACCTTATGATGAACATTTAGAAACCTTGCCCTAAGAATTGATATACTCCACTTTGTTTTGTAGCTGACATTTAATTATAGTTGGCTTGTTAGTAGGACTGTTTCTATCATTTTTGTTCAGTTTTGGCTTTTTTGTGGCTTTATTTTTTGTTAAGGAAGTTTACCTTTTTTGAAACAAGCTTTCAAAGAGTAGACTGCAAATTTTGGAAATTATACTGATGCAAGATGATTCAAGAAGGAATATTAGCCTCATTTGTTCCTTGAAGTACAAAATGTAGCACAGAATCATTCTCCATAATGTCATTGGAGTACAAAATGTAGCCCAATATTAGCCCTGTAATGTCTATTTATGTACAAAATGTATTGTGTTGAAGATCTTGATTACCCTGTTATTTTGTAGACTCCAGAGTTCGAGCAGACGCTTGTATACCTGGTACAAGCTTTGTGTGACCTGAAACAAGCAGATGCTGTGATGGGACTCTACACATGGTGTAAGGACCTCACTGGCAAGAAGGTTTCATTGATCAAGGCTGCTGTAGAGAAAGCTTCAGGACGGTAATACAAGTTTACAGGTTTTAAGGATTTAAAATGAATAGACATTCTGAAGGAATTTACCTCTCAAACATTTTATGACTTGCTCCATTATTGGTCACTTACCATACACATAGGGATTATTATGGAATTGTCTGTTGCTATTTTACCATACACATAGGGATTATTATGGAATTGTCTGTTGGTCACTTACCATACACATAGGGATTATTATGGAATTGTCTGTTGGTCACTTACCATACACATAGGGATTATTATGGAATTATCTGTTGGTCACTTACCATACACATAGGGAATATTATGGAATTGTCTGTTGGTCACTTACCATACACATAGGGATTATTATGGAATTGTCTGTTGGTCACTTACCATACACATAGGGATTATTATGGAATTGTCTGTTGGTCACTTACCATACACATAGGGATTATTATGGAATTATCTGTTGGTCACTTACCATACACATAGGGATTATTATGGAATTGTCTGTTGGTCACTTACCATACACATAGGGATTATTATGGAATTGTCTGTTGGTCACTTACCATACACATAGGGATTATTATGGAATTATCTGTTGGTCACTTACCATACACATAGGGATTATTATGGAATTGTCTGTTGGTCACTTACCATACACATAGGGATTATTATGGAATTGTCTGTTGGTCACTTACCATACACATAGGGATTATTATGGAATTGTCTGTTGGTATTTTACCATACACATAGGAATTATTATGGAATTGTCTGTTGGTCACTTACCATACACATAGGGATTATTATGGAATTGTCTGTTGGTCACTTACCATACACATAGGGATTATTATGGAATTGTCTGTTGGTCACTTACCATACACATAGAGATTATTATGGAATTGTCTGTTGGTCACTTACCATACACATAGGGATTATTATGGAATTGTCTGTTGGTCACTTACCATACACATTGGGATTATTATGGAATTCTCTGTTGGTATTTTACCATACACATAGGAATTATTATGGTATTGACTGTTTGTATTTTCAAACGACTTTGTATTTTAGTTGATACCAGGATGGAATGAAAATTGACATCAAAGCTCTGTTATATTTTAGGTATGAAAATGCAGCAGTGGAATTCAAGTCTGTTTTGAAGACCATGCTTTCCTCGGACAGCTCTGAGGACTTGAGAGTTGACATTGAGGGTGGTCGGGCAGCCGGTGAGCTAATGATGCCCAAGAGAATCACCGGAATTCTCAGTAAACAGACTGCTCAGACACAACAAACACAGCAACAGCATGACTCCTCTGTTCAGATCAACAAACTCAACATGGTCGTCAATCAGGTATACTGTGTTGTACGACATTTTACCTAATTAGCAGACTTACTGAAATAATAACAATGTATTTAAGTTGTAACAATTTACAGTAATATTTTATCTTACATTTACTCTATAAGTAAAAAAGATTGATGATAATCTGGGGTCGGATTATTACAACATAATCTGTGGAGGGTCAGTGCAGTAGTTTTTTTTTGTTTTTTTTTTTGCTTTTTGTATTAATTAGCTAATATGCACAGTAATGTTGATTTTGATAAGTGTGGATCTTTCTTGTTATAAGGTAATATGTAAAGACTTTGTTTATTATACCTATAAAGTTATCATCTTCTATATATTGTGACCAGGTGGTAGACTGTTATCAAAGACTAGGTGACTGGGAGTCAGTGCTGGAATGGCAGGACAGGGTTGTAGAATATCGCCAGGATACCAGTCACAGTGATGTTCAGTCTGCCTTCAAAACCAACGTTGACATGAACTACATCAAGTAGGTGTCCTACAAATTGCTCAGAACAAATGTATATGCTGTTATATAGGAACCTGTGGGTTGGTGTATTATAATCCATTATTTGATAGTAATGGTTTACAGATGTAGGCTATAATATCTCAGTAGGCACAACTGCAGGTGAAGGTCTGAGATGCATAGTACAGTGCTCTGTACCTGTGGGAGTTTGTATTTCTTGGGAAACTGAGAAACTGACTAGTCTATTTTGACATGGTTGTGCCATTTTACCCCATTCTCTCTAGATTGCTACAGACCTCCTAAAGGTTGTTCAGTGAGGTAGCCACCAGTCATTACAAGGAAACCATCAAATGATCCTGGCTGATGGTGTGATCAATACAGCAAACAAACCTTGAATGAAAATGACAAGAAAATTGTTTTTGGTTTAAATCTACTTTTAAAATTACTGATTTCTCATTATTTGATATTTCTGTAGTTGTCTCTTTTGAAAAATAATTAATTTGTATTGATATTGATATGAAAAAAAATGGGATGGATGAATTTGAGTTTTGATGATCTTGTTTCAGGGCATTATCATCATTTGAACGTGAGGACTATATAGGTGTGAGAGAGAACCTGGAGCTTGTCCCAGGGGTGTCTGACATCAGTAAGACAGACAAGGCCCACACACCACCACTGTGGAGTCAAACTCAGAAACTGGACCAGGTCCACAGGAACTTTATTCAGGTGGCTTCACTGATGATGGAACAATCTAGTAGCAAGTAAGTCTGATACTCAATCAAAGACAATGTGTACTGGACAAAGACAATGTGTACTGGACAAAGAAGACTTTGTAGAATAGATAATTTGACAGATTACACCCATTTTGCAAAGAAACCACTCCCTGGGATAAAATACATATACAAGCTGTTTAGTTGATATTTAATTGTATAAAACCACATGTATTGTAATAATGTAGATCATATTATCTTTGTGGTACCAGGTAATCTTACTTTAGCGTTTTTTATGCAATTTTCACTTGTTGTTTTATATATAGCAATTGTTACTGATGCATGAATTTATCATTGTGCTAATTTGCCAAAAAGTGATAAAGCACTCTAATTTGACTGTGCTAAATTAAGTATGTATATAGTATTGAGTAAACTCTGATTTACAAGAATGATAGTTTTTTTACCGATAAGTGTTTAGTTGTATCCTGGCTGTTTCACAGGACTGATATGGTTCGCTGTCTTGTCCACGGGGAGAAACTTGCTGAAAACATGCTGAGGATCCAGTCGATGGAGTGGCCACTTCTCATGTCCCAACAGACTCTCACAGAACTAGCCACCATCGTAACTCTCCGCCAACAACTAGATGACAAGAAAAACAAGGTCAGGGTCTGGTAGATTCTCTAATCATGTTACTGGTGCGAAAATTTGTATATGTTAATCTGTATGTCTACCACGAGAACACAGGAAACCACCTCACTGAGGCACTTTCAAAGGCCTGGTTTTTTTTTTTGACAGAAATGAACATGGCAATCACGTAATGTAACCAAAATCACAATAATTGAATGTTGTAACCAAAATCACAATAATTGAATGTTGTAACCAAAATCACAATAATTGAATGTTGTAACCAAAATCACAATAATTGAATGCACAATAATTGAATGTTGTAACCAAAATCACAATAATTGAATGTTGTAACCAAAATCACAATAATTGAATGTTGTAACCAAAATCACAATAATTGAATGTTGTAACCAAAATCACAATAATTGAATGCACAATAATTGAATGTTGTAACCAAAATCACAATAATTGAATGTTGTAACCAAAATCACAATAATTGAATGCTGTAACCAAAATCACAATAATTGAATGTTGTAACCAAAATCACAATAATTGAATGTTGTAACCAAAATCACAATAATTGAATGTTGTAACCAAAATCACAATAATTGAATGTTGTAACCAAAATCACAATAATTGAATGTTGTAACCAAAATCACAATAATTGAATGTTGTAACCAAAATCACAATAATTGAATGCACAATAATTGAATGTTGTAACCAAAATCACAATAATTGAATGTTGTAACCAAAATCACAATAATTGAATGCTGTAACCAAAATCACAATAATTGAATGTTGTAACCAAAATCACAATAATTGAATGTTGTAACCAAAATCACAATAATTGAATGTTGTAACCAAAATCACAATAATTGAATGTTGTAACCAAAATCACAATAATTGAATGCACAATAATTGAATGTTGTAACCAAAATCACAATAATTGAATGTTGTAACCAAAATCACAATAATTGAATGCTGTAACCAAAATCACAATAATTGAATGTTGTAACCAAAATCACAATAATTGAATGTTGTAACCAAAATCACAATAATTGAATGTTGTAACCAAAATCACAATAATTGAATGTTGTAACCAAAATCACAATAATTGAATGCACAATAATTGAATGTTGTAACCAAAATCACAATAATTGAATGTTGTAACCAAAATCACAATAATTGAATGCACAATAATTGAATGTTGTAACCAAAATCACAATAATTGAATGCACAATAATTGAATGTTGTAACCAAAATCACAATAATTGAATGTTGTAACCAAAATCACAATAATTGAATGTTGTAACCAAAATCACAATAATTGAATGCACAATAATTGAATGTTGTAACCAAAATCACAATAATTGAATGCACAATAATTGAATGTTGTAACCAAAATCACAATAATTGAATGCACAATAATTGAATGTTGTAACCAAAATCACAATAATTGAATGTTGTAACCAAAATCACAATAATTGTAACCAAAATCACAATAATTGCCAAAATCAATAATTGAATGTAATTGAATGTTGTAACCAAAATCACAATAATTGTATGTTGTAACCAAAATCACAATAATTGAATGCACAATAATTGAATGTTGTAACCAAAATCACAATAATTGAATGTTGTAACCAAAATCACAATAATTGAATGCACAATAATTGAATGTTGTAACCAAAATCACAATAATTGAATGCACAATAATTGAATGTTGTAACCAAAATCACAATAATTGAATGTTGTAACCAAAATCACTATAATTGAATGTTGTAACCAAAATCACAATAATTGTATGTTGTTGGGACAGTTTTCCAAATTAAGATTTTGTTAAGTTTGCCTACTGTAATGTAAAGATAGAGCAGATTTCTACTGATTGTATATTTTTAGGTTGTACTGTTGCCATTAAATGAGAACCTAAAATTTGAGGAAGAGGAGCATGATGTTAATACTTTCCTGCAGATACAGAGGCTGCTGCTTCTACAGCAGCAGCTTCCAGGCCAGGACACACACACTGGTGAGTTGTTGTCATTGGACTTTCTCAGTATAGTACATTTTGTTTGTATAGGACCAAAAAGGGTCAAATTCATTGAAACTATGGTAGATTCAAATACTCTTCATGGATTGAAAGGCCTTTACTTAAATTGTAAATTTAATGACCCAAGGATCCCACATTTCCCCCTGGGGAGGAGAAAAGTTTACTATAGCTTATTTAGAAAATGACATTTTTGAGCATAATTTGTTTATATTCAGTTGGAAATAGTTCAAACTTGCTTAAATTTGTTACTATAGAACATGATCTATTAAATACTGCTCATGAATGTTTTAAATGTTTAAAAAAGATAATTGCATTTTTGAATGCAATATCTTTTAATACATAGGTGGTTAGAAGCCTTAGCATGGGATGGCAGTCAATGTTATACACAGTTTACATCAGTTATCTAGCTGTATTAACAAGATTATTTCTATGACATGTTACAAGAAGAATGACAGCATTGTAACTCAGGTTAATTTTGTTAATTTTCATGGGTTTATTTCCTGTTTGAAAATATTCTCATCTTTTGAATTCCCCTAACTTAAGAGTGGTCTCAGTATTAACTGAAGTGAAAAAGAGAATTATAACAATACTTTTCACAGGCCTGAAGAATCAGTTGTTCCAGCTGCGACTGTCCACAGCTTCACTAGCACGTAAACAGAGCAACTTCAACCTAGCAGAGGACTTACTTCTTCGTCAGATAGGTACAATGATGAAGGAAACTTCAGACAATGGTCGAATGGTTGATGTAGATTGCCTGCTGCCAGCACTGACTGGACTCCGTTCACCAAATCGAGCCATAAGCCAGTTGGACATCCTGAAGGTGGAACGTGAAGGTTCAAAACTCCTTCACAGCATTGGTCAAAACAAGGACAGCATTAATGTGTTAAGCAGTAGTGTGGTGGGGTACATTTGTAGTGACCTTCAAGCAGAAGTCAAGGACAAGACAAGCTTAGTTAATTGTAGTGAGTTGTCAGCCAGGTCACTCCTCACATTGGTCAAGTGGCTACAGATGGACCACAAGATGCTGGTCAGTGCTGCTAGTCAGCTGAAAATAGCAGGAGTTACAGAGGACAAAGTGAAGGACAGTA
Source organism: Ylistrum balloti (assembly GCF_031769215.1). Lineage (NCBI taxonomy): Eukaryota > Metazoa > Mollusca > Bivalvia > Pectinida > Pectinidae > Ylistrum > Ylistrum balloti. The sequence goes on along the minus strand of NW_026782795.1, from coordinate 119,191 downwards.
ATGTGTCTATTTTGGTTCACAACCTGAACCTTTTGCTGGAGACTGAGGAACGTGGGGCCAGGAAGAAACTCGGCTTGGTTTTGGAAGACAGTGATGAAGGTTGGAAGCCTGTTTGTTTTTATTTTATGATTATAAAAGTGGTCATTTTGTTTATTCTTTGCCAGTGCAAAGTTACTCAATTATAGTACATTCAATTTACTCTCAGATATGTAAGACTTATACAGTAATTATAATGTTTAAAGTGGTTTCTTGTTTCAGTGCTGAAGATTGGAGACAACCCAATCTTGTCTGACATAGACAGTGTAGTGGGGCGAATCCTTCACCTGGGAACAATGGAGTCTGCTACACTGAGTAAGGCCTGGTTCTCCCTTGCTAGTTGGTGTTACAAGTGGGGAAGAAAGGCTGTTGACAATGCCAGGTAACCACATAGCTTCATTTAGATGTCATGGCTTGATCAGGGGACTTAAAGCACCCATCTTAAGATCTGTCCTGTTTTGGTTACACTTTGTTTTTGAGCTTGTTTCTTGGTCCTGTTTTTGAGTTTTTTCCAGGTCATTAATGGTTCAATGTTCTGGGCCTTTTGCTGGAAGGTTTTCTGTTTGTTTTACATGAATCTTTATTATTAAAATGAACACTTTTTCTTGATACATTTATAGGCTTACTATTATAAAGTAAACAAATGATTTTATTTTGATAATTGTTATCACATCTTACCTCTATACCCTAGAACATTGTATAAACATTTTTTTTTATTTTACAGCCATGGGTCAGTGGAACTTCTTACAGATGAGAAGGCAGAGGTCCTGTCACTACTACCCAAAGTAAGAGAAAGAACAGAATATATTTCATTTTTTGTGAAAAGAAAGATTTGGCATTTGCTAATTGGTGTAACCTTAATCTTTCCTACCTCCTGATGAAAAGATGTAAACCTCATATCACTTAGAGAATTTATTACTTGATGTTATGGAAGGAAGTTTTGCAAGAACATTTTAGATAACAACCATAAGAATATTGTAATATATTTTGTAGGGTACTAGTAATGAGGAAACAGCCAAGGTGTTGAGTGTGCTCAGTCAGATACACACACAGGTATCAAACGAGGAAGACATAGGGGAGCAGGACCAGGTAAGTCTGTCATATATAATTATACCCTCAAAGTAAAGAGATGGGATATTAACAAGACTTCATTGATTCATAATTCAGCCAATCACTGGTCATGTAACATTACTGGGTTTATTTTTCATATAAAAAAAGTCAGGAGTCTATATTTGTTTCCCTTTATGTCTGATTTACAAGATCAACTAAAGAACACTGTCATAATGAAAACTAAATAGACTGATATATGTGTCTTTTTAAAATTTTTTTAATATTCTACCTGAAGGCAAAATTTCTCACAGGTTTTAAGTAACTCTTACACTTAATATGTTGGCCTTTTTGCAGGATCTTGGTGATGAGGGTACAGAAACGACGAGGAAGCAGTTGTTGTCATGCTGCCTGTCACTACAGATAGCCTCAGATGATTGTATAGAAGCTCTTCTGAATGTGTGGAGGGGAGTGGTCCATCGTGTCTATCACTACTACCAACTGTCTGCCAAGGCTTACTTCACTTACCTACAACTCAATGGACTGGTACGACACCCGAGTCATCTCCTCTTATCAACCCACTTGTGATTTCTGAGAAAGATGAAAGAGAATCTAGTTTCATGAAATATAAAACAGTAGGATGGATGCACTTGTAAAGAGATTCAGCATTTTTGGTGCTGACCACATAAGGGTAACACATTAGGGAAAAAACTGTCATACTTTACTACAGTGTTGAAAGCTAGGAGACTCGGGATGAATGAACATTATTTTCATCGCCATGGTTCTTACATATATATAAAGATCTACTGCTTGGGAACTGTAAGATATCTGGCTTGATTGCTGAGATGTCTGGTTTGTTTGTAAATGTCTTCATGACTGAAATATTTGTGTTTACTATATTTGAGTACTTTAGGAATGTTTAAAATTTCATTTGATGGTTTTGATAACGTTCAGTTGTGTCCATTTGCAGACAGAAGTGGTTCAGAGTGATGAAGATGGTAATGTGATTGCAACATTGCGACTACTTCGACTCCTGGTTAAGCATGCATGGGAGCTGAGAAATGTTCTGGAGAGTGGCCTTGCTAGCACACCCACTGCTCCCTGGAAAGGTGTGACTTAAAAAACTTCAATCCCTTTCATTAGGCTTGAATTATTGTCTATTTGTAATAAATGGGATATATAATTCACCCTGGTAGTTTTTGATGAATGGTCAAAATGAAGGTTGGGTTATATGGTTAGCCAGGTGTAATCTTGTGTAGTTTATCTTGCTATCATTTTATGAAAAACTTGGTTGTTACTGTTCCAGGCATCATTCCCCAGCTGTTTTCACGGTTGAGTCACCCTGAGTTTTATGTGAGACAGAGCATCTCTGACTTACTGTGTCGTGTAGCTCAGGACGCACCTCACCTTATTGTGTACCCAGCTGTTGTAGGAAGCTCATCCACAGACAAGTTTGCTAAAGAACAGAACAGGAACAGTGAGTTTATATATAACTGTATGCAATAGAATTTGATTGTCCTGTTGAAATACATCTAACTAGGCAGATACCAACTCAAGCAATGAAGTATTGCTTATGCATCTGATGATGGAACAGTTCTTTATTATGTATATTCAGACTCTTGTGCATAAATTTTTGACAAAAACTAACAAATTAAATCACCTTTCTCTGGATTCTGGAATAAATTTGAACTTAATAAACCTTTGGTGTAAATGCAATTATTTATGTGGTAGTTCCTTGTCAAAATAGTGCAGATTTAATCATTTATGCAGAAGTTACAAATTTAAGTTTGATTGGTGGAAATGGCATCTGTGATTCCCATATTACACGCTGTTTACTTATCATAACATTTTATAGTTTTACATTGAAATTTCCTTTGTTTTGTAACAGGCCTTCTAAACAACTATCTGGCTGAGCAGCTGGAGGAGGGCGGAGAGGAGGAGCAACAGTCCCAGGAGGAGGAAGGGGAGGAAGAGGACCCCTCTACCACCATGCTTCAGAACTGTCTCACCTCCATTGTCGACACCCTCGCCGTCAACAACCCAAGGTAACCCTAACCTTAAACCAAGTCTTACTAATCATTTATAATATCATAAAATTCTTAAAAAGTCTGTAAGGTTAAAATTATAGTAAATGGACAAAAAGTCTAAATTGTGTAAAGATTATCAAACTTTTGAATAATTTAATTTTACAAAAATAATTATGTCTCTATAACATTTGGAACAAGTAAATTTGATGAAAGTTAAAGATCTTTTTTAGGTTTTACTTTTACAATTAAAATACAATGGTTTTGTTTTGTATTCTATTTGATAAGATTTAAGAAAATTACTAGGAATGATAATATTGAATCAGTAAATGAATGGAACAAACATACAAATTTCAAAATTTGTTTTTAGAATGATAGGTGAAGTAAAACAACTAGTACAAGAGTTACGACGTATCACTCTGCTCTGGGATGAACTCTGGCTCGGCACACTCAATCAACAACACCAGGATGTCTCGCGCAAACTCAGCCAACTTGAGGCAGAGGTGAAAAAGGTCATGGCCAACAGTTCTCTGACCAAGGATGAAAAACTGGCCATCATTAAAGAGAAGCACAGAACCATTATGAAGCCGGTAGGATTTCAGACATCAAAGTTCAAAGTCCTTGATCAATTAACATGATTTTTGAAGCGTAAGCCATTTTCTGAGGTTGATTTTGTTAATGATTATATCGCTGTCTTTCGGTTTGGTCAAACTTCATTCAAATTTCAGGTGTGAGATGATTTTTGTCTCTTTGTGTCAAGACTATGGCCATGGTTACCTAGGGCCTATTCTCGTTGTTGGACAAACTGGTTCTTCGTCACAAGTAACATTTCAGGCATAAACTGAGACATACCTGTAAATGAGCAATGTTGGTCCAACTGGTAAAAAAACATAAACAAAATCCGCTCTACTTTTTATAAAAAAATATCTAGGAATTGAGTGTGATAACTTAACCCTCATTTCTTTGTTGACTTTGAAATAAAGCAAGGCATGAGTTTGATATAGAATTCATATAATTTTGGTTATTGTTAGCAGAATCAATACATGGGTTACAGTTAACTTACAGTATTGTTGCTGTTTGCAGACACTGTATACCATGGAGAAGCTACAGGAGATTACCAGTGAGGTGCCTGAGACACCACATGAGGTGTGGTTTCATGACACTTATGGTAAACTCATCAACGCTGCCATGGAGAAACTTCGCAACCCCACCAATCCAAGCCATCCTAACAGCAGTTGGCAACACTTCAAACAGGTAAGGCAGACATTTTATCTTCAGTACCCAAGTTTGTATGTTCAGAAATCCTTTACTCCTAATATTTAAGCTGCACCTTTTTTTCTCGTGAGTCAGGCATGCAGCTTATATACCGGTGTGGCTTATATGTGAATGAAAAAAAAAAATTGGTGAGATGAATAATAAAGAAAAAAAATTAGGTAGCTTACCAATCCACAAGTATATTACTGGAACAAATCATCTTGAACTGTCATTTGCAATCTCATACAGAATGAATATTGATACGAAAATATCATTCATGTGGATTTGATTGATTATACCTTTTAATGTGAATCCCTATCATATGTAATGAAGTTTCCTGGTTACATGGCAGAAGTTTACAGCAGCCGGGGATCAATAGTACAAAGGACTATACATCAAATTCTAGAATGACTGCCATGCTTGTTTATGATATGAATTGCTTCATGTAACTTACAAGAGAAATTATATAGGACTTTAGAAATTTAGTCAGCATACAAAGACCTTCGTTAATATTTAATGGTGCAGACACTGATGCAGAGATTAAGTAACGTCAGGCCCCAGATCTGTGTGTAGACAATCTGAAGGCATCCAAGGCAAACAAGTTTGATTTTTGCTATTTTATGTTTTTGAAATATATCAATAAGATAAAGGATTATCTGTGTATAATTCATTTGCAAACATTATGTAATATTCCATTGACAACATTGATAGAATGTCCTCTGTTGTCTGTTATATCAACAAACATTATGTAATATTCCATAGACAACATTGATAGAATGTCCTCTGTTGTCTGTTATATCAACAAACTTTGGTCAACATAACGGTTCAGGTGCTGGGCTCAGGTAATGCACACTCGTCGTCGTCTTGGATGTAGCTCTCTCAATTATCATCTCTATAATAATCATGTTTCAGATACAGATCTATGTGTATGTGGGCAGGTTGAAACTCCTTATCATTATCTGATGCAGTGTGTACGCTATAATCGAGCTAGAGAAAATACCCTAGATACATTAAATTTCAATTTATCACTAGAATTACTCATTTATGGTGACCCAAACCTGTCTCAAGATGATAATATCATTATATTTGAAAAGGTGCAAAGGTACATCGTGGAGTCGGGTAGATTCTAGGTGCCGGATAGAGTTTCTTTGTGCTCTCTTTACCTCTTCCTTTCTCCTATCTTATCAAATTATGTTATCTCCTTATGGTTTACATATTAACGGTCAGTGTTCATCAGTGAATGTTAAGTTAAAAAAAGAAATCTCTTTCAATGTGTTTAATGTAAATTGTACTATTGTAACTGTTTCATATTGGAGATGGCTTAATATAAGATTTATAATCTTGTTGCCAGATCAATTTTCAGTTTTATGATTTGTGTATGTGTATGTTGTAAATGAAAATCTGAAAATAAGATATTGTTTAAACCAATATAACGGTTACCACTTTGTAAGAACTGCCTTCCATTATCTGTCACCAGTATATCAAATGTCAACAATAATGGTCACTATATCATAAGAAAGGATGCAACTTATATTCCGATGTGGCTTATATGTGGATCAAATTGCCTGCAGCTGATAGACCAAAAAATATGATACCTGTTTTTTCGAAATTAATGAAAATTGAAAATTTATGGTTTAGAAGTTAAGCTACAAAAAGATTAACATGATGTGATGTTTGTGTTTCTAGCTCCATTCAAGTTTGCAGCAGAGGGCCCAGAAACGTAGCAGTCTTATACTTCGGATGGAGAAAATCAGTCCAAAATTGGCCTCCCTCAAAAACACTGTGATTGCCATGCCAGGTTTAGGTACCTCAGGACGGGTAGGTGATCTTCTGTGGATGGTAGTAATGAACAGTGATCTTTAAACTCTGAGATTAAAATAGAATTATTGTAGATTTACTGCATCTTAAGTGATCACAGGAATAGCTCTATTACTATGTACCAGGTTAAAGTCACTTTCCTGCTGAAGTTTTACAGGTATAGTACATGTATCTTGTGTACTGTTTTGTAATTACTGCTACTGTTTCTATATCATGTTTATGTTGTTATTGCTATCCTACAAAAATAAATATTAGCATATTTATATGGTACATTGTTTTTCAGCTGATGTTTAATGTTAATTTTTGAATTAAGGAAATTCCCTTTTTCTGCTTTAGGTTGTAACAATAGAATCTGTGTCTAACACCCTGCAGATCCTCCCAACCAAGACCAAACCAAAGAAACTTGTTTTCATTGGATCAGATGGCAAAAAGTAAGAGAACTTGTATTTTATTTGCTTCTTTTCCTGTGATCAAATCCCGGTTAAGAGACCAAACAGAGGAAGGCTATAAAGTGTGTCAACAGAAATTCTCTACATACTGCAAGTGTTACATGCTTGGTCCAGCAGTAATTACAGCTGGGTACTAATGTTTTATATGCTTGGTCCAGCAGTAATTACAGCTGGGTACTAATGTTTTATATGCTTGGTCCAGCAGTAATTACAGCTGGGTACTAATGTTTTATATGCTTGGTCCAGCAGTAATTACAGCTGGGTACTAATGTTTTTATATGCTTGGTCCAACAGTAATTACAGCTGGGTACTAATGTTTTTATATGCTTGGTCAAGCAGTAATTACAGCTGGGTACTAATGTTTTTATATGCTTGGTCCAGCAGTAATTACAGCTGGGTACTAATGTTTTATATGCTTGGTCCAGCAGTAATTACAGGTGGGTACTAATGTTTTTATATGCTTGGTCCAGCAGTAATTACAGCTGGGTACTAATGTTTTTATATGCTTGGTCCAGCAGTAATTACAGCTGGGTACTAATGTTTTTATATGCTTGGTCCAGCAGTAATTACAGCTGGGTACTAATGTTTTTATATGCTTGGTCCAGCAGTAATTACAGCTGGGTACTAATGTTTTTATATGCTTGGTCCAGCAGTAATTACAGCTGGGTACTAATGTTTTTATATGCTTGGTCCAGCGGTAATTACAGCTGGGTACTAATGTTTTTATATGCTTGGTCCAGCGGTAATTACAGCTGGGTACTAATGTTTTTATATGCTTGGTCCAGCGGTAATTACAGCTGGGTACTAATGTTTTTATATGCTTGGTCCAGCGGTAATTACAGCTGGGTACTAATGTTTTTATATGCTTGGTCCAGCAGTAATTACAGCTGGGTACTAATGTTTTATATGCTAGGTCCAGCAGTAATTACAGCTGGGTACGAATGTTTAATATGCTTGGTCCAGCAGTAATTACAGCTGGGTACGAATGTTTAATATGCTTGGTCCAGCAGTAATTACAGCTGGGTACTAATGTTTTATATGCTTGGTCCAGCAGTAATTACAGCTGGGTACGAATGTTTAATATGCTTGGTCCAGCAGTAATTACAGCTGGGTACGAATGTTTAATATGCTTGGTCCAGCAGTAATTACAGCTGGGTACTAATGTTTAATATGCTTGGTCCAGCAGTAATTACAGCTGGGTATATAATGACTGGCCATATAAGTTATAATTTGTGGTGGAGAATTTTAGTTTTGTAATCCTGATGTGGTTTTCCACTAATGCTGTTATAGTTGATCAAGGCTTGTACGATATAATGTAATCTTCAGTTAGATCCTGATGTGGTGTTGACATGAATTTATGTTTTTACTTAATATTTATATTTCTTAATTTCAGATACCCATACCTGTTCAAAGGCCTAGAGGATCTGCATCTGGACGAAAGGATCATGCAGTTTCTCAGTATTGTCAATAACATGTTTGCCAGTGCTTCAAAGTAAGTAAACATTTCACCCCTCTGGCTTTATACAGAATTGGAATTTTATATCAAGCTTGACCCATGCTGTGGGTGTAGAACTTAGGTAGCTCTCTAAATATACAACATTTGTTTGTTGTATTAATGTACAGTTGCATCAACTGGTAGGTGTGATGATGAGGTGTGAATGTGAGGTCCTAAATAGAGTCTCAAATAATTATTATATGGCAAGTGAAATTATACTTACTTGAAAATAAGGCCTTCTACACTGTAAATGAACTGCAAATTGTGCCTTGCAATACATTACAACAAAATGTTAACATTTTGAGGTGACTTTCGATTTCAATTTCTTTTTCTTAAGATTTTACTGTGAAAGGTTCCAAAATATTCAGATTGTTAGACTGAGAATTTTAGTGCATGAATCTCTGTAAAATGAAAGGTAGAATAAAAAGTATCGTGCTATTTTGCTCTCAGTGGCGACCAACAATTGTATCGAGCACGTCACTACTCAGTAACACCCCTTGGCCCTCGTTCTGGACTTATACAGTGGGTGGATGGAGCCTCACCCCTGTTTGGTCTCTATAAACGCTGGCAACAGAGGGATGCCCTGGCTCAGGCTGCCAAGGTATGCATCTTCTGTTACAACAGGCAAATGTTTTGAAGCTGTGATGGATAAGTTTATGATATTGTATAGAAAAAAATCCTTTAGATACTAATATGTTCCCTTTGAGATTATTTTTTAAATAAGACAAAGCAGGAAGTCTTTTATTCAGTGTTTAATTAAAAAAATTGTGCATTATTAATTACATTTTCCAGTGGTTAAAGTAAATATGAAGTAAGTTCATTTTTCACTATTGTACAATATTTTGTTTATTCATGGAGTATGAGTCTTGTGTAAGTAGATTGTGATGAGAATGTTCCACAATGTCTCCACAGTCTGGCAGTGTTAGCAGCTCGACCCAGGCCAATGCACAACCTAGCATTGCCCGGCCCAGTGACATTTTTTATAACAAACTCACACCAGCTCTAAGGGACAAGGTAGGTTGCTGGACTAGATGTTGATGAATTTATAGAATTATTGACTGATCTGACTAATGTCTCTTAAATATGCCTAAAACAAAACATAAAGAAATTCAATAATTTTCAAGGAATTCAATCATCTTAATATATACAAGCGGAAAAAAGAAATGCATGTTCAGTTTTGGTAATATAACTTTTTTATCCGTAGACCAAATGTTGTGAAATGTGACACATAAATACCTCAGTGTACTGTCTAAATAAACGTCGGTTTAAATTCGGTCAACTGTGACCACAGGCGACGCTGCACGATTTGAACAGATTTTCCAACAAAGCACTACCACATGCAATCAACTTAAAAACCATACCAATTCCAAGTTTTTAACAGCACACATCCAGTGCACAACATTTCATTCCAAGGCGATTAAAAAGCAACATGCCGCGAATGTCCGAAGTTGATAGGGGTAGGGCTATTGCCCGAATTCTACAAGGCAAATCGCAACGTCTCGTCGCCCAGCAATTTAGAGTCCATGAGTCAACGATAGCTCAATTAGTTTGGCGTCTCAGGGCCACGGGAAGAATAGCTGACCATCCCAGGAGCGGCCGTCCACTCGTTACGACGCCACGTCAAGATCAGGGCATACGTCTCTCACACCTACGTAACCAATTTCAGACTGCGATGTTGGTCCGCAACTTACACTCAGGCGACGTCAATGTCGAATGCAATGGCAGCATGCACATGCACCAAATTGGTTTCCCTAGGCCCGCTGGAGACGTGTGTTATTCACAGACGAGTCTCGGTTCACGTTGTACGAAAACGTTGCTATCAATGTTGCGGTGAGTGATATTTTGACACATGTGTTAAAGAAAACGACAGATTCGGGGGAGGTCTGTTATGGTTTGGGCGGGGATTTCTTATGGCGTGAAAACACCTCTCGTGCTCATCCAAGGCAGTCTTACAGCCGTCCGATATCGGGATCAGGTCCTCATTCCTCACGTCCTTCCACTAATCCAAGCGTGAAACCTTACGTTGCAGCAGGAAAATGCGAGGCCACAGGTTGCTAGAGTGTGTCCTCAACCAAAAATAAAAAATCCTCAACCAAAACAATGTCCCAGTACTCGACTGGCCACCCTACAGTTCAGATCTGTCCCAAATTGAGTATTTGTGGGACGAGCTGGACAGGAAGCTCAGGAAGCGCATCAACGTCCCATACAATGTCGCTCAGCTCACGCAGGCCCTTCTTCAGGAGTGGAATAACATCCCACAAAGGACCATAAACAATTTGATGGGGTCAGTTGTAAGGAGTGTTAGAGCAGCGACTGCAGCTCGAGGTGGGCACACCCGCTATTGATTTTGATCAGGAAATGGCGTAGGGTATCCACGTTTAAACGCTATCCATGCCAATGCCGTCTGTGTTGAGACAACAGAACTTATCAAATTTTAATCAGTAATGAGGAATTAATATAAACATCTTAACAATGGTATGATCATCCATAAAACATTTGAAATATTTACCACCGGAAAAAAACTTTTTTTTCCGTTAGTATGCCTGTCATGTGTTTTTTTTTTTTCGAAAAAAATAAAGGGCCGGTTTCCAAAACGGCCCCTTCTCTGATTCAAATTTCCTGTTGGTGGTGCATTGCCCATGCCGTTGTGGTCACAAATCTATAAAGTATAAAGATTTAGGTCACTTGGTTTGTTTTTTATGGCTCCTCAAAGTTGTACCTTTCAGAAGCTGTCTAAGTGTTGATAAAATGTGCATGTTATGTAAAATATTAATGAAAATCTAATCAAATGATAGTCACCGTAAAGAATATATTCATGGCATGATTGTGACAAAAAAATCATGTTTCCATCACGCCATTTGGCTGTTTTATGGAAGAAACAATCTCAAAAATGCCATTTTCGATGATAACATTTTAGATACAAAAACTGTGTTTTTTAGAGAATACACCCTTTTATGGGCGTTGGATGCAAACCAATTTTTATCCTACTAAATAGTACGTAAAATGCTATTGATGAGAGGAAAAATCATCAAAATGTAAGTGGTGGAACATTTTCAAATGTTGGGTTGAATTAGCCTATGGTTGAATTGCCGATTTTCGACTTTCTTTAAATAATTAACAAAAAAACGAGAGTATTTGCTCGGTATGTTGAGAATATGTACACAGATATGAAAAAAAGTGAGAGAAACACTTTTTCATAAAAAAATCCAAGATGGCTACTTCGCAAGTCCCCGTGGTTGAAGACATTGGCTGACAAATAGACAGAACAACAAACAAAACGTGTTCCTTATGATTTTGGTTGGTTTTCGCATTTACGGGAGTGTTCATAGCTACGGGCGATTGTATAATACCTATATTTATAAGTTTGGTTAGTCACATGGTAACGGGGATCTTTCATATCGAGCCCCAAACATACTTTTGACATAAGCACGTTGTTGCCGCATGGAAAACTATTTCATGTTTTGTCGGAATTTCTTTACCTGTGGTTGTAATGGTCGAGGGTTTTCCAGCGTCCTGTAATACCCAAGGTAGTACAAGATACTGGAGATGTGCGCACACATTCCCATCGTTCTCTTTCCAACTGGGCACTGGCAGTAGTAGTCCTTTATTGGGGCCTCAACATCAGGTGAAACGGTGAACCGTATCCAAACGTTATATTTCGTTTGGCTTTTGAGTCGAGAATGTATTTGACATCGGAGCAGGTCTGGGGAGTGCTGGTAAAGCCACACCTCATAGTCGCCGTCATCACTTAAATGTTTGGCGATGTAACCAGGAGCCAGAGATATCTGATACGTTCCACATGTAATGGTTCTCAAGTAATCAAGATCGAGACGGGGAAACAGTACTTTATTTATTTTTTTTTTTTTTACACATCATAAAACTGTCATGAAAATATCCGCTCTGATATTCAATATAAAAGTTTGTATATAATAAGCTATATAATAGGGTTTCAGACAAGGTTGTTACTCATTTCCCCTTTTCTTTCAATTTACAACCACATTCAGGCGGCGATATGAGAACGTTCCACCACATGGAATTAGCTGATTTTTGGTACACATATGAAACAAGTAAAGCTCTATCCGATTTTCTGATGGAAATTTGCATCCAAAACTATATAACGGGAGAAAATTGCAAATTTATGGCATTTTTCTTCATAATTGTGTCTCTGCAAGTGCATTTTCATCCGAGAATATTTTTTTTTTATGTTTTATGAATAAACACGATGTTTTGGAAATATTTATCAAAAGAAATTTATACTATGTTGCGAATTACAATTTCAAGATAACCTTCTTTTATTTACGAACTGATGTCTTTGATGCTGAAATTGACAACTCTATAAAAATACACTTTCACTGAAATTATGAAATCTGGGTGTCGGAAAGGTGTAAAATTATTTTTCGGAAAAGAAAAAAACAGTAGTTGAGCTAGATAAGAAATTATACGGGGGCAGGCTCCTATGGAGAATTAACATTACTGGAAACAGGCCCTTTACAGTTTTTTCATTGCCTGTTTGTTTTTAAAATGTAGCTTATCTGTCTCATGTTGATGAAATGTGCCTTAAACTAAAAATAGAGAAATCAGATAATTTTCAAGAAATTCAATCATCTTTAATATATTTGTTCAGTGGTGATGTTTCAAAAAAAGAAATAGTGTGATGAAAAAATTATGAAGTAAATTTTTGAACCTGCAGGGAGTTACCAATCTAGAGAACAGGAAGGAGTGGCCACTTAGCGTCCTTAGGACTGTCCTACAGGAACTGAAGGAGGAGACACCAGGAGATTTACTAGCACGGTCAGTACTTACCATGCTGACTCTGGGATGTCAGGGCCCTGCATCAAGTACTTCCTTATGAAAGTGTTTGCTCGGGATTGCTTTACAGTTTTGAAGGTCGAAGGTCAAGGTCTCTGTTGCTATAAATAGAAAAATCAGTTTCCTAGCGATAACTCAAGTTTGCTTTGGCCAGTCAAACTCAAACCTCATACAGTGCTTTCATACAAAAATGACTTGCTTTGGATTAATTTTCATGTCCCAGGGTGAATGGTCCAGGTAACTGTCTAAGTAGAAAATTGGTTTCTGTGATATAACTTGGGTTCCCTTGGGCAAATCAAACTCAAACTTCATACAATGCTTTCTTACTGAAAATGCTTGCTAGGAATTACTGTCAGACCCAGAAGTGAAATGGAACATCCATTGAATTCAAACTAGATGCAAAGCTTCTTAACTAAAAGTGCTAGATTTTAGATAAATTGCCATTCAGGTCCAAAGGTCAAAGGTCACAGTCAGTTTCTGTGTGGTAACTTGAGTTTGCTCTGCCCAGTATAAATCAAACTTCATACAATGCTTCCTTACCCAAAGTGCTTACTTGGGATATTGATTTTCATATCCCCTATTCTAAGGTCCAAGGATACTGCTATCATAAATTAAAAAAAGATCAGATTGTTGAATTTATTTGTTTGTATGGGGTTTTTTTGTAACAGTCTTTCTTGACTTTTGTGGTAGAGGGTAAGGGCTTGCCAGTAATCTGTCAGTCTGGGTGTGTGTCTAAGCGTGGCTTGGCAAATGTAAATTGCGTTTTGAATCATTTGAAATCAAAATGTAGTTCCTGTAAATCCAGTGAAACAGATTTCAAATTTGTTTGGAATTTCTCTGACTTTCAAACTTCATGTTGAATAAAGAAGAATGAGCAGAACTTTTTAAGGTCTCTGTGTGGTAGAAGAATTGTGACACTGTCTAGATATTTATTCACTAACATTTTTACACTTATTGGAAGTTACAGTTATTTAGGAAGAAAGAGAAGTTATTTAGATGTTAATTGCACGTTAAAGATGCCCCCAAACCTTTTGGTTTAGAAATGGACATATTTTGTTATTTGATATTTTGTTGTTAAGTTAGTTCTTGGTCCCTTTTGAAAATTCATGGCACCTTAAGTGGTATGAGAAGTTGGTCCATAATTTTCAATGAATGAAATAGAGAAAAACTGTTTATTTTGGCATTCATTTTTATAAATCTAGCAGTCTAGAACTAAATGAACTGGTCATTCTCCTTAAATAAAAGGATCTTTGCTTTCTCACCTATTATATAATTAAAGTATGTTGCTTGGTTACAGGGAACTATGGTGCCACAGTACCGGCTCCAATGAATGGTGGCATGTGACCCAAACATATGCCCGTTCCACAGCTGTCATGTCCATGATTGGATACATAATAGGACTGGGAGATCGGCATCTTGACAACGTGTTGGTTGACTTAGCCACTGGCGAGGTCAGTAACAATTTCTTTTGCAAATTTGTTGTTAATTCTGTTCCATCTGTTTGGACTATTACATAATTATAAGATGCAATGTTACCACACTCTTCTGTCACCATGACATCCAGGGTTTGATTCCCTGAATGGATTTGGTATGGAGACACATACCTGACCATGATTCCCTGAATGGATTTGGTATGGAGACACATACCTGACCATGATTCCCTGAATGGATTTGGTATGGAGACACATACCTGACCATGATTCCCTGAATGGATTTGGTATGGAGACACATACCTGACCATGATTCCCTGAATGGATTTGGTATGGAGACACATACCTGACCATGATTCCCTGAATGGATTTGGTATGGAGACACATACCTGACCATGTGGGAATTTTACTTACTCGGGTACTCATCCATTTCCACCAACAAAAGCGATTGATACAAGTTAACATAACTTGTTTTATAATTGCTTTAAAATGAACCAATTTTAGTTTTTTAAATTCCCGTAATACAGTGAATTGGCAGGATATTTTGAATTAAAATTGCTAGATTTGCCATTTTCAGCAGGTATGTTAGAAACATCCAAGGATATCAGAAATATGTATGTGGGCATCAGTGTTTCTGATTATGTGCAAATAACACGCAGCTTATGTAACCCAAAAATTTGTTATTGAAAAAGCCAATCTTAATGGAGATAAATTTTGTCTTGCTGTTACATCCACATTGAAAATAAATGAGAAGTTTCATGTAGGTTTATAGTATTTCAGAAAGTGTTGATGATAAGTATTTCAGAAAGTGTTGATGATAAGTATTTCAGAAAGTGTTGATGATATAGCCACTAAACTTAGGTATAAAGTAAGATTATAGAGTGTACATCTCAAACTTAAATAGAACCACTGGAGCTATATAGGATTATTTCTGGCACCCTTGCAGCTTCAGGGGATCTTGTCCTTTATCATAGTTGGTGTTGGATTGAGATTCTCACACTACAGAAATCTGACCTGGATACAGTCGTGTTACAAAGATTGTGGGTCCAGCTTTGTTTGTGTTGGATTGAGATTCTCACACTACAGAAATCTGACCTGGATACAGTCGTGTTACAAAGATTGTGGGTCCAGCTGTGTTTGTGTTGGATTGAGATTCTCACACTACAGAAATCTGACCTGGATACAGTCGTGTTACAAAGATTGTGGGTCCAGCTTTGTTTGTGTTGGATTGAGATTCTCACACTACAGAAATCTGACCTGGATATAGTCGTGTTACAAAGATTGTGGGTCCAGTTTTGTTTGTGTTGGATTGAGATTCTCACACTACAGAAATCTGACCTGGATACAGTCGTGTTACAAAGATTGTGGGTCCAGCTTTGTTTGTGTTGGATTGAGATTCTCACACTACAGAAATCTGACCTGGATACAGTCGTGTTACAAAGATTGTGGGTCCAGCTTTGTTTGTGTTGGATTGAGATTCTCACACTACAGAAATCTGACCTGGATACAGTCGTGTTACAAAGATTGTGGGTCCAGCTTTGTTTGTGTTGGATTGAGATTCTCACACTACAGAAATCTGACCTGGATATAGTCGTGTTACAAAGATTGTGGGTCCAGCTGTCCCTGTGATTTAAGCTCTTGAGTCTGGACATGAATACAGTCTTCTATTACCAAATATACTATTACTTGGTCTAGCAAGAGTCCCAAGCCACTCAATGAGTTTTTATCCCATAATAATTATATGAAAATAGTCGAGATCTATTATCTAGAGTATATAACAAATTCCAGGCATCAAAAAAGGACAAACCCATTTTATTGGTATTGACCTGGGCTAGAAAGGTAATGACATGAACACAATGTAAATCCTCAACATATGATCATATATTGCTAATCATGAAGAAATAAATACATTGCTGCTATTTGAATTGATCAGAACTTGGGACCAAGCTTTGTAAAATACAGAATGATAATACCTACTAATTAAGTGAATGTTGTATTGTACATTTAAAAATCGTCTAAAATCTCAGCATTGTCTATATACAATTAAAAGGTGGTGACTATTTATTAGTTAAACTTTCTTAAGGTCAAGTTGTCTTACCTGTTTATGTAGAATGCTAACATTTTGCTTCAAACCACTAACATAGACATCCAGGGTCATGATATTGGGTCAGTGGCATGCTGATATGAAGGAATATCAAGCTTGTTCAAATGAATGACCTGACCCACATTTAAGATTAAGGGTGCCAAGATATGAAAAAATGGTATCACAATACATTGTAAATGCATACAAAACCATACAGTACAGTGCACACATGACACGGTAAAGAAGCATTGAATCACAAAGAATGTAAATACCTGTCAGATGTAAGGCTAGCTCTCTGTAGTTTATTAGTTATGTTAGAATTTGCATATTAAGGAGAAGTGGGACACGGCAGAAACTCAAATTTGTGGTGACCATCTTGGAACCATGGTGAAAAATTGCTGTCCTATCTTTGCATGTCTATTAGCTTTGTCCATCTGCAGCCCAAAGTGCTGCCAAATGGCAATTTCCGCTTTCTTATTTCTACAGATTTTGTACCCTGTTTTGTCACTCAGTTCATCGACATTTTGATTGTCCATGTTGTTTTGCTGGGTGTTGAAAGTGCTCAGAAAACAGGTGTTTAGCGGTGGGAATATGACAAATGTTTCTAAGAGACAGATTCACCGAGTACAATGAACATGATGCTTGGATTCCCAGTTTCAAATTTTGTCGTCTGTACAAAAGCTTTACAGACTTTTTTTGGTAATGCTTTGACTTATCAAAATAAAATTTGGCATTCCCGGCTGTCTGTGACCCTTTTTGGCAGAGTTATGCCCCTTTCAACATAGAAAATTGCTGGGAATATTGTTTTCCGGACTTTTTTGGCTTATGCTTTGAGTTATCGAAATGTAATTTGGTATTACAACTTTATAGTTGATCGTTGCACATCCAGTTCAATTTCTGGGTGACCATGACACATTATGCAGGCGACACATACAGTTCCGAGGAACTCTTGTCTTGATAGGAATGACCTTGGCCAATTTTCAACATTGCTGGGGTGTATGCATTGAAGTCTTCGAAATAATTTTTTCTGAATAACCAAGAGGCTTATTTTGTGATATTTGTTGTTAAACATACTGGAAAGAAGGGGTGTAAAGTTTGGAATTTTTAAACAGTCTTCATTAGGTAAGGTGTAAAGCTATGCAAGCCAACTGTACAATGTTTCATTGCTCGTAGTCCACTTATGTTTTGAAATGCTTAAGGAAATATAAATCAGAATTATAGATATTTCATTTGTTTCCTATGGTAAGGGGTGTTTAGGCTTTCTCAATAAAGGATTTTGCTTTCCTTTCTTGAGAAAATTAGAGGGATAGGATCGGGCAGGGGTGTAATTGGGAGATAGGTTTCTCCTAAAGAAAATACTTATCATCCTCAAATGAAAAAGATACACTTGTATGCAACTTTCTGTTAACTTGGCTGCCCCAATATGTTTTAGTCCACATGCAACATTTTAAAGAATTTGAAGGGATCGCTATCAGAGTCATGATTCCTTTTTAATGACTATTTGGTCACTTACCTCCCTTTTTCTGGCATGTCTGTAGAGATACATGTATTATTTTTGATGCCTAAAGAATCTTCAAATGTGATTCCATTAGTTTGAATGGCAGGATTTAAATTTTTATGGGCTTACAGCAGCCTTGGTTAAAAACCAAAATGTTGTCTTTTTACTTTTGTTTTCATCATAAATAAAAGGTTGGTAGAGGAGAAGATCCCTATAAATGATTTCCTTTATAATACATAACAAATACGACATAATATTGATGTACAAATATCGGTGTACTCTGCCATGCAAGTGAAGATCCTCGAAAGGTACTTAATACCAAAACAATATATTTAATACCTATTATGTTTTCAAAGTACTTAGCACCGTATTCAATCTGGAACATGTTCATGGATTTCAAGAATATAACAGGGCATATACATAAGGAATGCAATCATTTTTGAAAACAAGGAATTCTGTTATATTAAAAAAGAAATGACAAAGGAAGTTTTTTTATGAGGCTTCTTCTCAAAACAAAACAACAAAATAAGATCAATTTGAAGAAAGTGATATTATCAGCTGGTTTTTTTTTTTTTTTTTATTGAAGGAAAATCACGGCTAACAACTGTTATTGGTGTGTGTTGTTAGGAAATGAGAATTAGAATAATTTCTTTGGTCTCTGAATGTAAATGTATCTGGGAAGTACAGGATGAAATCTGTCATTATCTCGACCAGACTACTCATTATTGTTGTCAGGATCCGACATCATAAATATATTGTGACAGGAACAGGATCCTAATGTATCTTTTATACTGTTGTTAGAAACATGGACAATAAAAACCATTGGTGATTTTAATGACCGATATCAGGAAGATACTATACAAGTGACCCTATTGCCTTGGGTAACAGGCTCTTTGGTTGGGTATCTTGTCACTATATTTCATCACACAATGGTAAGAAAGATTTTCATATTTTTTTTCTGTATATATGTAAAGTTAAAGAGGATGTTGATAATATAATAATGGCTATTTTACAGTGCCAAATTCTGTCTGGACAGAAAATTATTGGCTAACTGAACATAAATGTGCCCCTCCCTACCCTTGTAGCCCTATGGCGGTGTGATCTGACCAGCTAATTGGTGCCCCTCTCTACCCTTAGTGTAGCTCTTCGGCGGTGTGATCTGACCAGCTAATTGGTGCCCCTCCCTACCCTTAGTGTAGCTCTACGGCAGTGTGATCTGACCAGCTAATTGGTGCCCCTCCCTACCTTTAGTGTAACTCTATGGTGGAGTAATCTGACCAGCTAATTGGTGCCCCTCCCTACCCTTATGGTAGCTCTACGGTGATGTGATCTGACCAGCTAATTGGTGCCCCTCCCTACCCTTATTGTAGCTCTACGGCGATGTGGTCTGACCAGCTAATTGGTGCCCCTCCCTACCCTTATTGTAGCTCTACGGCGATGTGATATGACCAGCTAATTGGTGCCCCTCCCTACCCTTAGTGTAGCTCTACGGCGATGTGATCTGACCAGATAATTGGTGCCCCTCCCTACCCTTAGTGTAGCTCTACGGCGGTGTGATTTGACCAACTAATTGGATACTGTCACTACTGCATTCTATGGCTTTGTTGTATCTATTCCATATTAGCTGATGAAAATTGTTGTTTAAAAAGTATCAGCTAAATATTAATGAAACATATTAAATTAGCATTAACATTATTGGACTGTAGATTTTGTTTAGCATGTAATTTTCTTTAAAATGTGTAAGCATTACTACAGATCTGCTTGTTATTCATAAATGTCCTTGAGTGAAGTTGAACAGAGAAAAGTTGATGTCCATTACATTGTGTTCATCAAACAAAAGGATAACTGGTCTGTAGTGTCAGTTAAATCATGGCTATCAAAAACACCCAGAAGTTACTTGTCTACTTGTACTTCAGGGTTAAATTAGTACAAGGCTTCTAGGAGGCTTGTCTGTGATTATAGCTTCACATCCAATGTCAAATGAAAGTATTTAGGGAGATTGTTCTGATTTTTCTAATAATCAGCAGTTGTTTAAGCTTCTATTTACAAATTAGGATAGGAAACTTTTGAGGTCCTCCTAGTCTCATGTGGTCTATTTCAGTTGCCTTTAATAGAGTGTTATATGTCATGCAACATCTATCAATAAACAATTGAATTAATTGAGAGTTATGATTTCACTTCCTTTCAATTGATATGGTCCTGATGTGTGTTATGTTTGTACATTTGTATCAATCTGGACGCCTCTTGGTACGTTAGCTGTCCATTCATTAGTATAACTCCAGTGAAGAAGAATTGTGTTCCCCATATAGAACAGTTTCCTTTCTATCTAGGACACAGTAATGTCCTGTGATCATTTTGTTTTTTGACGTTCTGTTGTTGTTGGTATGTCAAGTATTTCAATATGTTCCTTGGTAGGCAAGACAAAAGCCATCAATTTTTAGGTCACATTTATCACTTTTTCTCTGAGATCCCTGAATTTATTTCAATGAAATTTAGCAGGTTTCCCTGGCCAAAGGTGAACTAAAAGAGTGAATTATACGGTCCCCACCCTCAGGAATCTGAGGGACAATGGGCTAAAATTGGTCAAATTTATCTCAAATTTAAAAAAATCTTCATTTCAACACTCAGATATGGTAGAATTAAATGCTTTTCATGGATGGAAGCATCTTAAGGAAATTTGCCATAATTGTGAATTTCATGACCCCAGGGTCTTACATTTTTAGCTAGGAGGAAGGAGAGGTTTACTATATTTAATATAGGAAAATTACATTTTTGATCATAATTTGTTAAATTTGCATGGAAATGTATCGGACTTGATTAGAATGATAATGCTTGATGACATGCACATATTGATCCTGGCTGACCCCCAGGGCCTGATAGGCAGGGCCAAAAGGGGTCAAATTAGCATCATTTCATAAGTCTTCTTCATAACACCAAGATATGCTGGAATCAGATGTTATTTGTGGTTGAAAGGGTCCAAAGGTGGTTTACAAAAATTGTGAATTTCATGACCCCATGGTCTCATATATTTTCCCAGGTGAGGGAATGAAGTTAACTAAGTTTTTTTTAAGGAATTTCACATTTTTGAGCATAATATTTATTTTCCATAGAAAATAACTTGGTAGGAATTGTAAATATAGGATGACAGTTTTGAGGGTATGCATATATTGACAATGGCAGACTCTCAAGGGCTTACTTGACCAATAACCTTTATGCTCATCTCGGGTAACTGTCAAGGCTGTTCGGCCTCTTGTTTTTTTTAAATAAAAGCAGGCTGAAGATTTGATGTTCTGTGACACTGATCTTTATATACCTGTGTATAAGAAAACATGCCTGACATGAATATATGATCCTAATAATGTGGTATTTAACTCCAGCTTGGCCATAGTATCATACGAGCATTCGATCAAACTGTTATGAACCTTGAATGTCAGTGAAGTAAAGTGTATTTAGCCTCTTCAATCTGACTAGAATTTCATTTTACTTGCTAGGTTTATCTCTCCATGAACAGGTGAGGTGAGGCCTCCTTGCAGTAGCCATTGGCTACTGGTAGTATCTACTGAGTAACATACAGGAAGCACACAGAGTTCAAATGTCTTGCTTGAGGACACAACCAAACAACAAAGAATGATTTGTGATCTCAGCATCTGATAAACAAAGTGTCAAAGATCATACCACACACCTTAGATCTTCACCAGAGAAGTCTGGTTCTCTAGCAACTCAGCAATCAATGGGATGTCATTATAGACAAGATTTTTAACACACTGTCTTTTCTGACCTAGTAATCCTGTAACATGGTGTGATATTAGCAAATTAGTCATCTCTGATATTTAATGAAGTGATGTTCCTTCTACATATTACTACTCTGATGGTTCGTGTTTGGAGTTAATCTTAAGACCTGGTATTTTGTCTATTGTAGGTTGTACACATTGACTACAATGTTTGCTTTGAGAAGGGGAAGGGCCTTAGAGTTCCAGAGAAAGTGCCATTCCGGATGACACAAAACATAGAAATGGCTCTTGGAGTCACAGGAATTGAGGTGAGTACTTTTGTATATAATTATTTTAATGGTGAGGTGTAGGGAGCACTTTAATTAAGGTTATTGTATATGTTTCAATAAAATTCAGGATGAATGTATTCATTTCAGGAACTGAGGTCTAGATATTTTGTCATCTTACCAGAAGATTGCCCAAAGGAGGAGACAAAATTTCTTGAGGGTCATTTTGCATTACAGTGATAGGAAATTTTTTGGCAACATTTATTGTCACAGTCTTTATCATTATTATTATTATGATTATTGTTTTCGATTTGTGATTTTGAAAGGAGTGCTGAAAATACATTTATATAACTTTGTTGCAATACTGCATTGCCTGGTAAACATTCAGGCAAATTGATTTTTGATAAAATGTGGCAGGATATGGAAACAATGGATGACAAGACGTATTTTGCCTTGTTTTGAGGTAGGGTATGTAGTGTAACCATAGGGGATTTACATGGTACATAAGGCCTTGTTATTTTCAGTACATGGTGATTGCAGCTGATGTTATAGGTTATAGGGTAGTATGTTAAAATGGTACATAAGGCCTTGTTATTTTCAGTACATGGTGAGTGAAGCTGATGTTGTAGGTTATAGGGTAGTATGTTAAAATGGTACATAAGGCCTTGTTATTTTCAGTACATGGTGAGTGAAGCTGATGTTGTAGGTTATAGGGTAGTATGTTAAAATGGTACATAAGGCCTTGTTATTTTCAGTACATGGTGAGTGAAGCTGATGTTATAGGTTATAGGGTAGTATGTTAAAATGGTACATAAGGCCTTGTTATTTTCAGTACATGGTGAGTGAAGCTGATGTTATAGGTTATAGGGGGTAGTATGTTAAAATGGTACATAAGGCCTTGTTATTTTCAGTACATGGTGAGTGAAGCTGATGTTATAGGTTATAGGGTAGTATGTTAAAATGGTACATAAGGCCTTGTTATTTTCAGTACATGGTGAGTGAAGCTGATGTTGTAGGTTATATAGGGTAGTATGTTAAAATGGTACATAAGGCCTTGTTATTTTCATACATGGTGAGTGAAGCTGATGTTGTAGGTTATATAGGGTAGTATGTTAAAATGGTACATAAGGCCTTGTTATTTTCAGTACATGGTGAGTGAAGCTGATGTTGTAGGTTATATAGGGTAGTATGTTAAAATGGTACATAAGGCCTTGTTATTTTCAGTACATGGTGATTGCAGCTGATGTTATAGGTTATAGGGTAGTATGTTAAAATGGTACATAAGGCCTTGTTATTTTCAGTACATGGTGAGTGAAGCTGATGTTAAAATAGGTTATAGGGTAGTATGTTAAAATGGTACATAAGGCCTTGTTATTTTCAGTACATGGTGAGTGAAGCTGATGTTGTAGGTTATAGGGTAGTATGTTAAAATGGTACATAAGGCCTTGTTATTTTCAGTACATGGTGAGTGAAGCTGATGTTGTAGGTTATATAGGGTAGTATGTTAAAATGGTACATAAGGCCTTGTTATTTTCAGTACATGGTACATG
The DNA here is from genome assembly GCF_031769215.1 of Ylistrum balloti. Lineage (NCBI taxonomy): Eukaryota > Metazoa > Mollusca > Bivalvia > Pectinida > Pectinidae > Ylistrum > Ylistrum balloti. The sequence goes on along the minus strand of NW_026782795.1, from coordinate 95,701 downwards.
TTGTAGGTGAGTATGTTAAAATGGTACATAAGGTTATTTTCAGTACATGAGTGAAGCTGATGTTGTAGGTTATATAGAAGCTGATGTTGTAGGTTATATAGGGTAGTATGTTAAAATGGTACATAAGGCCTTGTTATTTTCAGTACATGGTGAGTGAAGCTGATGTTGTAGGTTATATAGGGTAGTATGTTAAAATGGTACATAAGGCCTTGTTATTTTCAGTACATGGTGATTGAAGATGATGTTGTAGGTTATATAGGGTAGTATGTTAAAATGGTACATAAGGCCTTGTTATTTTCAGTACATGGTGAGTGAAGCTGATGTTGTAGGTTATATAGGGTAGTATGTTAAAATGGTACATAAGGCCTTGTTATTTTCAGTACATGGTGATTGCAGCTGATGTTATAGGTTATAGGGTAGTATGTTAAAATGGTACATAAGGCCTTGTTATTTTCAGTACATGGTGAGTGAAGCTGATGTTGTAGGTTATATAGGGTAGTATGTTAAAATGGTACATAAGGCCTTGTTATTTTCAGTACATGGTGAGTGAAGCTGATGTTGTAGGTTATATAGGGTAGTATGTTAAAATGGTACATAAGGCCTTGTTATTTTCAGTACATGGTGAGTGAAGCTGATGTTGTAGGTTATAGGGTAGTATGTTAAAATGGTACATAAGGCCTTGTTATTTTCAGTACATGGTGAGTGAAGCTGATGTTGTAGGTTATATAGGGTAGTATGTTAAAATGGTACATAAGGCCTTGTTATTTTCAGTACATGGTGAGTGAAGCTGATGTTGTAGGTTATATAGGGTAGTATGTTAAAATGGTACATAAGGCCTTGTTATTTTCAGTACATGGTGAGTGAAGCTGATGTTGTAGGTTATAGGGTAGTATGTTAAAATGGTACATAAGGCCTTGTTATTTTCAGTACATGGTGAGTGAAGCTGATGTTGTAGGTTATAGGGTAGTATGTTAAGATGTATTGTTATACATTGTTGTGTTTGACCAATTTGTTCAGAACCATCAATAATTATAATGTGTACTTCAGTCATTGAATAACCAACTGATGTTGCTAAACAGTCTTGTTAAGTTGCTTTATGTATCGATCAGTTTATAGATGACTGTTGATTCCTTTATAAATACATGTTGTGTTTAAATCTCTGTTTAACTAATGCTTTTCTTGGTGCAAAAAATCTCACAGTATTGTTAGCATCTTGATCAAAAAGAAAAAAAAGACCTCATTATTTCAGAATTACTAAAAAGAATAATTTAACCATTTCTCAAATGAAATTTGAACTGAAAAACTATTACGTCAGTTAACTATTGAATCTTGCAGCTTCATCAAGGTTCATTATCATGATGAATGATACCACTTTGAGTCAATTTTATCTTGTTACTAATGCTGGTTTCTAGACTTAATACTACCTCCGGAGGTAGTCAGGTTTTAGAATCATGACATGTGTAACAATTATACTTCACTTGGACCAAAAAACAAGTATGAAGGGGAAAAAAGCTAGATAGTGCTAGCATAGCAAACCTTCATGTGTAGCATTGTACTACATTGTTTACCAACAACGGTGCTTTCATTGTGACAAGTACACAGGGAGGTGAACAGCAGTTAGTTATGATTTGAAACTGGATTTGCAGGTATCAACCAAAATTAGGTATTCTAGCACCTCCCCATGTCAACCAAACCCTCAACCCTCCCTGTAAACAAAACAAAAACAAACAAACAAATTCAACATCCCAGTTAGAAGATTTTACATGAAATTACATGGTTTTTTGTTCTTTTGAGTAGGATTTTGATCATTGAGAAAGTTGCGTTAAGTGTGCTAGAAGTAGGTGACTGACCTATATTGTCCATCATAGGGAACAAATTGTATCTGAAGTATATTTAGGGTACCGTTTCATTTACAATCATGGTTTTGTGTGGGTCAGTCATGTTGAGGTGTAGATGTACCAGAGTAAGATCTCTGTCCCCTAATATCAGATCTTTGACCTTCAGTTAAAACACTTTCTGATGTCATACAAATATGATTTACTGATCAGGAAATGATTCACCTTCAAACCATGTATGAAATAGGGGTAGTTGTTACTTATAATGACTATTCAATGTGGAGATGCTGTATATCTTATAATGGTGATACAATATGTTGAACTGGTTTCATTTGGAGTAAATCAGGAATCCTTTTTGACAGATATCTATACTGGAAAAAACAGTTTTTAAGAGCAGGTATCTATTTAGCTTTGCTCATAGATAGATCTGTTTTGGTGCTTTTCATATAGTTTACAGATTTCATACAGAAACTATCTGATCTAATGCTTACATGTAGCAGCGGTTTCCTGTGAATGTATAGCTCAGGTTTCAGTTATGTTGGTACTGTCATGTTTACCAGACTTCACTCTGAACAGACACATTGGTTAGGAGTTTTACACAGCTCATGTTATTAAGTTACCACACAACATTCAAAACATATTGTTGACTAGGGTTACTTTAGCAACTGGATTTCTGTATATCAGGTCTGCATGAAATATTCAGTAAAGACCACATTATCTAACATGGCTTGTTATTGATTCAGGAAGTGTCAATAAAATCTTAACATTTTCTACTTCTGGAAAACTGCTAATTCGATTTCGCTAAATTTTACCAAAAAAACTTCTGTGGCTGAAAGTGGGACCAAAAAGGGTTTTGATTCAAAATTCAAAAATCTTTTTCTCAAATACTAGGTATGGTAGAATCAAATAATCTTCATGGATGAAAAGGCCTTCAGAGGCTTTAAAAAACTGTAAATTTCATGACCCTTAAAATGGGTCGAATTGACTGAAATTAGAAAAATTGTCTTCTCAATACCAAGATAAAGTAGAACGAAATTCTCTTCATAGATAGAAGTGTCTGATGGTGGTTTGCCAAAATTGTAAGTTACATGACCTTTATGGTCCCATATTTCCACACGGGGTAAAATTTACTGTAGTGTATCTAGAAAAAGTTCATTTTTGAGCATAATATATTTTCTTTCAGAAATAGTTCAAACTTGGTTGGAATTATTAGTATATGCTGACAGTTCGATGAGATGCACTTATTGACCTCGGCTGACCACCATTACTGATGGATGGGGTGAAAATTAGGTCAAATTTGACTGAAATTGAAAATTTTATTTATGAAAATTCAAATCTGGAGTTAAATTATCCCCCTCAAAATGAGTTGAAGGGGTTGTTAATTTTGGCTCTGTGCGTCCATCCGAGGGCTTTTCTGGGCTATAACTTCAAAACCATTCCACTCATCTGCAAAAACCTTTCTGTATATTTTAGGTTAGTGCCTTTGTTGTGCCTTTTGCTATTGACATTTCATTTTTTAATGTTTTTTCTGTTACCATGGAAACATAATAAAAGATTACAAAATTAGTGTTAACTTTCCTTTCCGGTCTACAACTTCGAAACCATTCCTCTCAGCTCCACAGAACTTTCTGTATATATCAAGTTAATGCCCTAGTTGTCCCTCTTCATATTGAGGATATTTTATTGTTTATCTTTTATTTGTTACCATTGAATTTTTCAATTTCTGGTTACTATGTGTATTACTCCAGAGCTTAAAGAGTGTTGCATAAATTAGTTCATGGACAATACCTAGCTCTATTCAGATATTAAGAGTCAAACACACAAGATATAAACTTGCTTTATAAGGTTGAGTATTAGATGTATTAGATCTTCAGGTGATAGTAGTGGTACGTAATTGAGTGGTGTCACATATTGTTACACAGGTGATAATGCTATGCTTAGCAGCTCCTTGTTTCTTTTAATTCAAACTTAGTTAGAAGCCTCAGTATAGGACAGCAGCAGGCCCAAGAGCTTCTTGTTCAAATTATTCAGACCAAAATTTTCTTCAGAATTATCAATCTCAATCCTCTTCCAAGGTCACAGAAGTCTAAGAGATAATGTTATCCCTGCACAACCAATGATCAATGCTAAAATGATCTTGTATCTCTCTGTGTGAACATATATTAGTTACAGTATGTCTTATTCCAAAGGTTGTATTGTGTATTTTGGTTGATATGTCTTATCAAGTACTTGTCAAATTCGGTAGCAACATTTATCACTGGAGAAAGGTGTTTAATACAACAAATAGTAGCAGATTCATGGTGTGGTCAAATGAATGGTACAGACCTACTGATCCTCTTGAAACAAATAAGTGATACAGGCCTGTTGAACCTCTTGAAACAAATTAAAGATACAGGCCTGATGGACCTCTTGAATCAAATAAAGGATAAAAGCCTCATGGATCGCTTAAAATAAATAAATGATGCAGCCCTGATGGACCTCTTGAAACAAATTAAGGATACAGGCCTGATGGACCTCTTAAAATAAATAAATGATACAGCCCTGATGGACCTCTTGAAACAAATTAAGGATACAGGCCTGATGGACCTCTTAAAATAAATAAATGATGAAACCCTGATGGACCTCTTGAAACAAATTAAGGATACAGGCCTGATGGACCTCTTAAAATAAATAAATGATACAGCCCTGATGGACCTCTTGAAACAAATTAAGGATACAGGCCTGATGGACCTCTTAAAATAAATAAATGATACAGCCCTGATGGACCTCTTGAAACAAATTAAGGATACAGGCCTGATGGACCTCTTAAAATGAATAAATGATGCAGCCCTGATGGACCTCTTGAAACAAATTAAGGATACAGGCCTGATGGACCTCTTAAAATAAATAAATGATACAGCCCTGATGGACCTCTTGAAACAAATTAAGGATACAGGCCTGATGGACCTCTTAAAATAAATAAATGATACAGCCCTGATGGACCTCTTGAAACAAATTAAGGATACAGGCCTGATGGACCTCTTAAAATGAATAAATGATGCAGCCCTGATGGACCTCTTGAAACAAATTAAGGATACAGGCCTGATGGACCTCTTAAAATAAATAAATGATGCAGCCCTGATGGACCTCTTGAAACAAATTAAGGATACAGGCCTGATGGACCTCTTAAAATAAATAAATGATGAAACCCTGATGGACCTCTTGAAACAAATTAAGGATACAGGCCTGATGGACCTCTTAAAATAAATAAATGATACAGCCCTGATGGACCTCTTGAAACAAATTAAGGATACAGGCCTGATGGACCTTCTGAAACATTAGTGATGGCTAATAAATTATCAGTACATGTCAGGGTAATACGTTTTCAAAACTGTTTTCAAAGTAAAAGACCAATTCTGTGTGTAGTATCTTAAGGATGTCAGATACTTGGAAGACAATTTTGTTAAATTCATAAGATACATGAGTGGTGCTGGTTGGTTTGCTGTATGGAAGACAGTTTGGTTATAAGAAAGATGTAACAGCAGAAAGCAATTTGTTACTAATTGAATAGCTATTACTTTTTAGGATCATCTGTGGTCAGGAATACATAACACACAATACCAGTATTCCTGCCCACCTGCCTGTTAACAAAGAGACCCTCCCCCTGATAGCATTATTGCTGGCTTTGAGGGATGGGTGATCATTCTATCAGAGCTTGACATGAATTCAGCCCTGCAGAATATATTGACAGTCTTGCATCAGGAATGGTACATACGAGAGTCATCTGTGTCTCTGTAATGGTTCCATCTGTGTCTGTAATGGTTCCATCTGTGTCTCTGTAATGGTTCCATCTGTGTCTGTAATGGTTCCATCTGTGTCTTTGTAATGGTTCCATCTGTGTCTGTAATGGTTCCATCTGTGTCTCTGTAATGGTTCCATCTGTGTCTCTGTAATGATTCAGATCATAAGGCATTTAATTGGTAAACAATGTCTTATGTGAAGGATAGAGAGATATAGTGGGCAACATTTGGAAATGTTTATTGGAATAGATTGGGGTTATTTTTTATTTAACCAAAAGTGGAGTTAAAACTGCAGAAAGTAAATTCAAGACTGAGAACACAGAAATGAAGAAAGTGAAGTGTAGACAAGAATTAACAATGTGTAACAAGTGATGTTAAGGTTGAGAAGTGAATTTAGAACATACCTTAAGAGAAGTTAAGAATGAATTAAGAGACTTTAGAAAATGAAGAAAAGAAGAGATCTGCATCACAGATGTTTTAACATTTTGAGAAAAGAGTAAAGAAAATATGATATAGATGAAGTAATGTTTTATCACCAATTCTGTATGAACAACACCATGGATTATTAATGGACTTTTTGTGTGTAGATTACCTGTACAAAATGATCCAGAGTTAATTAGTGCAGGGTAGAGTCCGCCATGGATCAAAAGAATTCAGGGAGATTAAACTGAATAAAGTGACACTAAGACATTGAAAGTGAAGTTGAGATCAAAAACAGTGAAATTAAGACAAATGGAAAAGTAAATCACAGCTGATGGAAGTGAGATTAAGACATTGAAAAGGAAGACATTTTAAAAATTGATACAAATGGAGGTGAATTTGTGGCATTATTTTGAAAACTGAAGAAATTGGGTCCAGACTGAAGAAAATGGATCAAGGAAGGAAGAAAGCAAACTTTTGACATACAGCTGCTGAAGTCCAGGCATATAGAAATTAAGAGATTGCAGGAAGTAGAATTAAAATATAGCGAAATAAAAGTTAAATGAGACAGGGAAGTTAAGATCACCATAGAAAGGAGACTTATTGAAATCGTGGAGCAAAGACATATTGAAAGTGAAAGTAATACATTGAACACCTAGAATTGCTATCCTGCTTGTAACTTAGCTGTGACGGTAGTTGACAGCCTGTTGTGAGAATATTATCTGTGTTTAGTGTCAGTTTTATAATGTACACACTGAACTATTACCTGTTGTAATCTGCAGTATCACACAAACTGCACCGTTCTCTCATATTTTTCTTGTCCTTTCTTTTAGATGAAAATATGTTCTGATACAGATTTTTTCAAATCCAGAAAACTAGAGACTAAATTTAATAACATGACAAACACTGAAGGAGATTTTCCTCTGACTGATCCGGTCTTCAAATAAATATCATCATCAGTTTACATGAAAGGTTAGCAGTCAGTATTTGGGCCCCACTGTACATTTGGCTAGCACTTAGTATTTTGTTGTTTCATCATAGGACTTCAAATATTATGCATTGGGTTAATATTTCAGTATCAAATCACCAGTAGCCACAATCACATGATGAACAACACTACAAGAAGTGACAAGTTACAAACTGACACTGTTTCCATAGTGATGGTCACATTACAGGCAGTAGTCATGGTCTTCATCATCACTGGTAACACTCTGGTGCTTATAGTTTATCATAAGGCCCGTCGCCTTCAAACCATCACTGGAAAGTTTGTTTGCAACCTTGCTGTCAGTGACCTTCTGCTTGGATTCATACTGCCCTTTCAAATTGCATTCTTCTTTTACCCTGACATGGGAAAGGCTAAATATGTTTGTCTTATGCGTTTCCAGTCGGTGACATTCGCATCAACTACTTCCCTGGTGTCGTTAGTTTGTACTGTTATAGATAGATATATCGCTATCGTCATGCCACTGCAGTACCACAATATCATGTCAGAGAAAACATCATACATTCTCATCATTTTGTCTTGGTTCTATTCCTCCGTCCTCACTAGCATGCCGGTGTTTGGAGCGAACACTTGGTCCCAGGCCCCTTTCTGTCTTTACGAACTTGTCCTGTCCAATTCTTACAGGTTTTTCTTTGCCTTACATACCATTTTGCTATCAGTCATTATGTTCTTCATATACATGAAAATTTTTCTTGTTGCTTGGTATCATCAGAAAAGAATTCGTGCTGAAGAAATTGTTGTACTAAATGCTTCACAGGTTCATCATGATTCAAAGTTTGCTCAGGTAATGGCATTGGTCGTGTTATCGTTTACTTTAGCCTGGCTTCCGTTCTGTATGATTCAAATCATGCAAGTATTTAGTTTCACTATAAACAAAGCAATTGCTGGGAATTTCGCTGCTTTCCTTGGAATTGCAAATTCCACAACAAACCCAGTGATCTATTTTTGGAAAAATAAAGGTTTTAGGAAAGCCTTTAATGAAATTCTGTGTTGTAAAAATACAATACTTGATCAAAATGGGTTTGGGATGCAGACAAACCTCCACATGTAAGTCTCTTAAACTAATTCAGATTCACAGTGCTTTAGACATATGTTGCTGGCATACCCCTCGGCAAAGAACAGGACAACTGTCTCACTGTGAGTGGTGTTTGTGAATCCTTGTATGATGAAATAATGATAAACATGCTATTTGTATCTGTTTAGTTTGACCTGAAAGCAATTTTCCTCATCAAGCAACATCAACAATGTTGATTTTCAGTGAATATGTTTACTTTGCACTCAAAGTTCGTAATTTTGCATGCTTTTATATTGATGTAGGTAAGATATTGGTGTATATTGCTGTTTTTCCTAATGCATTCCTTGTGCCTTTAGAAAAAAACATGGTAAAAAAAGGCTGATATGATGATTAATGTGTTTTGATATTTCTTATAGGATTTAAAGTTGATTGGCTCATTTAGAGTTTTTTGCACCATGATGATTTTCCTATACAAAAGATATTGTATGATCGAATTATACATAATTCACAAAATTTGCAGTTAAGTCCTGACATTGGAAAGTTATGAACTGATCAGCTTGTCAATTTCCTTCCAAAATTTAGGCAAGAAATGGCCTCATTTTGAAATTGTCTTAAAAGGCCCTTGTTTAGCTATGAAGATTTGAATAGGTCAAAAATTAATTATTTTATTATTGACCATTTGTTGGGTATAGTGTTCTATTTCATTTTTACCTGTCCAATTTGTTTAATATAGAAAAAACTTTATAGGCAAGGACCTATGTTAAATATTTAATTTGAAAATGCTCTGTAGCAGTGTGTCATGGCCTTACCTCAAGGTCATATTGTCAATGTCAGGGAATATAAAACAGAAAACAGGTGTTTTTAGGGCAATATTCTGATATTGTTGTATTATAAATATTTTCAATGTTGACTATTTTCAACACGAAAAATGATATTTTCCTTTACTTTTCCGATTCGTAATGATATATTTATTAATTTTTGCAAATCCATGGAAATTGTATATCTAGATTATAGCTAGCTGTAGTATCATTGTAACTTGGTTCAACAATGATTTTATATGATCAAAAATATCTACTGAGAATGCACTACATTTCCTCATACACTATTGGATAAATGAGTGTATATGATGTCTACTGTGTTAAAATTGTTTTGTGTAATGTTACAAAAGTAAAATTGATGTGATTTTACACCATTTTCTTGTTTTATCCCTAATTTAAGCATAAACAATTAATATACAAGTCTGCTACCAGCACAGAAAAATACTGATTTCAAGAGTTGCTCTTCTTTTTTTTATTTAGTTTAAGAAAGCTCAGTACCCCCAAGAGCTTGAAACCAAGTAGATCAATTATAATACCGTATTTATTCCAATAAATGCCCCGGGGGCGTGAAATTTTTCAGACAGGGGGCGATTAATAGAATACAAAATTTCATAAGTTGTTGGTCGTGACATGCCATGGCTGCCACTTAAAAACATTGTTTAACAAACTAACGAATTACTCAGCAAAGAATGCATTTGAAAATTGCAGTAATTCCAACATCGTTGTAGCTTTAAACATCGTTGTCAATTGCATTCTGATAACCTGAATTCTTGTATGAAATGACACGATGTCAATCATGTCAGCTTCAGTCAAAAACGTACAATGTTCATCATTGCTTGTAGGCCTAGTTTGCATAAAAATATAAAAAAACACAGCGGTATATAAGCCAGTCTGTTTCTTAAGAAATCCCACATACCTGATAACAATGTCTGGGACAAAACGAAATTACGACACTGCTTTCAAGCTTAAAGTAATCGCCTTCGCAGAGGAGAAGGGCAAACATGCTGCCGCGAAAGTGTTTCGTGTTGACAGAAAAGGAGTGCGGGACTGGTGTCAAAACAAAGAAAAATTAAAAAATCTTTCTAAAACATCTAAACGCTGTAAAGGAGGTGGGAGGCATGTCAGATATGAAGATATTGATTGATGTGATATCAATAAAAATTATTGATAAATCAAGATAAGATCAATATTGTTTTCTTCACAAAATATTTTGACATAATGAGGTATCTTGAAATCTAAAATTTCATGAACTATCATTAAAAGTCAAATTGGTAATTTGAGAATTCTAAAATGTTTCAGCTTTGGTTTATAGGGATTTTGGGAGATCTCATCATTTGTTAGAAAAAAAAAATTCTGTTGTTAGATTGACAGGTATGTCTTTGTAGATAGCTTAATTAGTTGGAAATTCACGAAGGAAATTAAAGAAATATAGATAAGATAACAAGAGAATACTTATTTATAAAAACATTATTAAACTATGAATTGATTAAACAATATCAACAAATGGGGTTTGACGTATCAATGAATGGTTGTGAGATATCAATGAACGATGTGAAATATGCAGATTGTGTATTGTTTGAAGAGTTCTTATGAAAACCTAGTTCTATGTGATAGTTCATTCCTGTCCATGATATTCATAAGGATTAATACATTACATTGATATTTGATAATAAAAAAAAAATGTATAATTTCTGTGTAGATAATTTGTCAATGTAATCAGTCCCATACATTGCCAGGGATCAGCACCTAGATTTATGGAGGTCAGATCTGATTCCAGGAAACATTGCTATATCATATATCTCACTGTCAAACCGCGAGGTCTTCATATAATTGCTTAGATTTTCTCGTCTGATTGCAGAGACTGTCACATGATAAGATAATTTCTTGTTATGCTCAGAGACAAAGATAATATCTGTTTTGATCTGTGATATGATATGAAAAACAATGACCTATCTCCAAGCCATTACAGTTGTTATGTTACAGCTACAGAGATGCTGAAATTGGAAGGAATCGTTTTTGTTTTTTAGTTTGATAGGAACATTTTTTTATGAAAAAAAAATAAAAATAAAACCATTTTGAGGAATAAAATGAAAATTTCAGTGATCACAATTCTGAAATATATTTTCATATGGATGTAGAATGTCTACATAAAACAGGATCTTATAATGGTGTTATATAATATGGAATGTATTACGTAAAAATGGGGTAGATGTTTGTTTTGTTGGGAGCCTTTGTGTATCAAAAATATCATGTTATAATCATTATTTTGTTTGCTTCTTTCATTATTCTCAACCTACTTCACTGTTTCCTTTTTCTATCTCCCTCCTGTCCATCCTGTCTTTGTGTATACAGTGGTTTATTGATTCTACAGCCTGTAATTCACTTACACAGGTCTAATATTAGCTGATTGTTTAGATTAAGGCTTGTTTGGGGAGTTTGTGTAATACTGCCTTAATCATTAACCAGGATATCTTGTCGATATTGGAATTCATGTATACAGTCTTATAATATACCGAATCTGAGATTTGGTCATTCTGTGTAGAATGTTTTCAGTGTTTTTCATTTTATGCAATCTTTTATTGACTGGAAATATAGCAAAATTTAATTACTCACAAATATTACCAACTGTACAGTATATAATAGTATACCATAGACTTAGTTTACTCAATTATAAACAGCTGTAGCCCTTCACAACTTCCTTGTTACTTTAACCACCATTTTAGAATTAAACTGACAAGTCAGTTGTACATTTAGAGGCATACACAAACTAGAGTCCATCAGTGATCCTGGCATGTATCGATTCATTTTCAAATGAGTTTGCCAGCTACAATGACGAAACAAAAACAAAAATGAAGATGGTTGTAGTGTCTATAACTTGCTAATTTGAATAACCTTGATCCACTATCAATGTGACATTTAAAAAAGTTTACTACCCATGCTCCAGCTACCCGTGACAGGTTAAAAAGTGTACAGCCCTTGAATCAACCATCTGTGACAGGTTAAAAAGTATACAACTACTCATGTCCCAACTACTGGACAATCACCCATTATTCTTTGTTGTTTTACATTCTTTACTTGTGTTGTGCAAGTGATTCATTTTGATCCATTTGTAACGTATGAATGTATAGTTCTGAAGACGGGATCTGACAGTTATAAAACATCTATATTTGAATGAAAATGATCCAATTTTGAGGTAACAAAGGAAGATGTATCAAAATGGTAAGTTTCACAAGGGGTGATTTTGTAAACTGTTGAATCAATATTCTACAATTACTTTACAGGGAACGTTTCGTATTGCAAGTGAGCATGTGATGAAGACGATGAGAAAAGGGCGAGAGACACTCCTGACACTGTTAGAGGCATTTGTCTATGATCCTCTGGTCGATTGGACAACAGGAAATGAGGGTGGTTATACAGGGGCTTTCTATGGTGGGGGAATTTCCACTCTCGGTAATGCAGGGGAGGGCCGACAGACAAAGCATGAAATGGAAAGGGAGATAACCACTAGTATGTTTGCTATCAGAATGGCTGAAATGAAAGCATCATGGCAAAAAAACAGGTCAGTACTTTGAAATCAAATATCAAGAAGTTGTCATTGTAAACTTTCAATCAGCTCTAAATTGCTATAGATATATTTGGTGTAGATATATTTAGAGAATTGTGAAATATTATGCTTGAAGATGTTATTGATTGGGACATAGATAATATTATGAAATTGAAATACTCATCTTTTATATATTATTTTCACCAAAAATAAGACATACATTGTACAAATTACCACCAATTAGAATTGACGATGGCTGTTTCAGTATGTTGTAGTGTTATGCTTTGATTAAAAACTTTAAGTAGTGAAAAGTGTGCAACTCGCTCCTTGATGTCAAAAATAGGCTAAAACAGAATTTACATGGATGGCTGAGTGTTCTAACAATTTTGCTTGTTTTGGTTACAGAGATGAGATGGTAGCGGCCCTTCCAAAGCTACAACAACAGGTACAAGGATGGCTTGGTATAGCTCAGGCTTACTACACAAACCTGGGAAATCTACAGAGCATGAAGGATTTGAAGGAGCTGCTGAGTGAAGCTCTCACAGACCTTAGTAGTACATTATTTTCTCTTAAGGACAGGTGGGTACAAGCAGCCATACACAGCCCTTGTTTCATAACATTTTCTGCAAGATTTACCACACAAAAGAACAGCAAACGAAAAAAAATTCCAAAATTAAGCTTTAAACTAAGAAAAAGGGAACAGCATTTTGTTTTGCAATTAAATCTTGAAAAAATCTATTATTCAGTTTAAAATTGATTATAGAAAATGATATGAAGATAACATTTTATGTGTTCAGTTTCTTTCAGGCTCCTTCATATTATTTGAAAAACTGTGAAATGTAAATAATTAATCAGTCAGTGGTTGAATTTAAGTTTGAGAAGAGTATAGGCAACTAAGGGAGGTATAATTCCAATTCCATGATATTTTTATCATTCTTCAATCTTTCAAGAAACTATACAGGTCTTGGAGCTCTGCAGTATATTTCTGTTGTATTCTTAATAAAAAATTATTGAAAACGTTAGAGACAGACTCAGAAATGGAAATGTTTAGTTGTGAAGGTCTGAAATAAGATGTTTTGTTATAACAGATATGACGATTACATGGTGGTGAAGACAACAAGAGACAGTGTAAACGATGTGATGAGGGAGAAGATTGAGGAGTTCACTCATTGGCAGGAGCTTCACAAGGTCAGTTATAGTTTTATATTGACAGGAGCTTCACAAGGTCAGTTATAGTTTTATATTGACAGGAGCTTTACAAGGTCAGTTATAGTTTTATATTGACAGGAGCGTCACAAGGTCAGTTATAGTTTTAGATTGACAGGAGCTTCACAAGGTCAGTTATAGTTTTAGATTGACAGGAGCTTCACAAGGTCAGTTATAGTTTTAGATTGACAGGAGCTTCACAAGGTCAGTTATAGTTTTATATTGACAGGAGCGTCACAAGGTCAGTTATAGTTTTATATTGACAGGAGCTTCACAAGGTCAGTTATAGTTTTAGATTGACACGAGCTTCACAAGGTCAGTTATAGTTTTATATTGACAGGAGCTTCACAAGGTCAGTTATAGTTTTAGATTGACAGGAGCTTCACAAGGTCAGTTATAGTTTTATATTGACAGGAGCTTCACAAGGTCAGTTATAGTTTTAGATTGACAGGAGCTTCACAAGGTCAGTTATAGTTTTATATTGACACGAGCTTCACAAGGTCAGTTATAGTTTTATATTGACACGAGCTTCACAAGGTCAGTTATAGTTTTAGATTGACAGGAGCTTCACAAGGTCAGTTATAGTTTTATATTGACACGAGCTTCACAAGGTCAGTTATAGTTTTATATTGACACGAGCGTCACAAGGTCAGTTATAGTTTTATATTGACAGGAGCTTCACAAGGTCAGTTATAGTTTTATATTGACACGAGCTTCACAAGGTCAGTTATAGTTTTATATTGACAGGAGCTTCACAAGGTCAGTTATAGTTTTATATTGACAGGAGCTTCACAAGGTCAGTTATAGTTTTATATTGACACGAGCGTCACAAGGTCAGTTATAGTTTTATATTGACAGGAGCTTCACAAGGTCAGTTATAGTTTTATATTGACACGAGCTTCACAAGGTCAGTTATAGTTTTATATTGACACGAGCGTCACAAGTTCAGTTATAGTTTTATATTGACAGGAGCTTCACAAGGTCAGTTATAGTTTTATATTGACACGAGCTTCACAAGGTCAGTTATAGTTTTAGATTGACAGGAGCTTTACAAGGTCAGTTATAGTTTTATATTGACAGGAGCTTCACAAGGTCAGTTATAGTTTTATATTGACACAAGCTTCACAAGGTCAGTTATAGTTTTAGATTGACATAATGTTCTCTAGGTTAGTTGGAGATCAAACCCCTCATAAAGATAGAACAATTATTAATTTAGCCACATTATGAAATATATCAATTGACACAAATTTAACATGTAATGTTCCAGTAAATATACCCTTACTTAGAATTCATTGTTTTAAATAGATATAAAATAAAAACCAGGAAACAATGAAAAATTCATCAGATCATAAGACATATGATGTTGTTATCAAGATGAAGACAGTGATATGTTACATATGAAGATGATTTAGTAATATGATGAAATATCAAAGAAATAGCATTTTTATCATTGTGGCAAGTTGTATGTTCTGACAATGTTCCTGTTTGTTCTCCTCACAGCATGTCATCCAGTCATTGCAGAGCCACAGCTTCCAGAAGATGTGTGCTAATGTCACCAATCCGCCTGGTCTAGGTGCTCCAAGTTTTGCTGCTGCATCCGAGTTCCTCCAGGGGGCAGGACAGAACCAAATAGTTTTACAGGTAAAACTTCCTCTAAGGGACATTACAGAACAAGATAGATTTATGTGGAGGTTGTCTTTCAGGGGCAGGACAGAACTGGATAGTTTTACAAGGAGGACATCCTCCAAGGGAAGGACAGAACCAGATAGAACTGAGTGGATGTCATTGTCGAAGGGAAGGACAGAACAAGATAGAACTAAGTGGATGTCATTGTCCAAGGGAAGGACAGAACCAGATAGAACTGAGGGGATGTCATTGTCCAAGGGAAGGACAGAACCAGATAGAACTGAGGGGATGTCATTGTCCAAGGGAAGGACAGAACCAGATAGAACTGAGTGGATGTCATTGTCCAAGGGAAGGACAGAACCAGATAGAACTGAGTGGATGTCATTGTCCAAGGGAAGGACAGAACCAGATAGAACTGAGTGGATGTCATTGTCCAAGGGAAGGACAGAACCAGATAGAACTGAGTGGATGTCATTGTCGAAGGGAAGGACAGAACCAGATAGAACTGAGTGGATGTCATTGTCCAAGGGAAGGACAGAACCAGATAGAACTGAGTGGATGTCATTGTCCAAGGGAAGGACAGAACCAGATAGAACTGAGGGGATGTCATTGTCCAAGGGAAGGACAGAACCAGATAGAACTGAGTGGATGTCATTGTCCAAGGGAAGGACAGAACCAGATAGAACTGAGTGGATGTCATTGTCCAAGGGAAGGACAGAACCAGATAGAACTGAGGGGATGTCATTGTCCAAGGGAAGGACAGAACCAGATAGAACTGAGGGGATGTCATTACAAAACCAGATAGAACTGAGGGGATGTCATTACAAAACCAGATAGAACTGAGGGGATGTCATTACAAAACCAGATAGAACTGAGGGGATGTCATTACAAAACCAGATAGAACTGAGGGGATGTCATTACAAAACCAGATAGAACTGAGGGGATGTCATTACAAAACCAGATAGAACTGAGGGGATGTCATCCTCCAGGAGCTTAACAGAGCTAGATAGTTTAACATGTAAACCTTCCTTCTTGGGGAGGACATAATCAGACAGTTTTACATGTAGGTCTTCCTCAATGTTATGTAGTTGGTAGTTGTGAGCTGGGGTGCTGATAAAGGAATTTCTCTTTCCACAGTGTGAACAGTTGGAGACTGAGATGACTGGCTACATGCAGCTACAGAGGTCCAACCTCCACCATGCTATAGATGTCCTCCACACCTACGCCACAATTGTGTCACAGGTAGGTCTGATGAGTGATGATAGAAGTGACAACAAAAAATACATGCTAGCACTTAATAATATCTGAACACACAATGTACATGTATCAAGGACACCTTTGAAATGTACACAAGATTTGGTGATGCATTTGAAAAGTACACAAGATTTGCTGATGCATTTGAAATATACACAAGATTTGGTGATGCATTTGAAATGTACACAAGTTTTTGTAACCAATAGAAAATTAATAGAAAATATCTAGTTAATAATGAGTCATTAGTTTGTACAAATCAACAAGAAATTTTAGAGGATAACAATAGAATGAAATAGTACAGTACTGATCTTGGTAGATTGTGCCATTATACAGTTTATAGGGTGTAGGGTGTAGGAAACCTAAATTTGTTTTATTTTGTTTTACCAGTTTGGGACAACTTTTGCTGACCAAAACAGAACATGTCATTATTTGTGCTGGCTTCAGGAATTACAGCATGATTTTACAAGTGAAAGGTAAACATAAATAATTGATCACTCCAATGTTTCCGTGTATCAGTGATATTTTCTTATGGGTTTAGGAAAACGTTTATGAAATATTAAAGTAATTATTCTATAGAATAAAAGATGATTAATGAAAATGATTCTGAAGTGGATTTTTTTGAATGAAACTTTTTAAGCCATGGTCATCAGATGGTGGACTGGTAAACTTGTCTAGTGTTTTTGGTCCATCCTTGAATAAGTTTTGTTATCTCCCTGTCCTTCATGGAATTTTTCCAAGTAGGTTTCCCTTGATCCCTGTTTGGGCCTTTTGATTTAAGGACTAATTATAAAAATAAAATTGCTGACAAAGGCCATCTTTGATTTGACAGTTAAAATGTTATTATTGCTATTTATGCCCCCGCCATTTATGGACGGGGGCATATAGCGTTGCCCATGTCCGTCTGTCCCGTCCCGTCCCGTCCTGTCCCGTCGCGTCGCGTCCCATATCAGTATATACCACCTAACAACTTCATTCGGACCTTTCACTCTTTAATCTCTTTTAAGATAACTTCCATCACATGACTTCCAGAAATTTTGACATAATCATGTTGTGTTTCATCCATCATTGTTCCACATGTTTCAGATGTACAGAGATTGTAAACGAGTTTCACAAATTATATGGTAATTCAGTCATACCAGCAGTGAAAATACAACTGATCCTCAACACAGAGACCAAGCTTCAGGCGATCAGTGCTGACATCAATGTCCGCATTGTTAAAGTAGGTTCATGTCAGATTCCTTCTCATCAATCCCAACAACTCATTTTCTTATCTTCAGTAATATGTCATGTTGCGGTTTCAATTTATATATCGCTGTGTAACAAGATTGTTTTTGCGATTCACTAATTTCACAATTTGGTGTCAAAACAGAAATACCAAATTTTAGTCCTATCATACTTTTGCCATTAAAGAGCAGGCACTGAAAATATATGATGTAACTCTTTTTCTTGCATTCAAATTCATCTGTTCACTATCTATATCATAATCTGTTGACAAAAATTGTGCAAATTAGTAAAAAAAACAATAACTACAACACCGTTGTACTTTAATTTTGCAATCGTGAAGTAAATTAAGTTTTTAACTGTAGTTGTAAAACATCTTGAACGTATGATTATTAATAGCATTAGGTATGCCTATGTTGTAAGGTGACTTTATACGTTTTGACCACTCTGTTTTCCAGCTGATAGAGAGGAGGAGTACAGAAACCATGGAAACCAGTGTACTCGAGCTCCAGATTCAGGAAAATGCTAAAAACCTAAAATGTTTTGTACAAGGTAGATAAAATGTTTACCATAAGCATTCTGAGGCAGGAAGTTATATCTGCATTTAGTTTCAAGTCAAGCTCTCAAAGCTGTTTTAAAGAAAACTTTCTCTAACATCACTGCCATGTGTGTTCCATTTCATTCTTAGTATTGTGATATCTTGAATGCACTCCTGTTTCATAAACTACTCTTTGCTACATCAAGATCTTGACATTGTGACATCTGTGTCTGTTATTCATTTTTAACAGGGAACAGTTGTTGCCTGTGATGTTCATAAGGTAGAGTTTTGTGTCTGATGTTTCCAGGGTACAATTGAGAGTTTTCAGTGAACAGTACACTTTAAAGCATAATGTTTACAGTATACATTGTTGTGTGTGATGTTTACAGGGTACAGTGTTGTGTGTGATGTTTACAGGGTACATTGTTGTGTGTGATGTTTACAGGGTACAGTGTTGTGTGTGATGTTTACAGGGTACAGTGTTGTGTGTGATGTTTACAGGGTACAGTGTTGTGTGTGATGTTTACAGGGTACAGTGTTGTGTGTGATGTTTACAGGGTACAGTGTTGTGTGTGATGTTTACAGGGTACAGTGTTGTGTGTGATGTTTACAGGGTACAGTGTTGTGTGTGATGTTTACAGGGTACAGTGTTGTGTGTGATGTTTATAGGGTACAGTGTTGTGTGTGATGTTTATAGGGTACAGTGTTGTGTGTGATGTTTACAGGGTACAGTGTTGTGTGTGATGTTTATAGGGTACAGTGTTGTGTGTGATGTTTACAGGGTACAGTGTTGTGTGTGATGTTTACAGGGTACAGTGTTGTGTGTGATGTTTATAGGGTACAGTGTTGTGTGTGATGTTTACAGGGTACAGTGTTGTGTGTGATGTTTACAGGGTACAGTGTTGTGTGTGATGTTTACAGGGTACAGTGTTGTGTGTGATGTTTACAGGGTACAGTGTTGTGTGTGATGTTTACAGGGTACAGTGTTGTGTGTGATGTTTACAGGGTACAGTGTTGTGTGTGATGTTTACAGGGTACAGTGTTGTGTGTGATGTTTACAGGGTACAGTGTTGTGTGTGATGTTTACAGGGTACAGTGTTGTGTGTGATGTTTACAGGGTACAGTGTTGTGTGTGATGTTTACAGGGTACAGTGTTGTGTGTGATGTTTACAGTGTACAGTGTTGTGTGTGATGTTTACAGGGTACAGTGTTGTGTGATGTTTATGTTTACAGGGTACAGTGTTGTGTGTGATGTTTACAGGGTACAGTGTTGTGTGTGATGTTTAGAGGGTACAGTGTTGTGTGTGATGTTTACAGGGTACAGTGTTGTGTGTGATGTTTACAGGGTACAGTGTTGTGTGTGATGTTTACAGGGTACAGTGTTGTGTGTGATGTTTACAGGGTACAGTGTTGTGTGTGATGTTTACAGGGTACAGTGTTGTGTGTGATGTTTACAGGGTACAGTGTTGTGTGTGTTTATGTTTGTGTGTGATGTTTAGGGTACAGTGTTGTGTGTGATGTTTACAGGGTACAGTGTGTGATGTTGTGTGTGATGTTTATAGGGTACAGTGTTGTGTGTGATGTTTACAGGGTACAGTGTTGTGTGTGATGTTTACAGGGTACAGTGTTGTGTGTGATGTTTATAGGGTACAGTGTTTGTGTGTGATGTTTACAGTGTACAGTGTTGTGTGTGATGTTTACAGGGTACAGTGTTGTGTGTGATGTTTACAGGGTACAGTGTTGTGTGTGATGTTTACAGGGTACAGTGTTGTGTGTGATGTTTACAGGGTACAGTGTTGTGTGTGATGTTTACAGGGTACAGTGTTGTGTGTGATGTTTACAGGGTACAGTGTTGTGTGTGATGTTTACAGGGTACAGTGTTGTGTGTGATGTTTACTGGGTACAGTGTTGTGTGATGAGTGTTGTGTGTGATGTTTACAGGGTACAGTGTTGTGTGTGATGTTTACAGGGTACAGTGTTGTGTGTGATGTTTACAGGGTACAGTGTTGTGTGTGATGTTTATAGGGTACAGTGTTGTGTGTGATGTTTACAGGGTACAGTGTTGTGTGTGATGTTTATAGGGTACAGTGTTGTGTGTGATGTTTACAGGGTACAGTGTTGTGTGTGATGTTTACAGGGTACAGTGTTGTGTGTGATGTTTACAGGGTACAGTGTTGTGTGTGATGTTTACAGGGTACAGTGTTGTGTGTGATGTTTACAGGGTACAGTGTTGTGTGTGATGTTTACAGGGTACAGTGTTGTGTGTGATGTTTACAGGGTACAGTGTTGTGTGTGATGTTTACAGGTTGTGTGTGATGTTTACAGTGTTTACAGTGTTGTGTGTGATGTTTACAGGGTACAGTGTTGTGTGTGATGTTTATGTTTACAGGGTACAGTGTTGTGTGTGATGTTTACAGGGTGTGATGATTACAGGGTACAGTGTTGTGTGTGATGTTTACAGGGTACAGTGTTGTGTGTGATGTTTACAGGGTACAGTGTTGTGTGTGATGTTTACAGGGTACAGTGTTGTGTGTGATGTTTACAGGGTACAGTGTTGTGTGTGATGTTTACAGGGTACAGTGTTGTGTGTGATGTTTATAGGGTACAGTGTTGTGTGTGATGTTTACAGGGTACAGTGTTGTGTGTGATGTTTACAGGGTACAGTGTTGTGTGTGATGTTTACAGGGTACAGTGTTGTGTGTGATGTTTACAGGGTACAGTGTTGTGTGTGATGTTTACAGTGTGTGTGTGTGTTTATGTTTGTGTGATGTTTAGGGTACAGTGTTGTGTGTGATGTTTACAGGGTACAGTGTTGTGTGTGATGTTTACAGGGTACAGTGTTGTGTGTGATGTTTACAGGGTACAGTGTTGTGTGTGATGTTTACAGGGTACAGTGTTGTGTGTGATGTTTACAGGGTACAGTGTTGTGTGTGATGTTTACAGGGTACAGTGTTGTGTGTGATGTTTACAGGGTACAGTGTTGTGTGTGATGTTTACAGGGTACAGTGTTGTGTGTGATGTTTATAGGGTACATTGTTGGGTACAGTGTTGTGTGTGATGTTTACAGGGTACAGTGTTGTGTGTGATGTTTATAGGGTACAGTGTTGTGTGTGATGTTTACAGGGTACAGTGTTGTGTGTGATGTTTATAGGGTACAGTGTTGTGTGTGATGTTTACAGGGTACAGTGTTGTGTGATGTTTACAGGGTACAGTGTTGTGTGTGATGTTTACAGGGTACAGTGTTGTGTGATGTTTACAGGGTACAGTGTTGTGTGTGATGTTTACAGGGTACAGTGTTGTGTGTGATGTTTACAGGGTACAGTGTTGTGTGTGATGTTTACAGGGTACAGTGTTGTGTGTGATGTTTACAGGGTACAGTGTTGTGTGTGATGTTTACAGGGTACAGTGTTGTGTGTGATGTTTACAGGGTACAGTGTTGTGTGTGATGTTTACAGGGTACAGTGTTGTGTGTGATGTTTATAGGGTACAGTGTTGTGTGTGATGTTTACAGGGTACAGTGTTGTGTGTGATGTTTATAGGGTACAGTGTTGTGTGTGATGTTTATAGTTTACAGTGTTGTGTGTGATGTTTACAGGGTACAGTGTTGTGTGTGATGTTTATAGGGTACAGTGTTGTGTGTGATGTTTATAGGGTACAGTGTTGTGTGTGATGTTTACAGGGTACAGTGTTGTGTGTGATGTTTACAGGGTACAGTGTTGTGTGTGATGTTTACAGGGTACAGTGTTGTGTCTGATGTTTACAGGGTACAGTGTTGTGTGTGATGTTTACAGGGTACAGTGTTGTGTGTGATGTTTATAGGGTACAGTGTTGTGTGTGATGTTTATAGGGTACAGTGTTGTGTGTGATGTTTACAGGGTACAGTGTTGTGTGTGATGTTTACAGGGTACAGTGTTGTGTGTGATGTTTACAGGGTACAGTGTTGTGTGTGATGTTTACAGGATACAGTGTTGTGTGTGATGTTTACAGGGTACAGTGTTGTGTGTGATGTTTATAGGGTACATTGTTGTGTGTGATGTTTACAGGGTACAGTGTTGTGTGTGATGTTTACAGGGTACAGTGTTGTGTGTGATGTTTACAGGGTACAGTGTTGTGTGTGATGTTTACAGGGTACAGTGTTGTGTGTGATGTTTACAGGGTACAGTGTTGTGTGATGTTTACAGGGTACAGTGTTGTGTGATGTTTACAGGGTACAGTGTTGTGTGTGATGTTTACAGGGTACAGTGTTGTGTGTGATGTTTATAGGGTACAGTGTTGTGTGTGATGTTTACAGGGTACAGTGTTGTGTGTGATGTTTATAGGGTACAGTGTTGTGTGTGATGTTTACAGGGTACAGTGTTGTGTGTGATGTTTATAGGGTACAGTGTTGTATGTGATGTTTATAGGGTACAGTGTTGTGTGTGATGTTTACAGGGTACAGTGTTGTGTGTGATGTTTATAGGGTACAGTGTTGTGTGTGATGTTTACAGGGTACAGTGTTGTGTGTGATGTTTATAGGGTACAGTGTTGTGTGTGATGTTTACAGGGTACAGTGTTGTATGTGATGTTTATAGGGTACAGTGTTGACTCTGATGTTTTTGTGTTTACAGAGAATGGATCAAGTGGATGCTGTAGTCTTATGGCATGGATCATTGCTGCCCTGTGTACTCTCAACAAACGCTACAACCAGATGGAGGGAGCTGCAGCAGGTAAACATTTATATCTCTGAGGCATCTCTTGGTTAGGTATTGTTACAGGACAAAGTACTGGTGAAACACATTTAGGTTGTGATATATCTGTGAGATATCTTCCTGTTATTTTAAATTAAAATACAGAATCAAGAACAAGAAGTTAAAACCGTAAATTGTGTTTTTTGACAAGGAGATTTGATGGGTTTTAAATTTTGCTATCTTAAAGGATGGAATTAAATTGTGATAAATAGATACATCTAAAACAAAACAGATATGGAAAATAATTGTCTTTGATGATATCTGTGAAAGATACATCCTTTTTGCTGTAAATGTGGTAAAAGCATGAAAAAAGATTTTATGAAATGGCTGTGAATGATTATTGATATGATTATCTGACTGGTAAAAACGACAGGTGCTGGTGACCGCCTGATGGACCTGACATCAAGGGATGGTGACTGGTTCCTGGACGAGCTGTGCAGTATGAGCAGTAACATCATGCACTATATAGACATGCTCAAAATCAATACTTGGGTAAGTCACATGTCTTAAGACTGGTCTCAGGGTTACACATGCTCAAAATGAACATCGACTTCAGGGGTTACGATCACTTTCACTCTTTGCACCCCAGGAACATGTCATATCAAAATTGAAGGTTCCATGTGCGACACCTTGTGGACAAGATTAAATGACTGGTTTGATTATTTGATGTACATCAAACAAATCTCGAGGTTGCATAACAGTATATTGTAATGACTTTGAAGTTGAGTGTGACACCTTTGTAATCTTCAAAAGCAGAGTATCAGTCTATGAATGGTCAATTTTTACCCCTCAGCCGAAAGGGTGTGGGGTATTGCAATCACGCACGGCGTCCGTCCGTCGAGCCGTCCGTCCACAATTGCATTCCGCTTATAATCTCAAAAACTACATCACTGGTCATCACCATTTTCACTGGGGATGTTGGACCTATGGACCTACACTACCCTATTGTTTTTAGTCACCGCGTGATATCCAATATGGCGGTTACGGGTGCCATCTTGAATTTGCATTCCGCTCATTATCTCAAGATCAACATCACCAGTGACCACCATTTTCACTGAGGATGTTGGGCCTGTGGGCCTACACAACCCCATTATTTTTCATTGTTGCTTGATATCCAATATGGCAGTTATGGGCGCCATCTTCAATTTGCATTCCGCTCATTATCTCAAGAACAACATCACCAGCGGTCACCATTTTTGTTGGGCATGTTGGGCCTATGGACTTACACAGCCTATTGAGGTTCTTCACAATCTCAGCCCTGCATCCTACTTTATAATAAGGCTGTTGGGTATTGCCCGCGTTTGCGGAGCTATTTTTTGCTTATGGAACCAATCAAATCTCTTTGCTTGTGCCTTCAATTTTGAAATGACATGTTCCATTACTGCAGAGAGCAAATGTGCTTGTAACCCCTGGATTATCGTGGAAAGCTCATAATCAACACCAGTCAAACGTCTTAAATGTTTAAGTAAGATATTATTGACTGGGTTTTATCCCATTTCTCTGCAAGATTTGTATTGTTATGTAAATGTCTTGTCACATTTTTGTCTGTGCACCGGTTTGTCTTGTATCGTCATTCCAATGCTGTTATACATCGGATGTGAACCTAAGGAGAAAAAATATCATTATTATATTTGATATGAATATACTGATAATGACCTTGACCTTTTTACAGGTGAGCAGTCTTGAACATTTTAAGTCCCTGGACCAAGCCCTGATGTCTACACACAATGTGTATATAGCCTTGCAGGAACTCAACATGAACTTTCGCACAATCATCCTTCCTGAGGCTCTGAAAGCGATTCAAGGCACTGAGCCAAGCGTGTGCTCTGCCTTGGAGGGGTTGGAGCGTATGTTTGCTGATGCCAGTCACCCACTGGAGACAATAGTCTCTCAGCTTGAAATTCTCCACAGGAATGCTATCATGGGGATTGAGGTTTGTGCAGTAGTAATATGAAAGATTCATGAAATATTAAGAATTTTTAATTGCCCTATTAACAATTTTCATTTAAATTTGAAACAGATAACAGGCAATCATAACGAAATTCTTGGGAATAATTTTCTTGCATAATTGATTTAGAAAGCTATAGCTGAATCATTGTCTGACAAGAAATTATTTTTCTACACAAATCAATAATGAGTATTGATAAAGTTACTACTTTTAATTAGGGGACCATCTCTCAATGGACAACTCTATAAAGAAATCAACTACTTATTTCTGCCTTCCCTCGCGTGTGTTCTTATGAATAACCTTAATCAGTAATCATTTACTCTCAATTGTTTAAAATGATGAGTAGTTTTACAAAATCGGATGAAATGGTACACATGTTTATAATAAAGATTGAAGGAATCTTGTTAAAAAGTATGAGTAATGTAGATAGGTAGTTAGATTGTGTAGTGAGTTGCTCAGTCATATTTTACTGAGACAGACATGGTTCCTTTCCTTGGCCAAACATCCATACAGATCAGCTTACCCGTTCCAGCTTGGTAAGCAGGTTTCCTTCCATATTCAGACACTCTGAAGTGATTCCTTCTGGACTTCAAGAACGATTGACAAAACTTATGAAAACTTGATGTTGTAAACCAGAATTGTTATTTAACCTGTAGAATGACAACATGGAAATGATGACAGCAGTAAAGAGGATGCGACTTCAGTATGATGACTTACTAGAGGGCCAGGACGTTGATTCAAAGGAGCTGAGTCCTGGCCAGATGTTACTGATGGGTTTTAACGGCCTGTTTACACGCCTGGAACATGAGTTCTCTGACTTGATGGAGGCGATGGACTATCTACAGGTTCCGGATGTCTGGCGCAAAGTGGATGCGGTTAGGGAGGGCAAGTCCATGCAGGTACTCATTTTGTCAGATATTACATACAATTTTATTAACAAAATTAGCTGTAACTTATAGTTTGAATCCACTGTCGAAATTGTGTGTTATTTGCTCTTTCCATACTCATTACATCTTGAGACATGGCAGTAAACATACCCTCTTTCCTTCTTGATACCTATAGACATTCTGAAATACATAGAGGATATATTTAATAGTGTCTTCAGTAATAACAAATATATTTTACAAGTGTGTCTGATATTTTTTTGTATCTTTCATTTGTGCGAAGGGAAAGCATATAGTCACCGCTTTGTCTGTCTGTCATACCATCTGTTCCTCTGTCTGTCTGTGGGTCCGTTGTAATATTGTCCGAAACATAACATAAAAACTAAAAGAGGTATCACCATAAGACTTCATTCCTGGTTGACCCCAAGGGGCTGATGGGTGGGGCTAAAAGGGAGAAGTTTACTATACTTTATGTAGTTAAAACAGGTTTTTGAGTATAACTTGTTCAATTTCCATTGGAACTATTTTAAACTTAGTTTGAATTATAAGCCAGGGATGAAGGCTTGATGGTATGTACATATTGATCCTGGTTGACCCCCAGGGGCTAATGGGTTGGGCCAAAAGTGATCAAATTGACTTAGGATTTCAAAAATCTTCTTCTCAACACCTATGTATGGAAGAATCAAATGCTCTTCATGGATGGAAGCATCTGAAGGTGGTTTACCAAAATTGTGAATTTAATGGTCACATTTCCCTGTAGGGAGGAGTAAAGTTCTATATAGTTTATATAAGATTTATTAGTATCGGATCACATTTTGTCATGTATTGACACTGACTTACTATCATCATGTTCTGACACTGGCTTACTATCATCATGTATTGACACTGACTTACTATCATCATGTTCTGACACTGGCTTACTATCATCATGTATTGACACTGACTTACTATCATCATGTTCTGACACTGGCTTACTATCATCATGTTCTGACACTGGCTTACTATCATCATGTTCTGACACTGGCTTACTATCATCATGTTCTGACACTGGCTTACTATCATCATGTTCTGACACTGACTTACTATCATCATGTATTGACACTGGCTTACTATCATCATGTATTGACACTGGCTTACTATCATCATGTATTGACACTGGCTTACTATCATCAGGTATTGACACTGGCTTACTATCATCATGTTCTGACACTGGCTTACTATCATCATGTATTGACACTGGCTAACTATCATCATGTTCTGACACTGGCTTACTATCATCATGTATTGACACTGACTTACTATCATCATGTTCTGACACTGGCTTACTATCATCATGTTCTGACACTGGCTTACTATCATCATGTTCTGACACTGGCTTACTATCATCATGTTCTGACACTGGCTTACTATCATCATGTTCTGACACTGGCTTACTATCATCATGTTCTGACACTGGCTTACTATCATCATGTTCTGACACTGGCTTACTATCATCATGTTCTGACACTGGCTTACTATCATCATGTATTGACACTGACTTACTATCATCAGGTATTGACACTGACTTACTATCATCAGGTATTGACATTGACTTACTATCATCATGTATTGACACTGGCTTACTATCATCATGTTCTGACACTGGCTTACTATCATCAGGTATTGACACTGACTTACTATCATCATGTTCTGACACTGACTTACTATCATCATGTATTGACACTGACTTACTATCATCATGTTCTGACACTGACTTACTATCATCATGTTCTGACACTGACTTACTATCATCATGTTCTGACACTGGCTTACTATCATCATGTATTGACACTGGCTTACTATCATCATGTATTGACACTGGCTTACTATCATCATGTATTGACACTGGCTTACTATCATCAGGTATTGACACTGGCTTACTATCATCATGTTCTGACACTGGCTTACTATCATCAGGTATTGACACTGGCTTACTATCATCATGTTCTTACACTGGCTTACTATCATCATGTATTGACACTGGCTTACTATCATCATGTATTGACACTGGCTTACTATCATCATGTATTGACACTGGCTTACTATCATCATGTATTGACACTGGCTTACTATCATCATGTATTGACACTGGCTTACTATCATCAGGTATTGACACTGGCTTACTATCATCATGTTCTGACACTGGCTTACTATCATCAGGTATTGACACTGGCTTACTATCATCATGTTCTGACACTGGCTTACTATCATCAGGTATTGACACTGGCTTACTATCATCATGTATTGACACTGGCTTACTATCATCATGTATTGACACTGGCTTACTATCATCATGTATTGACACTGGCTTACTATCATCATGTATTGACACTGGCTTACTATCATCAGGTATTGACACTGGCTTACTATCATCAGGTATTGACACTGGCTTACTATCATCATGTTCTGACACTGGCTTACTATCATCAGGTATTGACACTGGCTTACTATCATCATGTATTGACACTGACTTACTATCATCAGGTATTGACACTGGCTTACTATCATCATGTATTGACACTGACTTACTATCATCAGGTATTGACACTGGCTTACTATCATCATGTTCTGACACTGGCTTACTATCATCAGGTATTGACACTGGCTTACTATCATCATGTATTGACACTGACTTACTATCATCAGGTATTGACACTGGCTTACTATCATCATGTTCTGACACTGGCTTACTATCATCAGGTATTGACACTGGCTTACTATCATCATGTTCTGACACTGGCTTACTATCATCATGTTCTGACACTGGCTTACTATCATCATGTATTGACACTGGCTTACTATCATCATGTTCTGACACTGGCTTACTATCATCATGTATTGACACTGGCTTACTATCATCATGTTCTGACACTGGCTTACTATCATCATGTTCTGACACTGGCTTACTATCATCATGTATTGACACTGACTTACTATCATCATGTTCTGACACTGGCTTACTATCATCAGGTATTGACACTGGCTTACTATCATCATGTATTGACACTGACTTACTATCATCAGGTATTGACACTGGCTTACTATCATCATGTTCTGACACTGGCTTACTATCATCAGGTATTGACACTGGCTTACTATCATCATGTATTGACACTGGCTTACTATCATCATGTATTGACACTGGCTTACTATCATCATGTATTGACACTGGCTTACTATCATCATGTTCTGACACTGGCTTACTATCATCATGTTCTGACACTAGCTTACTATCATCATGTTCTGACACTTTCTTACTATCATCATGTATTGACACTGACTTACTATCATCATGTTCTGACACTGGCTTACTATCATCAGGTATTGACACTGGCTTACTATCATCATGTATTGACACTGACTTACTATCATCAGGTATTGACACTGGCTTACTATCATCATGTTCTGACACTGGCTTACTATCATCAGGTATTGACACTGGCTTACTATCATCATGTATTGACACTGGCTTACTATCATCATGTATTGACACTGGCTTACTATCATCATGTATTGACACTGGCTTACTATCATCATGTTCTGACACTGGCTTACAATCATCATGTTCTGACACTGACTTACTATCATCATGTATTGACACTGACTTACTATCATCATGTATTGACACTGGCTTACTATCATCAGGTTTTGACTTGACACTGGCTTACTATCATCATGTATTGACACTGGCTTACTATCATCAGGTTTTGACACTGGCTTACTATCATCATGTATTGACACTGACTTACTATCATCAGGTATTGACACTGGCTTACTATCATCATGTTCTGACACTGGCTTACTATCATCAGGTATTGACACTGGCTTACTATCATCATGTATTGACACTGACTTACTATCATCAGGTATTGACACTGGCTTACTATCATCATGTATTGACACTGACTTACTATCATCAGGTATTGACACTGGCTTACTATCATCATGTTCTGACACTGGCTTACTATCATCAGGTATTGACACTGGCTTACTATCATCATGTATTGACACTGGCTTACTATCATCATGTATTGACACTGGCTTACTATCATCATGTATTGACACTGGCTTACTATCATCATGTTCTGACACTGGCTTACTATCATCATGTTCTGACACTGACTTACTATCATCATGTATTGACACTGGCTTACTATCATCATGTATTGACACTGGCTTACTATCATCAGGTTTTGACTTGACACTGGCTTACTATCATCATGTATTGACACTGGCTTACTATCATCAGGTATTGACACTGGCTTACTATCATCATGTATTGACACTGGCTTACTATCATCATGTATTGACACTGGCTTACTATCATCATGTATTGACACTGGCTTACTATCATCATGTATTGACACTGACTTACTATCATCAGGTATTGACACTGGCTTACTATCATCATGTATTGACACTGGCTTACTATCATCATGTTCTGACACTGGCTTACTATCATCATGTATTGACACTGGCTTACTATCATCATGTATTGACACTGACTTACTATCATCATGTTCTGACACTGGCTTACTATCATCATGTTCTGACACTGGCTTACTATCATCATGTATTGACACTGGCTTACTATCATCATGTTCTGACACTGGCTTACTATCATCATGTATTGACACTGGCTTACTATCATCATGTTCTGACACTGGCTTACTATCATCATATATTGACACTGGCTTACTATCATCATGTATTGACACTGGCTTACTATCATCATGTATTGACACTGGCTTACTATCATCATGTATTGACACTGGCTTACTATCATCATGTATTGACACTGGCTTACTATCATCATGTATTGACACTGGCTTACTATCATCAGGTATTGACACTGGCTTACTATCATCAGGTATTGACACTGGCTTACTATCATCCTATCATCATGTATTGACACTAGCTTACTATCATCAATGTCACAATGTCTTTTTCATGACACTTGAAAGCCACTTTCCCTTTAACCTTTATATTCAATAATGCTTATCTCTGATGACCGTCAAGGTCGCTAAGCCTCTTGTTATTCTGATGTTAAAATAGGAAATTTGTACTTAAACTTTCATATGTCAATCCTGCCCAAGTTTGTCTAATACGTTTGGAAATTATGAAGGATTTGATCAGTGATTAATGCTTTCTGCATGTTGAGTCCTTTCCTATTGCTTTAAAGATGACTTCAGTACCATTTCAAGGTTCATTGGCCTAGATTCAAATAAGACAAAAGCTGGTGTAATATTTGGCGAAAACATATTCATTTGTATTTATGTATTTTTTGAAAATTAAAGTTATGTTTTAATCCCTCAGCTTTCCTCCTTCACACGAAGCACCAGGGGATACCTTTCAAGTCTCTTCTTCATCCGACAACTTCAAGCCATGAGAGAGTTCTTCCACATGTGTACCCAATTTGCCATTAATCTTCAAGGTAATCTTCTGTTATTTGTTGTTCCCCTACCTGTCAATCAAAGCAGAGGTATATTGGAATCAGGGTGTCTACCTGTTCATCTGTAGACAAGTTTGTGTCAAGCAATACTTATATCTTACTTCCTCAATCAACTTTTATGAAACTTGATGAAAATTATAAGTATTTAATGTAGCATTGGTTTTGTGATTTATTTTCTTATTTCAATGATTTTCTGGGTAGGATAGTCCCAAAACTAATGGAATGAATGAAACAATCATAAATAGATCACTTCTTTGTTCCAAAGATGTGTTAAAACAAATGCTATTTGTTCCAGGCTTAGAGGGTGGTAACTGCTTTGATGATGAACAACTGTCCAAACCCATTAAGAAGTTCATCGCTGAATATGTCAGGAAACAGGTTCGTTTCTTTCTTTTTCTCACTGAACAGAATCCTTTGTAAAAATCTACACTTTGTAATTTACTGATAAAAGCAAATTTTAAATGTGAATGCATAATATGTATCTTTGTCTGAACTTTAACCATTTTCTATTTTCACACAGGGATTATATCTGATCATCAGTTGATTGTAGAAAACTCTTTTTATGTTTGACATTTTGTAGGTGATCGGATTCCCATCACAAATCCTTGGTTACTTGGTATGTGTGTTTGTGAATGCCCTGGGCTTGAATGTAACAGCAGAGATTGATCTGAAAGATGTAGGAGCAGAGTCCAAAGTCCCACTAGAGGACTTGAGGAAGAAAGCTGTGGATGTGTGTCTTCGGAATGGTCAATTCCAGCACTTACATTTTACCCAGGCTAGCGCATTGACCAATACATTAGATACATCCTGGAGAAGGCATGACCTTGCCAGGTAAAATTTAAATCATTATGGTTATTTAAACATATGTCCATCAGCCATGAAACATTGTTTAGTGAGATGTGGACTGTATCATTATGTCAGATATAGGTCACTGTGACATATTCCACTACTGATATTGCTTTATTAATTCCATTTCTTTTACTTTGCAGTTTCCTTCATTTCATTTCAAGTTTTCACATTTGTAGAGTGTGTGAACTCTCTTTGTATTATTTTTTTTTCAAATTTTCCCATATTGTTTCATTATATAAATTTGTGAAAACTTTAAAAAAAAAAAAAAAAAACCTACATAACGTTATTCACACTACAAAATACATTTCATTTTCCAAAATGAGTAGACTGATCACAGAATGTGCACTTAAGTGTGATTGTCTTGACAGGCGGCTAGATTCCAACATTGAAGTGATGAAGGCAAGCCTGCAACGAGCTCATCTCCAGCTGACTCGCCTGCTTTGGCTGCATGAGGATGCTTTCTCACAAGGCGGTCTTCACGTCAATACACTTGCTATACCCAATCGCTCAACTGTCATGTCAGAAATGAGAAAGGTCTGTACACAAAGAGAAATAAAGGATCTGTGAATGAAATTTTATCAAGATAAATGTTTAGAAACACTTCATTGTTGATGAGATTTTTAAAATAGAAATTCAAGAGATTTAACTGATTGTGTTGTTTCAGTCATTCTTCCTAGTTCATAGTTCAATATGTCCAATGTGTTATAATGTAGAGTGCCAATGTTTGAGGAATTTGGGAGAAATTTGTTTTGAACATTATTTTTTGCATTTTGTTTAATGTTATAAGAAATAGAACTCGTACATGAATAAAAAATAATTTGTTTTTTAACAGAGCACTTTGTAGTTTGGCTATATCAATTTTTTCTTCCTTCCTTATCAAATGTCTTATGTTTTCCTGTTTCATAGTGTATGCAGTCACTAGTGGGACAAGAGAGTGGCTTCAGTTCGTGTCAGGCGCGATATGCTCAGCTGGAGGCTAGCATTATACAGAGGCTGAAGTGGGCAGCTGGGGCTAATCCTTCACTAAACCTCATTCTTCAACAGTTTGAGGAGGACAGCACTTACAGGAAACAGTTGTACGAGGTCAGAGTTCATAGGGAAAGAATAGAAAATCAAGCTAATTCTCATCAGAAGTATACTACAGTCTTGTAAAGTGTTAAAATGGGTTTGCAGGATGTCACAATATATTTATCTGATGAATTGAAACCTGTCAACATCAGAACAGCTAAAACTTGTATGCTGAAATGTGTTATGACCGATTTACTTCTGCTTGTGAAATATTTTGATAAGATGGGGACAGCTTAAATTATCATTGGTATAATGGTTTCTAGCGAAAAGTGCTTCTTTTTACTCCTAAATATTTGGAATTTTGCCCAAGGGTTTCTGCTCATAATTAAACACTAGTCTGTTGTTCTGTAAGCATGAGATATCAGGACTTTCATTCAATGATCTTTGAATCTAGGTGTGATACGTCTTTGGTTTTGGTATTATGTAAGTCCCCCAAGAATTCTAATTGGCTTTCAAATAATTCAGATTACTCCTCCTGGCTTTGCTAGTAGGATGTTGACACATTATCCATGCAATGTTATTATTATCACTTCATAATCAGCTGATCATGTCAAACTTTAGTCTGTTAGAACCTGTCAGCCCTTATTGTTAATATTGTATGTATCTCTGAATGGGGTTTTGAGTCTTTTGAGGATTTTTATTTTCAACTGTTGAAATGGATTGTTCATCACACCTGAACTGAAACAGCTATTCTGTGTGCAATGGCTATATGTATGATCCTTTCCCAGGTTGTCAGTGAGTTGCTTCCTTAAAAGGTAGCAAATTAGATGTTTTGGGTATATCAAGAATGTTACTTCTAACATCTGAAGACATCAGATTTAACTGCATGCAAAACAGCCGTGATATAATGCATAACATCAGAATGTCTTGATGATCTTGTGGTAATGTCATCAATTGTCTGTGTTTTACAGGAGGAGAGTAAACAATGTACTGAGGTGGTCAGTTTGTGCCAGGGAATACTTCACCTGGAGGCTTTACGTACCAGGACACCTGAGGCTGTTACCTCAGACACAAACTTCCTCAGTCTCATCAACAGGTAAGACAACATGTACTATCATTATAGGATCAAGACTAATTCTTTTTTAAATGTATCTTAATCTACCAGACAGCACTCTATGTCTGTTAATCATCTGTACATGTATCGCTTTATCCAAGACAATTTTTCCTGTTCAGTATTGTCCATTGCAATATTAAAGTAATCCTTTTCAGTGTTATATATTTAGACTGAGTGAAGCATCTGAATTTCAAAAGGACAACAAGATAAGGATTTAAGTGTATAGTGCTGTAAGGAACATCCCAGTTTAGTTCAGTGACATTTAATGTTTGATTACAGATGTAATGACAGTTGTGTGATAGCATCGTCCACAGACAGCACAGTGACAGAGCTAGAGATACTGCTGATGAGTACCAAGGTAAGTCTACAGACAGCACAGTGACAGAGCTAGAGATACTGCTGATGAGTACCAAGGTAAGTCCACAGACAGCACAGTGACAGAGCTAGAGATACTGCTGATGAGTACCAAGGTAAGTCTACAGACAGCACAGTGACAGAGCTAGAGATACTGCTGATGAGTACCAAGGTAAGTCTACAGAAAGCACAGTGACAGAGCTAGAGATACTGCTGATGAGTACCAAGGTAAGTCTACAGACAGCACAGTGACAGAGCTAGAGATACTGCTGATGAGTACCAAGGTAAGTCTACAGACAGCACAGTGACAGAGCTAGAGATACTGCTGATGAGTACCAAGGTAAGTCTACAGACAGCACAGTGACAGAGCTAGAGATACTGCTGATGAGTACCAAGGTAAGTCTACAGACAGCACAGTGACAGAGCTAGAGATACTGCTGATGAGTACCAAGGTAAGTCTACAGACAGCACAGTGACAGAGCTAGAGATACTGCTGATGAGTACCAAGGTAAGTCTACAGACAGCACTGTGACAGAGCTAGAGATACTGCTGATGAGTACCAAGGTAAGTCTACAGACAGCACAGTGACAGAGCTAGAGATACTGCTGATGAGTACCAAGGTAAGTCTACAGACAGCACTGTGACAGAGCTAGAGATACTGCTGATGAGTACCAAGGTAAGTCTACAGAAAGCACAGTGACAGAGCTAGAGATACTGCTGATGAGTACCAAGGTAAGTCTACAGACAGCACAGTGACAGAGCTAGAGATACTGCTGATGAGTACCAAGGTAAGTCTACAGACAGCACAGTGACAGAGCTAGAGATACTGCTGATGAGTACCAAGGTAAGTCTACAGACAGCACAGTGACAGAGCTAGAGATACTGCTGATGAGTACCAAGGTAAGTCTACAGACAGCACAGTGACAGAGCTAGAGATACTGCTGATGAGTACCAAGGTAAGTCTACAGACAGCTCAGTGACAGAGCTAGAGATACTGCTGATGAGTACCAAGGTAAGTCTACAGACAGCACAGTGACAGAGCTAGAGATACTGCTGATGAGTACCAAGGTAAGTCTACAGACAGCACAGTGACAGAGCTAGAGATACTGCTGATGAGTACCAAGGTAAGTCTACAGAAAGCACAGTGACAGAGCTAGAGATACTGCTGATGAGTACCAAGGTAAGTCTACAGACAGCACAGTGACAGAGCTAGGGATACTGCTGATGAGTACCAAGGTAAGTCTACAGACAGCACAGTGACAGAGCTAGGGATACTGCTGATGAGTACCAAGGTAAGTCTACAGACAGCACAGTGACAGAGCTAGAGATACTGCTGATGAGTACCAAGGTAAGTCTACAGACAGCACAGTGACAGAGCTAGAGATACTGCTGATGAGTACCAAGGTAAGTCTACAGACAGCACAGTGACAGAGCTAGAGATACTGCTGATGAGTACCAAGGTAAGTCTACAGACAGCACAGTGACAGAGCTAGAGATACTGCTGATGAGTACCAAGGTAAGTCTACAGATAGCACAGTGACAGAGCTAGACAAAAATAGGAAACTTCTGGAACCTTATATTTCTGTTTTAGATAAATCTTAAGAAAATAGTGTGTCCCATACATATGGAACTGTGATCTATATTTAATCTTTGACCATCTTAGAATAAGTATGCAATGTAACTTAATTTTGATATCTGATAAGTAGCAGTTAGATCATTCAAGTTGATTATAAGCTCTTTTGAGCTGCTTTCAGTTGAGGTGGATAATAGATGCTATTGATAGATAGAAAGGAGAACTTATTGGAGCAGAGGCACTTATTACAATGAATGGATTAGAAAAAGATGTGTGAGTATCTATTGAAGTCTTACTTGTACATATTACAGCCTCCCAGTGAGGATGAGACGACAAATCATGCCTGGTTACAGGAATGTCATGAAGACATTACAGAACAGATCACTCTCCTCAAACAGGAAGTCGACACCCTGAAAAAGGAAATGGACATCTCTAAGGTCAGTGTAGGGTTGTAGCTGGAATGTTTCTTCTGTCCGTCAGGCTTGTAAAACCACAGTACTTTACGTGTACTTGAATATAGAAAGCCCAGATAAAAACCTCATCCAAAACGTGGAGTGTGGATTTCACAACTGAATAATGTTACTTATACTTACTTATCAATTATATATACACTGATATATGCGTTTTCAACTTTAGCAATAAAAAATGCAGAAACTTTTAAAATCACACAAACTATAGTGGAAGACCATATTCTTTATATCAAGATTTACACAAGGGAAAGAGAGCTCATATAGACTATTGGTCAGTTATGTTGTCAATAGGATTACAGATCCAGAGATAGCCCATATAGACTATTGGTCAGTTATGTTGTCAATAGGATTACAGATCCAGAGATAGCCCATATAGACTATTGGTCAGTTATGTTGTCAATAGGATTACAGATCCAGAGATAGCCCATATAGACTATTGGTCAGTTATGTTGTCAATAGGATTACAGATCCAGAGATAGCCCATATAGACTATTGGTCAGTTATGTTGTCAATAGGATTACAGATCCAGAGATAGCCCATATAGACTATTGGTCAGTTATGTTGTCAATAGGATTACAGATCCAGAGATAGCCCATATAGACTATTGGTCAGTTATGTTGTCAATAGGATTACAGATCCAGAGATAGCCCATATAGACTATTGGTCAGTTATGTTGTCAATAGGATTACAGATCCAGAGATAGCCCATATAGACTATTGGTCAGTTATGTTGTCAATAGGATTACAGATCCAGAGATAGCCCATATAGACTATTGGTCAGTTATGTTGTCAATAGGATTACAGATCCAGAGATAGCCCATATAGACTATTGGTCAGTTATGTTGTCAATAGGATTACAGATCCAGAGATAGCCCATATAGACTATTGGTCAGTTATGTTGTCAATAGGATTACAGATCCAGAGCCTATGACTTTCATGTAGTCTTAGATATATTATGTAAAAATCCGGTGATATTTAAGAGTTGTTTTTTTTTTAACTAAGCGCTGATTGCTTACAAGAAGTTGGTTTTCTTTTTTCTTTTATAGGATAACATCAAGAAAGAGTCCTTGTCAATTCGTGGGATTCTGAGTACCCATCACAAGCTAATGTCAGAGATCAGAACCATACTCAAGTCTATGGCCAAGGTATGCTATGGAGTTCATTTGTGAAT
Organism: Ylistrum balloti; assembly: GCF_031769215.1. Lineage (NCBI taxonomy): Eukaryota > Metazoa > Mollusca > Bivalvia > Pectinida > Pectinidae > Ylistrum > Ylistrum balloti. The sequence goes on along the minus strand of NW_026782795.1, from coordinate 57,854 downwards.
TTTATGGGAAACAATTATCCCACTCCTTACAGTGAAGTTTTGGAGGTATACTGGAATCAGGGTGTCCATCCATGCGTCTGTTTATCTGTAGATGCAAGCATGCACCATCTTCTCCTCCTAAACTACTGAGTTAATTATGTCCCCCAAACGAAGTGGGGTGACATATTGTGTTTGCTCCGTTTCTTATTATTATTATTTATATTATTCTTATTTCTTCCACTTTCTTCTGCCGGCGAGATTTCCGACGCGTTTCTCGAAAACTATTGCATGGAATTAAAAATACTTTACACACATATTCATACATCCGAGGCGGAGTGCAGGCCACTTGAATTTTTCCAATCGGTCATCTGAGCGGTCAGCTGTGGTCAAAATTTGGCCAAATTTTAGATATTGTCCGATTTTTGTGAAAATTGGTATATATGTATTAGGTTGCAATTGGAGCAAAAAGGCATAGTCCATTTTTCATTTGGCCATCGATCGGTCATCTGAGCAGTCAGCTGTGGTCAAAATTTGGCCAAATTTTAGATATTGTCTGATTTTCGTGAAAATTGGTATATATGTATAAGGTTGCAATTGGAGCAAAAAGGCATAGTCCATTTTTCATTTGGCCATCGATCGGTCATCTGAGCAGTCAGCTGTGGTCTAAATTTGGCCAAATTTTAGATATTGTCCAATTTTCGTGAAAATTAGTATATATATATATTAGGTGGCAATCGGAGCAAAAAGGCATAGTCCATTTTTCATTCGGCCATCGATCGGTCATCTGAGCCGTCAGCTGTGGTCAAAATTTGGCCAAATTTTAGATATTGTCCGATTTTCGTGTTGGCCAAATTTTAGATATTGCCTGTGACGTTTTAAAAATTTACGTCTGATTATTATGATCATTTACTGCTGAAGGGGTCATTTGGGAGACATTGGTAATGGTCCCCATTACAATTAGTACTTGTTTCAACTATGCCTATATTCTTATACATTGTAGATGTGTGTAATATATATCAGATGGAGTTACTTCCCCTTTTCGAAAAGTTATACACATATGGGTATATTTGTAATAAATTGTTGGCAGTAGTATGATTGAGTATTATTTGTGATAAATTGTTGGCAGTAGTATGATTGAGTATTATTTGTGATAAATTGTTGGCAGTAGTAAGGTTGAGTATTGCAGTGAGAGACAAGCTTTATTGTTCTCACTTCGGCTGTGTTCTTAAAATGGACTGATTTCTCTGAATTTCAGCTTTTGTTTTTTACATGCCTTAAATTTTAAAAATCACAGTTATGATGAAAAAGAACTTATTATTGTTAATGAATGGAAGTGGCAAGTGAAATTAAGGAGAATTGTGACATCTATTCTGTAGAGTTCATGCCTTATCAATGTTGCTCAGGGTTTTATTTCACATTACAGCAGGAAGAACAGGACATGGGAGACATATCAGTAGCGGGTAGTGTACGAGAGTACTTGTCCATTTACAAGAACTTCTCCGAAAACTTCACCACTGCTCTCAAGATTGTCATCACGGAGGATGTTCTCAAGGAAGGAATGGCTGAGGCAGACTCAATTATAGATTCACTTATTAGTCAGGTGTCACAGTAAGTGGGTTCATCTGGTCAAGACATGTGATTTCAGATCATACCCAAATTAAGACCTATATCACTTTACATATAAGAATACTTTGTTTACTGTGAAATATTTCTTTTGGAATTTGGAGATTTGTAAGGTTTTCTTTACAATTTTTTACAATTTATTATATATAACATATATATGTTACACAATATATCCAAGGGGTCATTATATTACTTTCTGATTCAAAATGAAGGGATGATGTTAGTACCGTACAGATTTATAGCTAAATTAAATCTCACAAATATTACCAACTATAAAGTATTTTTATGATTTACGAAATTGATTCCGTAATGCATTTATTGATGAAGGGTATTAAAAAATGTACACCTGATAATGACTGATGTTTATATATATGTTGTTCATGTTACTTCAGGATTTATGACGACCTTGTCAACCTGGCTCCACCTTTGCTTTCTCTCGAGGATAACCAACAGTCTGCAGACTACAATTTTGTTCCAGGTAAATATACAAAATTGTGGTTGATACCATCAAACCTGTCAACTATTTAGATTTTAGAAGAGGGGAATTGTGTTTTGTGATAATTAAGGTGTCTACAAAGCCTGTATTTATAAATAATTTTAACTTTTTTAGCTTTGAAGAAGGCAGAAATCAGAGACATGCCAAGTCCATCAAGGAAAGGGACACAGGCACAGCGAGATACTAGTAACACCCCTCCCTACAGCTCACAAGCTGGTGCCCTCGCAAAGATCACAGGTATGAGCAATTTTGTGTGGCATGACAGGCTTTATCTTCAGGCATGGGCCCCACATAAATTTTCGTGACTCAACAGTCTGCAGTACAGTGAACCATATTTTCTGGGTTATAAGCAGCACCATTATATAACTGCAAGGCCAGTTTTTAGAGATTTCATCCATTTGATCTACATATAAGAAATATAAGCCACACCCTTTCTAAAGATATGGTGACCTCTATTGAAGATGTTTGATATACTGGTAACAGGTAACAGAAAGTAGTTTAACAAGATCATCAGGGTAACAAAGTTTACTGATGATTTTTGCACAAATGATCCTTTATTTTGTTTTTAAACTATGCTACTCATTTAAAATAAATAAAATATTGAACTTGTTTGGGGCCTTCAGTGATTGCCAATGCACAGATAGGGCCTGACATTAGGTTCAGTATTACGATCGCTCCATCGGTGTCTATACTGTCAACTGTGCATTTTTCTCGCGTGTCCCACTAAATACTCATTCTTACTATACCAAAGGTGTTGAAAAGGTCACAAGTACCTCTCTGGCAGAAAATAGGTCCTATATACAGCATTTCTATGACTCATAGTCAGGCAAACATACATCACATCATTTATACAGCGCCTACACTGAAGTCAAATTTGTTCCCTTGTGTTTCAGTTTGTGGGTTTCATTACAAGCAAAATGAACTCTTTCCAAGTAAGATTTGTTCTGATTTTGAAAAGGTCAATATAATATTAACGATTTATGTTTAAGGGCCAGTTAGTGTGAAGAAAGCTGAGAAGTTGTCAAGAGATCCTAGGACTGGTAAAGCCATCCAAGAGAGGAATTCATATGCAGTCAGTGTGTGGAGAAGGGTCAAAATGAAACTGGATGGACGAGACCCTGATATAAACAAGAGGTTGTCTGTGGCAGAACAGGTCAGTTGTGAATGACAATAAAACTAGAAAATGAAATACTACAAAACGAGACTTGTTATAGTTTGGTTGAATAGCCTTTTTATCAGATATCTATCCGTTCATTATCGTATAGGTATAGCTAAGTAGATAAGTAAGTAGTAAGTAGGGAAAAAGTCAGCATCATATTGCCTTTCAATATCTCAATCAGCATTGTTGTTTATATATTGAATACCAGGATATTTTTGCCCTCGTACCATTACACAAGAATTAGTCTGATGTACATGTTGCCTTCTTGGGATTATATAAAAAAAATTTCATCCTCCATGTTTATAGAAAAGAGTGAAAATTATTCAGTTGATGTATCACCATCTTTTTTCCCCCCGTAATATCTATAATAAATAGTTGTACTGAATGCTGCCAAGGGTTTATTATAGATATTTTAAATGTACCGATGTTTGACAGGTGGACTATGTTATCAAGGAAGCCACCAACATGGACAACCTGTCGGTGTTGTACGAGGGATGGACACCCTGGGTGTGAATGACCAATGGAAGTATATTCCAGGCCAAAGTCAAAGTCGCTACAGGCAACTAATCCTCGCAGACCATTGGTCCAATCTCTACAAGCCGTGCAGTCGCTGACTTGCGGTTTAAAATGAGTGGAGAGGATGTCTGAAGACCAGCTGTACATCCAAGCGGATTGTCAAGCGTGACCATCACATAGAAAGCTCAACAGATATATGCTCTCGGGCCCTGCCGGAGGGCCCAGTAAACGAGAGCGAGTTTTGCTTTTCCTGTGGAGATAGCTCTGATAATATATAAAATTAAACAGTACAGCTAACAGCACTAAAATGATCTGTCGCACAAGAAGGAAGCCATCGGTTATTAGTATAGACGTAACGTTGTAAAAGAAGTTAAAAGGAAAGAAGAAAAAGAAATGACACTCTGGTGACTCGTTTTGCAGTAAGATAGCAAGATGATTTACCAGGAATTCTTAGTGGAGACTTAGGGTAGATTACAGATGAAGTGGTGTGAGCAGACGTCAGACACAAGTTTATTGAGAGCAGATGTCAACACCAAACTTTTTTTTCCCAAGAAAAAAGTTTTGCTGCATAAAGAAGAAGAAAGAGACCTTAGAATTTCCATATGTAATTCCAGAAGATGGTTTTACTGTGTGGGATGGCAGATGTAGTTCTGAAATCTGCTGGCAAGAGGGAAAATCTGACACTTGATTTGGAAGTGCAAAAATAGAGAAAAAAAAAAGGACTGATGTTGTAAATATAGACAAGAAATTGTCAACCTTGTACCTATGTATGAGACATGGAGCACAGACTCTGACAAGCCATATAGTATAAAAGCTTGCCTAACAGAAGCAAATCTGGTGGTTTGGGTGTCGTGAGTACAGCGTTAGATACTTTATGGTTTGTAAGGAGCTTGTCTACTTATGTAATTGTATTGTCTGATGTAAAAAATAAATTATGGTTTTGTGTTTTCAACATTGTTAATATGTTAAGATTTTTTCATATTTATTTTCCTTCTTCATCATAAATGTGGTAGGTTTATAGGACAAATATCCGTGTAAACATTCATCTGCTGCAAATGATAACCAATACGAAATATAACTTTCATATAAAATTGATATTCATGCTAAATACCTGAGTGTAAAATGATATATTAGTCAAATGAAAGTGAGATAGTTAAAAATTTCAGTGTTCTTTAAAATATAATGCAATATTTATGTTATATGTTACACCAAGCAGAATCCCAACCTGTGTATTATGTTGAAAACTATTTAAGAATGTATAACTTCAGTTGATGCTATATTCATGATAAAACAGCAGTGATATAATTATTATGCTTTAATGCCAATTCATCCTTTGATTAATTTATTTCACATGGTTTTTGACAATCACTTGTTAAATATGGATGCATTTTATGAAACAAAACATACAATGTTGTTGCATTTGCAGAGGTTAGAACACCTTCACAGGGCATTTAAAGAATAGTTTATCACCCGTGTCTTATAAAAGATTGTTTTATTTCAAACAACTCTTCCTCTAATTTTTGTTTATCTTGGATTGTTTTTTTTTGCAAGAATTTAAAATTGTCAAAGGAATAGATGCTACTCATGATTTTGAAACTGTTGAAAAAGTATTGTGAATTTCTGTAGAAATCTTGCCAACAGTGTTCCAATTAGTCTTCCATTAAGAGCATTGGAAGAAAAAGTACTAAAAGGAAACTTGTTTCATACTAAAAACAATTAACATTTTTTAACATATGCTGATTGACTGTATATACATGCCAGCAAAATTCTCACAAGTCTTCATAGCTAACAATTATGTCGTCTTAAATAGGACATTTTAGATAAAGCTTAAAGGTGAAGATAGGCAATACTTAACTGTTGAAGCATTGATATAAATATTTGTTAGCCTGGTGTTAAATTGTGTTACTCTGTAAACACGAGCTATAAAAAAGTACATACGATTTACCAGAACTGTGAAGTTTAGCTGCAATACTGAAAGAGATACAGTTTATTGATGCACTGAAGTATGCCCATGTTAGAAGTGTGGAAATGTTCAATTACAGATAGCTCCATGAAGCTCTGAAAAATGGCAAAAGTCAGTTGCAGACTGCTTATACAAGTCCTGAAATACGGCAATGCTCAAATGCAGGCCACCTATGGCAGTGTTCAAGTGCAGACTGCTGATTAGTGCTACGGCTGAGCTCTAAGATCTTCAGTATGTCAGAGCTAAAATGCAGATCGGTGTTGAAGCTCTGTTTAATACAGATTGGTCATTAAAGCTTTGAAATAAGGATCAGCTACTGATCATTTTGTGAGGGTGCTGGCATGCCATACATAACAATCAGAGCAAATATTGTTATGCTCGAGTGCAGAATTTTGTATCAATATGTTGATATGTTAAGTAACATCCATCACAAGATATTTCTGATACTATGTACTTGTTCATTAAAGCATTATGATGGCATTATTTGTATTTTACATAACATCATACCTTTTACAAAACTTAGATTGTTAATTTTTTTTAGTTATAAAAACTGAGTTTAAATTAAAATTGTATTCTGATGATTTAATTTTTAAGTTGATTTAATCAACTGAAAGCCACATAACATTGCTGCCTTTGAATACAGTAATGTCTACTTTGATGTAACACACGTTTGATATCATGACTAGTGCAATCCTGAAGTGGTTTAGCAAATACCAACTGTCTGCCTCCAGTCTTTCTTTACCATGTGTTTGATTGCAGTTATGTGTTGTTTTAACATTTGCAATGGATCCTTTCAGAGAAAAATTGTGTCTTTTAACATCTGTGCATTTTGTGCCCCAAACATTTGGGGGGTGGGATGGGCATATAGTGTTAGCTGTGTTTTTTCCTTTCAATCCGTTACGAATCAACAACATATCTTTAGAGCCTTGCAACAGACTTTGATTCATATTTTACCCCTTATCTCAGTAAAATCATCAAGGTCTAAGGTCACCTAAGGTCACATTTGAAAGCTTCTGCAAAATTCATTTATCAGTGCTGATCATGTCTTATGGATATTTCCTAAAAAAAAAAATTTTTTTTTTGTAATTCATTAATATTTTTCAATATTTTTCAATATTTTTGGAATTTTATTGTATAACTCATTATAACTTCCACATTATATTGTATTTTAATTTTGTATCCTTAATAATTCATTGAAAAATTTTGTTACAATACACTGGAATAGTAGATGTAGCATTTGTTTGGTTTCGGACTATTTTGAATTCACTTACTTTCTCTCATCATCTCCTTTAAAAGCACCAATATCCAAATCATTCACCACTTCTATCAGAAATCTATGTGCAATTGAACATGAAATTTAGTCTTAGTGAAGAAGTACAAGAACATCAGGTCATGAAATTAAGTGTTAGCAAAAAAAAATTGAAGTGAAACGAATTTCTAGACTTAAGTTAACATTAAAGTATGTGGAAGTTTTCCCAGTTTTAATTTTGTCTTTTTTGCCTCCAGATCGGACATGATTATCAAGTCTTTAATATTGTGTCAAAGTATTGCTCATTATCTATTATATTCTAATTTGAGAAGCAAGACTAATCATAATCATTTGTTTTAGCAACTATTGATAGACACTTTCATTGAAATCCTAATCCTAATTAATAATTAAAACAAAAAAATTCTCTTTTTTCCTAATATCTTTGAATTAATTGGTAATTAAGACATACTTGCTATTGTAATGATGTTTCACAAAGTCTAACAGATTGGGTTTAGTCAAAGTGAAATATCTTTATTTTACGAAGTCAAAATTATTAATCAGAAAAATGACTTGTTAGAACTCAAATTTATGTTGTATTATGGTATTTCTGAATATTTTTGCATTGAATATGTCGAAATAATATTCTCATGATGTAAACTTAATATGAAAGCACGCTGAAGATGTATCCCATTCGAAGTGAAAGAATTCTTTGCCTAACTGGAAACCTCGATGTGTAGATACATTATATATCTAGATATTTTGGAATGCATTTTAGGCATGTTTGTCTGTATAAGCCTTAATGACCATGTGTTTTCACTTTTGGCTTGTATGGATGGCAATGCAAAATTGGAAGGCAATGTTTGTTAGAGGCTGAAGAAACATAAAGAAAATATGATTCAATATGTTTGGAAGTTTCAGAGAGGGAAAAAATTATTGACAACACATGAAGTGACATTCTTATTGTTTTGAAGACAACAGCAGTTTAAAAAGAGAAGGGAAACCACTAGCCATGCAAGTGTGTGTGACTCCAGAAAGCTACAAATTGAAATGGCTGACAACATGTTAGCGAGATAATAAACACATGGCAGGGAGATGCCTACTCTGACCAAGGATTTGACATGTCAGAGGACATGGAAGGGAGATAACTGTGGAGGACTCATACCATAACATTGCTTGCCTTACATATATCTGATTTATCTGTAACAATGCAGTCTGAAGGTATAGAATTGGTCTGCATCATTAGTCATGCTTCATATGTAGGAATTGCTGCATGTTAATGTAAATAGCTTTGAAGTGTTTTTTTTTCTCTCTCTCTTCGATTTATTGGTGTTTGTTTGTAATAAGAATAAAGGAAATCTATTTTCCATAATTTTGTTTATTCTTTGTGTACATGATATTGACCATTTCATCAGTTTACCATTTCTACTGTCTAGTGAATCAGGAGAACCGATATGTTCAATGTATGGAAACTTTTTAGAAATGGGAACATATGTAATTAACTGCATTTAATCAAATAAAAAATATTTCCTACAGATCAAACACATTAAAAATGAGGAAAGGAAAACACTGGACAACTTCCATGTAGGGCAGTTTTGATCATTGACCATTTAGTATGATTAAACTGAGGTGTAGTTGATCTGTTTGGACCCAAAGGATTTAGCTGGTTGAAATATATAGTTGTTCAGATTTGTGCATAATCAAACATGCATTGTTAACTTAAAGCATTCATGTCCACAGAAGTGAGAAACTATAAAGTATAAGTTAAGACAGCTATAAATATCTCAACCAGCTGTATCCTTTTGTCCAAACCAATTACAATCAAGACAGCTATAAATATCTCAACCAGCTGTATCCTTTTGTCCAAACCAATCAAAAGGATAATCAGTTACACTTATGTCTTTTATTAAAGTCACATGAGACAAAGTCACCTGTCACCTGAGACAAAGTCACCTGTCACCTGAGACAAAGTCACCTGTCACCTGAGACAAAGTCACATAAAACAAATGCAAAGTTATATTGAGAGTGGTGATGTAAATTTAGGTGTCTCGATAATCCCTTCGGCCAATGGACGCAGAAGGCCCTTTATAACGGACAAAAAAACATCCAAAGCTGTTGAATGGAAAATGGGGATTAAATTATCAAAAATATTTTATCTCAATTTCAGAATGTTTTGCACTGTAGACACTGAGTGTATATGTGATCGCAATGGAGACAATTGCATGTCATACTGCGAGGAATGTTGTCTACCGGTACAAATCTAAATCAGGAATTGTTGGATTAAAAGTAAGAAATTTTTTGTAAAAAAATGATAAATGTATGTGTAGTTACAATAAAAACTATTTTGATAAAACTCACCAGTTAAATGCACAAAAATGATAAATAAAAAACATAGTTTTGAATATGGTGAACTAGGCCCCATATAAATTTGTATATATATATCTTATCTATCAACCTTTAGTTAGAGTTTATATCTTGATGTAGATTCTGTGTGTTTGAATAGAGCTTGGAAATGTCCATGAACACATTTATAAAATGTCCTCAGTAAGAAAAGCCACAACTAGGGCACTAACTTTATATCTACAGAAAGTTTCGTGGAGTTGAGAAGAACAGTTTTGAAGCTGTAGCCTGGAAAGGAAAGTAAACACTAATTTTGTGTTGTTTGGCTATGTTTCCATGGTAACACAAAAACTATGAAAATTGAAATGTTGTCAGTTGCAAAAGCCATAACTAGGGCACTAACTTAATATATACTGAAACGAAAAAAAAAATGCAACTTGGAAAATTGTTATTAATTTTGTATTAAATATACATAGCTGTATAAAAATCGCGGAAATAAAAGTGCACCCTGCCTATCACCCTAACCAATGTTCAAAATCAACCAGGTGTGACGAGAAACCTATGCACATCCGGCACGGTAAAAACATCAAAAACCGTACCTGTACAAACATATGCGTTCTTTTTCATTCAAACCAGTATCAATTTATCACTAACATCGAGACACATCATCGCCAATACTTTTGCAAACAATAATTCCTTTTACAATTATGCCACGGTTATCACAGGTTGATAGAGGACGTGCTATCGCGATGCTTATGGCAGGGAGCACGCAACGTCACGTCGCTCGGCACTTCAGAGTTCACAAATCGACTATTAGTCGATTAGTTTCACGTCTTAACGCCACAGGAAGAGTCGATGACCGGCCGAGATCAAGAAGTCCACGCGTAATGTCACGACATCAAGACCGGGTTGTTAGGCTGGCACACTTGCGTAACAGGAGGTTAACGGCTGCTGAAACGGCAAGGAATACGATTGGTAATCATAACCATCGGATTCATCCCCAAACAGTGATCAACAGACTGCGTGAGGCTAATTTGCTTGCAAGGCGACAGTACGTTAGTTTACCACTAACACCGCAATGTCGAGCACGTCTTATGCAATGGTTGACGGCACATATGCCCAGACGTTTTCCTATGAGACGTTGGAGGTCCATGCTCTTCACCGATGAATCTCGATTCACGTTATTTCAAGCAGATGGCTGTTAACGTGTGTACTGGCGTCGAGGCGAGGGTTTTGCTGACGCCTCTGTTTTGGAGCATGACCGATTTGGGGGTGGATCAGTTATGGTTTGGGCGGGAATCTCCCATGGTTTGAAGACACCTTTGGTGATAGTCAGTGGGAATTTAACGGCCGTACGCTATCGGAATGAGATCCTTAGGCCCCATGTTGTGCCATTTGTTAGGCAGCATAATCTAACCTTGCAGCAAGATAATGCGAGACCACACGTTGCAAGAGTCTGTAGAGACTTTCTTGTGACACAGAACATTGTTCCTATAGATTGGCCTCCATATAGCCCCGATTTGTCCCCAATCGAGCATTTGTGGGATGAACTAGACAGAAGAATTCGCAATCGCCGTAACCCCCCTAATACCCTCCCCCAGTTAGCAAATGCACTCGTCCAAGAATGGAATAACATTCCAATACGGACAGTCAATGCCCTGATAAACTCAATGCAACGAAGAATTAGAGATGCTATAGCTGTTCGAGGAGGACACACACGATATTAGGGCACGGTTTCAAAACTGCTGCCATTTCAACTTGGATTCACGTAGGGTACTACCAATCATGACCTTCTAGCGAAGTGACCTTTTCTTAAAAATCTCCAAACATTTAGAGGATGTTACATCAATATTCAATATTAACTATTACATATGAAATTTAGACATAATGCTCACAAGTATTATCTTATTAAACCTACAATTTGAAGTTGCGTTTCTTATTCGTTTAAGTATATATAGAGAGTTTTGTGAAGTTGAGTGGAATGGAAGTTACAGCCAGTAAAGCCCTCAGACAGATGCACAGATAGAACCTAAATATCCCCTTCAAAGGCATTTTGTGGGGGATAAATATAAAACATGTGTGGTTTTCTGTAATTAGTGTCTTATAGTACAGTAAAAATAACAAAGTTTTACTGCTTTATTATGTCTTTTTTTATTGACAGTTTAACAGGTCTGACTGTCGGACAATTATTTTGTCCACGATATTAAGCAGTCTTGTTTGAAAAACCAACTTCAGCACTTGACTAGATACAACAATATTCCAAATTGATTTATTCTTTAAAATTCTGTTTTAAGATTTCATTTGATTTCTAAATGATGGCATATAATTTATTTGTAAACAGTGCTAACAGTGTAAACAGGGGGGGGGGGGGGGGGGGGGGGTTAAATTCAGTGGGAGAGTGTATGTTTTAACTAAAACCCTTGTAAACTTTCCAATCCTAGAGATGCATTTTAATACTGCCCTACTGACATTATCATTCAAATGTAAAAATATAACACAGGGAACAATAACCTTCACACAAAAGAAAAATATTACTATATACCAGGACATTTTTACCTCCATGAACAGGGAGAGCAAATTAAACACACGTCGAAAATATGTCACACTTACTTACCCCATTAATATTACCTGTAGGTTTCCTCACACAGCGAAATGAACTTGAGGTGAATTCATGCATAATGGTCCAAAGGAAAAATTAAGCAAGGGGGAAAACATCCTGGTTTACAGTGACTTTAGGCTTGACACAATGTGATGAAAAAAAAATGAAATTTAGTATTATCCTGTTGTAAGCCTGAGGATGGAAACCTAATCTCAGACTGAAAAGTGGGGGATAGATCAGGACACTGAAATAACATTTCTAATATCAATAAATGTGGGAGAGCTTAATGCTGTGTAAACATAATCATACAGTCATAATAAATATACGATAGTGATGTTTAACACATTAAAGCCAATTACAAACTCCAATGCAAAAAAAATTACACCTTAAGAGATATATTAATCAGATGTACTGGTAGATAGGGGTATATAAAAACACAAACACAGGTTTGGGCCAAAAGTAACCAATATTTTATTATTATGTAATATTATGTAACATTACAAAATTATATATCTGTGGACAACACAGTCCACAAATAATGAAATACTGGTCTTCCAAACTAATAGACCAAACCTGTTACAGACTAATAAAATTAAACATAAAAGAAAAAAAAAGGGTATGTCCATGGTGTGGTGGGTATTAAAGCCCTGTCAGTGCTGGAGGTGGGAACTGGTCACTACAGTGCTCTGGAGACTGTGGCTGGGCATATGCAGCAGATCACAACAACACACAAATGGTTGTCATTGGATAAGATTTCAATGTCCAGCTGAAGGTAACCACACATTCATAAAAAAAAAAAAAAATTGAGTCAAGGCAGGCAGTCCAAAACACTAATGTCCAGGTCCTGAAAGTTATGACTGAGAAACTTAACACAAATACAATATTCCACTGATAGCTACTGTAATCACAAACAAGGATGCAGCCTATCTCTCTCCAATACCATTGTAGTGTGAACTGCCACACACAGATCCTAAAGTATAGGCAACTTTGAGACGTAGCGACAAGGATGGGTCCAAGTAGCGTTTATAGGCGTCACTACGCCAATCTCCCTGAGTTTGGATGAGGTCAGCAGGTAAGCCACATTCTAAAGCAAAAGATGCCCCACCCCTGCGAAAGCTATGGCCTGAGTATCTAGCTGGGTCAAGGCCACATTCCTGGAGGATAATATGAAGCTGTGAGAGGAAAGATTCGTATGTAAGGGGGATGATTGTACCCCTTGACTGGTAAACAAAGGCTGGGCCCTGTGGGTCAGCCTGCCGTGTCAAGGCAAAGGCCAAGGTCAAAGCCTGTGTAGGGCAGAAGGGTGACCCTGGTATGCATGGGAGGGGGATAAGAAGGCATCTCTCCTTAAACTGAATGGTTTTTGACCAGGTAATAGACAGAATTGTACCCTGGTTGGAGAGATGGATATCATGTCTACTTAGGTGTTTCCCAGATTCAAACTTGTCTTTATCTGAGATAAACAAATTGGACTTACGAAAAAAAGAGAAAAAGGCTACTAGGCATGCTGCCCAAAAAGTGATATGTTTGGAGGAGGTTAGACAAATTCTGGAGAAAATTTTTTCCAAGATGCTAAGGTTGATTGGGAGTTTAGGATTGCAACCATCACCCATTGTTCTACGTGCTCCTTTCAATATAGTACTGACATAAAAGGAGTCAAGAGGGCTGGGGTAATCCCATTCCTGGTGTAAAAGCTTGATGACTGACAGATACTGCCTTATTGATGAAAAGGTAAGTCGATCAGACAAATAAGCAATATAGCGTCCCAAATTAACTGGTGATAAAGGGACTAATGGTATCTCTACAAGCATGCAAAACCTTCTGTATGAAGACAGGTATGTACTGTAGGTCTTCTGAGTAGACTTAGCAAAATGGTTTGCCCGTAATACGTCTACAGTCGTATCAAGATTCTTGATTATGGTGGATTTCGGTGAAGGACCTTGGCCACCTGTTCAGAAACATAGAAAAAGGAAGGTGCTGACATGTGATCCAAAAAGTAAAGAGTTGGTACTGGTCTACCAAATCTACTGCAAAACTGTTGCAAATGGACAGACTCGTGAAGCCGAGACACAGTGTCTGCCATGCCATTGTTAACACCTTTAATGTGTCTAGCAACTATGTGAAAGTTGAACAAAACAGACAACCAGAACATATTACGTAATAACCCCATAAGTATTGGGTTTTTGGACGTGCCCTTATTTAAACAGGCTACTGTGGTTGCATTATCGCTAAAAACATATATTTTCATGTTGGTCCAACAAGAGGCCCAACGATACGATGCAACAACTACTGCAAGTAATTCCTTTTCATTAATATGCCAATGCATGGCCTGGGGGAAATCTTGAGACCAGGCTGTGTAGAACCAGTCCTCCCCCCAGTGTCCCCCACCCCCAATAGGACATGCATCTGTATACAGCGCAGTGAAGGGGATGTCATTGAGTAACAATGACTTGCCATTGAAAAGTGATAGGCCTGTAACCCACCATTCAATGTCTTGTAACATTGGGCCAACTAACTTGACTTTGTGACCTGGCTTTTTAAGGGCTGCCATAGAGTTAATCAACCGACGGAGAAAAACTCGCCCGCCTCGGATAACTGTAGCGGCCCATGACAGTTGTCCCACAATGGATTGTAACTGTCGTTTAGTAGCACGTTTGCGATTACGGAAATCGCAAATATCAGATCTAAGAGCTTCCAGCTTCTTCAAAGGTAATTGTAACATCATACTGACCGAGTCAATCTCAACGCCAAGAAATGTCATAACCTGAGCTGGGCCATGTACCTTAGACCAGTTAATGAGAAATCCCAACTTTCTCAACAGGCCTATAAGATATGCTAACATAGAGGAACATTCCTCCTGAGAATCTGCACAGATGAAGAAGTCATCCAAATACACCACCAGATTGTGGTGTCCAGCACAGGACATAATCCTGCGGACTGCTTGTGTAAGTCTATGAAAAATTCCAGGACTTGCCTTTGCTCCAAAAGGCAGCTTAGAATCATAGAAATAGTGGGGTTCACCATTTAAAGTCCATTGGAGTCCTGTTACCATTCGACTATGTTTACTTATAGCTACAGATCTATAGGCTGACTTAAGGTCAACCTTGGCCATAAAACAACCTGGGGTAAGTAGCCCAACCGCATTATCTATAGACTGGAATTTTTGTTTATCCATTGTTGTGCAGTAGTCATTAACTGCCTGTCCTGATGGCCGGCTACAGTCATGAATGAGTCTGACCCCACCAGATGTTTTAGGGATAACCCCTATCGGACTAATGATAAGGGGTTTAGTGGCAATAGGGATGTAATTGCCATTAGCTATTTCCGTATGGACTTGCTGTGAGGCAAGTTTGTAAAAGGGGCTGTGAATAGATGCAGAGGGATGATTGGGAGCTTCAAATGAAGGGGAGTGGAATTTGGGTCAATAATATCAAATCCATTGGTGATACCATTAAGAATAAAAGATCTATCAAAATCATTAGGGGGAAGAAGCTTGTCCCAGGCTTGATAGGACAGGCCATGGGTGGGACTGTTTGATTGCTATGCATCAGATTTATGGGAATGAGCAGGGTGATTTTGTGTACACCCAGAGACTAAACAAATGTGGGCATACTTACAGTTTGTCCTGTCACACCCAGGAACAGTATTGTAGTTTCTACAAATTCCCTTTTTTTCCGATGTTTTCCCCTTTCTCTTACCAAATGAAGTTTGGGGAAATGATCGAGGTTGTTTAGGCCTTAGATAAACTGTTTGGAGGTGAGGTATGTCAGTACCCCACCGAAACTGGTCTTCAGCCTGCAGCCTGCGGTATTCCCTATCAAAAAACCAGACTGATGACTGCTCATAACAGTTCAACAGCTGATAAATGCGGGTGGTGTATGACAGGTAATCAAACATCCTTTCCCTAGGAAGTGCCTGATCCTGAATTAGCTTATATAAGATGGCCAAGTTTGCAACTGACCACTGAGGAACCGTGACAGATTCTAATTTAGGCTTTGATGGACCTGCTTTATAAACTAATTGCCCCCCCCCCCCTCAACGCCCTCTGCTGACCCCAGAACTTCCTCAGATATTTGGCCACCCCGTACATTGACAAAATCAACAATATCCAGATAGGCTGCACCCTTACCTGTAGTAGCTGCTGCCCGGAGATACACTTGTGGGTCCCTCCATGATGCCGATTCACATACAGGACGAGTATTTGTGGCTTCCTGCACTTTTGCCTGCTGATTGTTCATTTGGCCCAGCAGATTGGCCACACTGTCCATGTAGTCCTCTGTTGGCCCACGAACTGTTGATGGTGTGCTTGAATGCCTTATCCCTTCTGATGACTGCTGATGTTTTGTGGAATCTGTGCATTCAATTCCTGATGGTGGCTTGTTATGGGTAAGGGGACCCATATGTCCCTCTTCTGATTTTTGATTGGCCCCCACTGAAGCCTGGCAAGGGGTTTCTTTGTGTTTAGGTCCATTATGCTGTGCATATGAACCATTCGGAAATGTCTGAGCCAATGCTTTCAGCAGAAGCTTTTGCTGACCAACCGGTATATTTGAATTAACCAGGTCTTTTGGCTCCAACAATGCCAAAGCTTCCATACACTGGAAACCAAGCTTCAGTAATATTTCTGATGTTCTGGCAGACAGGCGTTTAAATGCTGCCCATTTTTTTACTTTGCCTTCTTCCAGGTCTTCTTGGCTGACAGCTTCCTCAATGATTTCATCATCCGAATCTAAATCCGACATAGTGAGTGGATTTCTTTTTCTGGTGTTTATCATTCAGGGTTCTAAAGCCCTGTCAGTGCTGGAGGTGGGACCTGGTCACTCCACAGTGCTCTGGAGACTGTGGCTGGGCAGGTCAGTGCAGCAGTGTAACCTACAAACCTCCTTGGTTGTCATTGGCTAAACCTGTCAAGGTGAGGAGGTTAATGGCTGACCATACAAATCCCCCTTATAGGCACAATGTTTCTCAATGGTCCCATTGCCCCAAACTTGACATGCCAAATGTTAGCCCTGACCCCTGGATAACCGACTTGATAAAAGTTGGGGCCATCTGACAAGAATGACACTCCATCCCACCTCATTAATATTGTATTAATTACTTAATACCTACTTTCACTTTAAAACTCCCAAAAAACACAGCACAACTCATAGGCTCATACAATACACACACACAGATCCTGTACTTGTGACAGAATTACTTAAACAGCTATTATTTATCTCTGGGCCAGGGTTGATATATAGTAAAAATGGATATGCTGTAAAATAATGTATATTATGGTGGGGCTTAACATTTTTTTCCCATGAAATTACATTTTCATTAATACTTGATTATGTAAATAAACAAGCAAATTCATGGAATTTATATCCCCCACTTTCCAAACAACTTTTAAAATAATTTGGAAAGAAAATTACCAGTAAAAATATTGTTTTTCTTTACAAATATATGGATTATAACTCTGGTGCTAAGCTTAATGATAAACTGATAATATTTGTGGGACTTCAAGTTAAATCTAAATCAGATTATATTTAGGAAAGTTAAAGCACAAAAACTGACCGACGAAAGAAAGGAAAGGATACCTAATTAGTATGCATAGATATTAACAGATGATGCTGATTGCTGAACTCAGTCTTATGTGTCCTAATATGCATCTGCTGACCAAGTTTCATCTAAATCAGATTATATTTAGGGAAGTGAGAGCACGGAAATGAACCAACCAATGGAATCAAAGGACACCTCATTAGTATGCATAATTATTAACAGATAACACTGATAGTCAAAGTCAGTCTTAATGACCCCAAGATGCATCTGCTGACCAAGTTTCACTCAAATTGGATGATATTTGGGGAAGTTAGAACATGGAAACGAAAGTGTGACAGACAGGTGGATGGACGGACAAACCCAAATTAATATCCCCCGTTTCGGTGAAAGCGGGGGATAATAATACAAAATCCACCAGTGCACCGATATGATTTATACAAAATCTGCCAGTGCACCGATACAATTTATTTGTAACTGTTTATCGTTTTGTGGACATATGAATTCATGGGTTAACAAAACCTACAAATTCAACAAAAAATTAATAAATTTACAATATATGATTTCTAAGTCTTAGCGTAACCTTCAGAATTCATAAATGACATATCATTAAAAAAAAGAAATTAGTCGATAGTAATATTTTGTGTATAAATTTATGTCAAGGTGATGTTTTACAGTTTAACAGTGGGAGGATGAGAACAAAAAACCCAAGTATTTAACTATGAAACTTAACATTATTGAATCCTGTTTAATTTGACACATGTGCATTCTGACACCCTGTCTAAACAGACGTGTTCCCCCCCCCCCAACAAGGTGACAGACAGGATTCTGACACCCTGTCTAAACAGACGTGTTCCCCCCCACAAGGTAACAGAGAGGATTCTGACACCCTGTCTAAACAGACGTGTCCCCCCCCACAAGGTGACAGACAGGATTCTGACACCCTGTCTAAACAGACGTGTTCCCCCCCACAAGGTAACAGAGAGGATCCTGACACCCTATCTAAACAGACGTGTTCCCCCCCACAAGGTGACAGACAGGATCCTGACACCCTGTCTAAACAGACGTGTTCCCCCCCACAAGGTGACAGACAGGATTCTGACACCTTGTCTAAACAGACGTGTTCCCCACAAGGTGACAGACAGGATTCTGACACCCTGTCTAAACAGATGTGTTCCCCACAAGGTGACAGACAGGATTCTGATACTCTGTCTAAACAGAGGTGTTCCCCCCCACAAGGTGACAGACAGGATTCTGACACCCTGTCTAAACAGATGTGTTCCCCACAAGGTGACAGACAGGATTCTGATACTCTGTCTAAACAGAGGTGTTTCCCCCCCCCCCCCCCCCCCACAAGGTGACAGACAGGATTCTGACACCCTGTCTAAACAGACATGTTCCCCACAAGTTGACAGACAGGATTCTAACACCCTGTCTAAACAGACGTGTTCCCCTCCACAAGGTGACAGACAGGATTCTGACACCCTGTCTAAACAGACGTGTTCCCCACAAGGTGACAGAATTCACTTTACCTTCTGATTGGTGCTCCGGTTTTATCATCATTTGTACAGGCTTGTCTACCTACTTCCGTAGTCATGTTGATATTTTCTCACGATTTTGTCATTTAACGAGAAACACTGATATTATTTTTCCTCACCCAAGAAAAAAAAAAGGCAATTCCAAGTTATCAAAAATACAGATTTTATACTTTTGATTTCCTTTCCTGTTCGATATTAAAAAGTACAAGCTCTATTTGGTACACAAAGAAATACCATCAATATTAAATACATTCATATACCATATATAATAAAACTAGCTCATTGCACAGGGTTACATGTGAAACCATGATTATGTAATGTAATACTAAAACGAAAATACAATGATATAAACAAAATGAATGGTGTGAAATGTAAATATTTGACACTTTTTACTTTTATCACAGACTACATATCACATCTACAAAATAGATCTTGTATGCTTTTGCAAATAATACTGGAATAATGTACATCCTTTGTTAATTGAAGTTTTTATCTGGCAATAAGTCCAGGGTGCTAACTCATGATTAGTAGTCATGTCAGTGTTAACTGTAGAATGTTGTAACATTTGTCAGTATATTTATTATTATCATTATTACATTCTTCATGCTCCATCAACACAGTAAAGGTCATTATGGTCATCAACCAGTGAACGGCACAGCGGTATTTGTCAGTAACTATCAATGGGCTTGTTGCTAGATACATATATGGTTCTCAGATTCACTGGAAGACTGTAAACTTACTGAGTATGACAAAGCTACAACAACATAAAACCATGTTGTGGTGCATATTTATTATTTGTATCATTTTTTAAAAGAGAAGTTTTTGGAAAAAAAGTATTTTTGCAGTTAAGAAAATTAACGATTTTGGAAAGGAAGAGAAGGCATGAGATACAGACTACGTAAGATTAAATATGATTACCACTTTCGTAACATTATGGGTTCAAAATGAAATAAAGATAAACAAAACCCTAAATATATATTATAATGTATACATTGATTTAATCCTGGCTGTTCTGACATTAATAATTCTAAAAGTGTTAAATAGCTAATCTCATGAAAGTTTCTTTAACAAAGACTAAGAGAAAACTATAAAATGAAGTTAACAAACAGTCCACAACTTTAATGCAATTTGTTGAAATCACCTCAGGCATTGTGATATTCATACAACATTTGAAAAATCAACAATTTACAAAAATATGAAAACAAAATAAATACACAAATTTAAAATACAATATTATAGAGGTACATTGATTTTATAGTATTTGGCATTTAAATGTTACAGGACAGGGAAATGAACTCCAACATATAACTTACAGCAAATTTTCGCACATTTATAATACAGCTGGTGTTATTGCTCATTGTTCCTGCTGAAGACTTGGTGACATTTAGCTTTCATCACAGATTTCAGTCCAATAGCAGACAATTAAATTCTCATAACAAGATATTATCTAATATTGTAGATCATCTTTGCACAGTTGAAGCTGCATAAAGTTGTAAAAGTTGTCTCCCCTTGGAAGGTCAGGCTGTATATAATACCTGGTGGGATAAACATGGCTGTTGATTTCAGTTCCAACACGCTCATTCCTTATCTCTTGTGAGTACTATACACAACAGCTGTAATAAGGTTCTGGTCCTTTCCTCTTCGTGGTAGGGTAATTCAATCGTAACAGAATGATACTTAAACAATAGGGTACATTGTGTTCCTGATTGAACCATTGCTTGACCTTGTGATACAAATGTGTT
The DNA here is from genome assembly GCF_031769215.1 of Ylistrum balloti. NCBI lineage: Eukaryota > Metazoa > Mollusca > Bivalvia > Pectinida > Pectinidae > Ylistrum > Ylistrum balloti. The sequence goes on along the minus strand of NW_026782795.1, from coordinate 37,118 downwards.
GTCCTTCCTGTGGGAGGCTTCCAGTTGTTATATAGTGACACTTAAAGAGCAGTGAACTCCAGAATTCATTTTACAATGTTCAGGTCAGAACCATTTCTTGATGAAGTGATATAATAATGCTGTCCTCCCCTTGGCAGGCCTCTGGTGTGTTATCCTAATAACATTGGTACTCGTTCACATCGGTTTGAATATAATACTCGATTACCAGATACTCGCCGATTCATATCATCCCAAGCAGGTCCAATCTCCTCACCTAAGAAAGAAAAGTAAAAATACCTGATAACAATTCCAAAAATACAACATGGTAGACTCTTAAAGTCATTTTATAAACATTGTCCTTGGTATTTATGTCGGAAATGTGTCAAAAATTGATCATTTCATTCAAAAATGCCCTTTGACATTTTGACATAATATCTTCACCAATGTATTTTGATGTCATGGTGTATTGTTAGTAATACACAATCTTAATTTGTATATTGTTGGTAAAACACAATCTCGTTTTGTGTACTGTAGGTAATACACAATCTCGTTTTGTGTACTGTAGGTAATACACAATCGTGTTTTGTATACTGTAGGTAAAACACAATCTCGTTTTGTGTACTGTAGGTAATACACAATCTCGTTTTGTGTACTGTAGGTAATACACAATCGTGTTTTGTAAACTGTAGGTAATACACAATCATGTTTTGTATACTGTAGGTAATACACATTCGTGTTTTGTGTACTATAGGTAATACACAATGGTGTTTTGTGTACTGTAGGTAATACACAATCGTGTTTTGTGTACTGTAGGTAATACACAATCTTGTTTTGTGTACTGTAGGTAATACACAATGGTGTTTTGTGTACTGTAGGTAATACACAATCGTGTTTTGTGTACTGTAGGTAATACACAATCTTATTTTGTGTACTGTAGGTAATACACAATCTTGTTTTGTGTACTGTAGGTAATACACAATCTCGTTTTGTATACTGTAGGTAATACACAATCGTCTTTTGTATACTGTAGGTAATACACAATCTCGTTTTGTATACTGTAGGTAATACACAATCGTCTTTTGTATACTGTAGGTAATAGACAATCTCGTTTTGTATACTGTAGGTAAAACACAATCTCGTTTTGTGTACTGTTGGTAATACAGTCTTGTTTTGTGTACTGTAGGTAAAACAGTCTTGTTTTGTGTACTGTAGGTAATACACAATCGTGTTTTGTGTATTGTAGGTAATACAGTCTTGTTTTGTGTACTGTAGGTAAAACAGTCTTGTTTCGTGTACTGTAGGTAATACACAATCGTGTTTTGTGTATTGTAGGTAATACAGTCTTGTTTTGTGTACTGTAGGTAAAACAGTCTTGTTTTGTGTACTGTAGGTAATACACAATCGTGTTTTGTGTATTGTAGGTAAAACAGTCTTGTTTTGTGTACTGTAGGTAATACACAATTATGTTTTGTGTATTGTAGGTAATACAGTCTTGTTTTGTGTACTGTAGGTAATACACAGTCTTGTTTTGTGTACTGTAGGTAATACACAATCGTGTTTTGTGTATTGTAGGTAAAACAGTCTTGTTTTGTGTACTGTAGGTAATACACAATCGTGTTTTGTGTATTGTAGGTAATACAGTCTTGTTTTGTGTACTGTAGGTAAAACAGTCTTGTTTTGTGTACTGTAGGTAATACACAATTATGTTTTGTGTATTGTAGGTAATACAGTCTTGTTTTGTGTACTGTAGGTAATACACAATCGTGTTTTGTGTACTGTAGGTAATATACAGGCTTGTTTTGTGTACTGTTGGTAATACACAATCTCGTTTTGTGTACTGTAGGTAATACACAGTCTTGTTTTGTGTACTGTAGGTAATACACAGTCTTGTTTTGTGTACTGTAGGTAATACACAATCATGTTTTGTATACTGTAGGTAATACACATTTGTGTCTTGTGTACTGTAGGTAATACACAATCTTGTTTTGTGTACTGTAGGTAATACACAATCTTGTTTTGTGTACTGTAGGTAATACACAATCTCGTTTTGTGTACTGTAGGTAATACACAATCTCATTTTGTGTACTGTAGGTAATACACATTCTTATTTTGTATACTGTAGGTAATACACAATTGTGTTTTGTGTACTGTAGGTAATACACAATCTTGTTTTGTGTACTGTAGGTAATACACAATGGTGTTTTGTGTATTGTAGTTAATACACAATCTTTTTAATAAGATTTTTAGCATGATGATCTGCATAATCATATATCTACTGCTTCATTCACATCAGTGACATACATCTCTAATCCCATTTTCTAGTCCTATTTGTTTTCCTAGTTCGTAATGTTCTTCCTGTACTCTTCCTTCCAACCCCATAATTTCATTTTATACACACCTCTGATAATGTAACTTTTCCGTACTAATTTCTGAAAACGTAATCTTAACGTACTTACCTGAGATATTGTAACTTTTCCGTAATTACCTCTGATAACATAATTTTTACGTTACTTACCTGAGATAATGTAACTTTTCTATAATTACCTCTGATAACATAATTTTTACGTTACTTACCTGAGATAATGTAACTTTTCTATAATTACCTCTGATAACATAATTTTTATGTTACTTACCTCCTATCATTGTAACTTTTTCATAATTACCTCTGATAACATAATTTTTATGTTACTTACCAGTGATAACATTGTAACTTTTTGGTACTTACCTCTGATAACATAATTTTTACGTTACTTACCTGAGATAATGTTATTTTTTCGTAATTACCTCTGATAACATAATTTTTACATTACTTACCTGAGATAACGTTATTTTTTCGTAATTACCTCTGATAACGTAATTTTTACATTACTTACCTGTTATCATTGTAACTTTTCCATAATTACCTCTGATAACATAATTTTTATGTTACTTACCTCCTATCATTGTAACTTTTCCGTAATTACCTCTGATAACGTAATTTTTACATTACTTACCTGTTATCATTGTAACTTTTCCATAATTACCTCTGATAACATAATTTTTATGTTACTTACCTCCTATCATTGTAACTTTTCCGTAATTACCTCTGATAACGTAATTTTTACATTACTTACCTGTTATCATTGTAACTTTTCCATAATTACCTTTGTTAACATAATTTTTATGTTACTTACCTGTTATCATTGTAACTTTTCCGTAATTACCTCTGATAACATAATTTTTATGTTACTTACCTGAGATAATGTTATTTTTTCGTAATTACCTCTGACAACAAAATTTTTACATTACTTACCTGATATAATGTAACTTTTCCATAATTACCTTTGTTAACATAATTTTTATGTTACTTACCTCCTATCATTGTAACTTTTCTGTAATTACCCCTGATAACATAATTTTTACGTTACTTACCTGAGATAATGTAACTTTTCCATACTTACCTCTGATAACGTAATTTTTACGATACTTACCTGTAATTACATTGTAACTTTTCCGCACCGGTGGTTCTCGTGGTACACCTGTCCCTAACATGTGTCCTAGCTTGTTATGAATACGACCATACTGTGACCAGTAGTTTGGTTGGTTCTTATCCGATTTGATTGTATGTTTCATATCACCACCCTCTGTCTGGTCGATACGGTTGACTAGTGACGTCATGTGTAGTCGATTGGCCTGATAAGACATACAGGTACCAAATCAGTACATTTACATCAATATGGCCCTACATCATCATAATGCTTTGTTGTTAAATAAAGGTTATTACACAGTCAACTTCAGATATGGTCAAGTTTAAAACTACCATCTTTGATCATGTGAGAAATTAAAAAAAAATGCAGACTCTTAGACCCTACTGGAATCTCCATACCATAAAAGTAAATTCTAGTACAAAATTTCTGGTCATATTAAAATATTTCCAGACTCGTGCCAAAACTTCAACAATGACATGTCAACAACATTATGACATATGATTCAAAATATTTGTCACATTTTTTCTGAAAACAAGATGTGATGCCCTTTTGGAATCAACATAACAAACATGAGATAACTTAACATTAACTTAAAAAACAAGAGTGCTATTGAAGGTTATAGGCCCTGAATTTGGTATACTGGACATTCTCTCAGTATGACCAATGTATACACCAACTTTCATGGTCCTAGTTTTAATGCAAGCATAGCTATGCTCATGACACAAAACAATGAACAATAACTCTGTAATTATAGAGTTGCGGCCCCTAATACTGGTACACTGCACATTTTCATATGATCAATGTATACACCAAGTTTCATTTTCTTACTTTAAATGCAAACAAAGTTATGCTCTGAAAAGATATTTTTGACAAAGGGTGATAACTCTGTAAATGAAGGGTCGAGGACCCTAAATTTGATTCACAGAATTTTGTCTTAGTATGATCAATGTATACACTAAGGTTCATTATCCTTGCTTATCTGTGGGCAAACTTGTGTCCAGACAAGAATTTTTTAATGAAGGGCAATAACTCTGTATTTGAGAGGCAAAGGGCTCTCAGTATGTCTTAGTATGATCAATGTTTCCACCAAGTCCCATTCACCTAATTTAATTACCAGGAATCCAAAGTTGTGCTCTAGGCCTGAATTTGGTACACTGCACTTGGTCTTAGTATACTCAATGTATACACCAAGTTTCAATATCCTAGTTTAAATACAAGCAAAGTTATGCTTTGTAATTGAGGAGTTGAGGGTCATGAATTCAGTACACGGCACATCCCCTTAGTGTGACCAATGTATAGACCAAGTTTCAGGATCCCTGCTAAAATGTGGGCAAAACTATGATCCGGATACGAAAAAATGGTATGAAAAGATGGACAAACAGACAGGCGAACAAGGCGGCGAGTATATGCACCCCTGAAAATTTTCAGGGAACATAAAATAAAATAACAGAACAAAAGTTCTAGTCAATAAAATGTCTGAATAATTTGGACTCACTTTACTGCTGCCTTTTACACAACAATACTTTGACATTATTATTGCTTGGCAACAAGTATATCATAAAGGATGAAATAAAAAGTGGCTAATGAAAGAAAGGCCACTTTATTTAGATGTGCAGAATTTTAATCAAAACCATAATTTTTTTCATGTATTTACATACAAATACAAGTCAATATGTAAGCTAGATAATGAAAAAATGTTGTTTATGAGTGTGTAATGATTTTGTCACCAAAAATTCCCATTATATAAAAAATCACATCACAGCTATTCAAAACTATTAATTCCCAACTGACACCTAAATCCATCACCATTCGATGAAGACATGATGATAACATAGACACGACTCTAACTAGTAGTAGCTTCATCAATTAGTTAGGAACAAAGAAAACTACAAATATCATCAGTTTATTTATATAGTTTTAATTATTCAGTAATTAACATCAGGGAGATGTCAGTGAGCGATGAATTTATTATTCTGAAGTAAATATGAAAAAGTGTATTTCTTTAAAATTCCACAACTGAAAGGATGAGACAACAGGGAGAGATATCTCATGTCTCCCATCCCCTTGCCATAAAGGCAAATAAAAAACTATCTGATATCAAATGATATTGTTGTGAATAAATGAAAACACACTATTTATTTTTACCTTTCGTTTGTTGAAAGATCCCTGAAAAGTGCACATTGTATTGTGGAATAATGAAATTAACACTATCAAAATGACATTTATCAAATGTCTGTATTCATTTTGCTTGGCTCATCTCTCCAAAATTGTCTTATGATAAATTGAGTGCAAAATATTATGTCATTGGTATGGATTCTTTGATCCCTAGAAATTTTACTTAACTATGACTTCAAAACTAAAATGAGAAAGTAAGACTTCAAGCGAATCTATATAAGAAACATCAAAGGAAACAGATAGCAGTTAAACAGATAGAACAAGGAAAATTCATTACTACTATAGTGACAATTAATCAAATGAAAAATATGATAATGTTGGTTTATTCTTAAACTCCACTTAACTTTCTTAGTCATAATAATTATTGTATTAATATATTACAATTTATTTTTAGTCTTTATTTATTGCAAAAATTGCATTTAATTGTGCCATCATTATTTCTAAGAAATAAGTTATTTTAAGCAACATAAGTATTTAGAATTACTGTTTTTCCATGCAGTGTAACTTGATTACATCTAGTACATCAGTAAATTTGTAAAGTAATTGAATATATTCTAAAGTTAGAATTGGATAGACATCTACAGTACCTGAACAAAACAACCAAGCCAGATAATATACAGATTTTTTTATGTACTGAAATGATATTTCATCAATTTTGATGATACACAACAGTGCACCTCATTTTGCATATCTTTGAAGTTAGCAATTAGATCTGCAGAAAACACGAAAAAAATTTCTTTCTCAAAAAAATTGTAAATACATTCTTCAAGAGATTTACAAAACTAGGGGAGCAAATAGAAATCATTTCTGTTGATATAATTTGTCAGTTAATGTATTTAAGTGAATTTAATATAACAGTATGAATACCCTCATTGTTAATGAATGTTAATATATGTATATTATGATAAAAATTATGGGAATCCTTTTGCAGTTTTCAAAGATACACAATATACTTCGTTTAAATCCTAGAATATTGACCAGATGTATGTCATAATCCCTGATATAAAGTAATGATAAAATAGAAATATCATAGTTATCTTGCATTGATTCTAAATATATTCCTGATGACGATTATAACAAATTTGTGAGAAGTAAAACAGATACATCGTAATCCACGCTGATTAACCATACAAAAGGCAGTGTATTTACATAAAACATATTCATATACATGTATTCTCTGAATATGATGTCAAGAACAAATAAAATATAAAATTGTTTCCAGTTGCCTTAGGTTACAAGAGTAAACATAAAGTTAGATTTTCAAGATTTCAAACAAGATCACATTTCTATTCTGTTTCCTTGTACCTTCAGGTGGCAAGATCATCCTATGAAGGACCTGTTTACTTCTCACACACATTTACACTATTTATATAAGACCAAAGGATAGTAGTGATGAGATATCATGTAAACTTTGACCTATGTAATTATCAGCTTCCTCTCTAATGAGACCACCCCCCCCTCCCCCCCAATATCTACTACCTCCATGTTGAGACCACCTACCAATAACATTCACCTCTCTATTGAGATCACTTTAGAAAATCAACCAGCTCTGTTCCCAAAATCAGCTACTTGTATATTGAGGCCACCTCTCCAAAATGATCCACCTCTATACTCTATACAACTTAGAATATCAACCACCTCCCAATTAAAAAATCTCTCAATAAAATCATCTCTTCTTATCAATGCCATTGCCAGTCCTCAATTAAGGGAACAAGTCACTAATGAATTCTATATCATGGTCCTATAAGCCAACATAATTGGCTTTCAGTAAGATGTCTATAATGTGTTGGCCCCCCTGAACTTTTCAAAGGATAAATATGGCAATATTTCAACTTTCTTAAATCTCCATAGATATTTTACAAAAGCCATATCCTACACAAACTGTTCAATATATACTTACAACCATCTCTATTTTTGAACACCAATAAGTTGGATATCATGAAAGCATTGTTATTCAACTTCATGTTATCATTTTAACACAGTCTAAATTATCACCTTTATGATAGAAAGTATACAAGTGTGATTATAACTCTTTTGGAAAGGAGGTCAATTCTCAGTAAGGTAGCATACATCCTTAGCCTCAGACACAATATGTAGGTTATAGAATTTAATGTACGGTAGGCTTTTAAGTTTACATGACATCACTGCGGAATTAAGAGAGACTATGTAAGGTGAAATACACTGATGATTAAGAAAGACTAAATACCATTAAGCTACAAGATATTAAAACTTACTCGTGCTGTAGCCTGGAAGGAGAGAGATAGCGCCCACATACCGTTAATTAGTACAAAGTTGTTGTATAGATGGGTATAACAAAGAAAAACAAGAGTAATCAGGAGATCTTTTACAAAAGACAAATTGTTAATATATTATTATAAAATGTGAATATTACATATCAAGAGCAATCGGAAATCATCTACTGAGCCAATATTTACCAATATCATCAAAGGAAATACACATATATTGTATTACTGACTTGCAATGTTTAACATAAATCTTAGGATCAGTATGAAAAGCACCGGTGCGTGGCACAGAATCCTATTACAATATGTACATACTGTACTTGTTACACATGGAACAAGTGTTTATGATCATTGTGATATAACCTTGTGCTCTGAGGTAATCAGTGATCAAAAACATTTTTAAGTTTGAAAAATAAAATAATTTTTTTCTCAAGCCCTATTTTTCGAAAGTGATATGGCTCCAAGATGGAGAAATAAAATATGCTAATTTCATTCACTTAATTTGAATTTGATTTTAATTTCTTCAAAATTTGAATAATTTACATTTTCTTTACAAATTTTAAATGTATCACATTTCAAACCAATCACCTTGATGCAAAGCAATAAAATTGTTAATGATATCTGAAAAGAGGTGACAAGAAGATGGTCCTATACCTACCGGGATAATTTCTTTTTCATGGAAGGTACCCTTATAATGAGTATCCCAATATTTGTCCTGCTTGTGCTGACCAATGTCCCACTGGGACTTGTGCATGGAGGGACATCTTGGGGGACGTCTCACAGGGTTCAGTGACTTGCTGCCACCAAAATACTGAAGCAGAAAAATACGGGTAAACAAATTTCAATCATCCTTAGTCACACATTGGATGACCAGTATATCAGTGACCAAAACAACCCGATAACGAAAGTCAATATTTACTTAATGACTCTGGTGTATAATTCTGTCTTACTTTATAAAAGTCTAACCCAACCTCCAAATGAGCAATGTCAATGCAATCTTTGTTATTGATTTCTTCATATTTCTTTCTTTCTTTCTTATGTCCTTCTTTCCTTCCTTTCTCTATCTCTTTTTCTTCCTTTCTTTCTTTCAATTTTTCTTTCATTCTTTTCCTTCCTTCTTTTCTCTATCTCTATTTCTTCCTCTCTTTCATCATTCTTTCATTCTTTTCCATCCTTCCTTCCTGTATCTTTTTCTTTCTTTCTTCATCAAATGCTCTTGTATATAGTTAATAACATTAATACTGAAATATTATTAAACTGAATTTTTTCATTTAAAACATATTTCTATAAATTCAACATGTAAATACATGACTTTCCTCCCACCCTATGCTACCTCTAACTCTGTGACATGAATACACTAAGTAGCAGTGACAGAATATTTTTCCTGTGATCGTCTTCTACAACAAAACAAGGTCTAAGTAACTAGTACAATCATTATTTCCCAGGCTTTTGTAAGATATAGTTCCACTTCAGAGGAAAACTTGATTTCTAAAGATGATATATTGGCTTATCGAAGTAGGGTAATTATTTTTCTTCAACATGAATAGATCTCAAGCCATGCCCCAGCTGGTTATATCATTAAAAAATCAATTTTGTGCAAAGTCGATAATGAATATTCTACACAAGATGAATTATAGTACACAGAATTGGCAGGTTTGTAAATTGTTCTTTGTATGAGATCAAAGAACCAATATTCTTATACATGTGCAAACCTTTTTTGACAAATTAAAATATATAGTAAAAATCAATAAAATTAGAAAATTAATTCAAAAATGAATATATTGAAGCCTATTTCTTTTAACAGATAAGTAAACCTCGTGATATTTAAAATGTTTTGGAATTACTTGTATGGCATATTTCCTTGAATGATTTATGATCTGTTACAACAGGTACTTACCCTAAAATGTAACTTCAGATTTTATCTTGAGAATATCTTCAGTAATTCTTAAACATGATATTTACTTAGCAATAATGAGAACCCATGTCTGGTAATAAGTCCACCCTCATTTATTGCAGTTTCCATAGATATCCAACAAATCTGGTTACATTTACATGTCTTTTCCTTGTAATGAGCCTACCATACTGTATTGAATCACTGCTGATCCCCACCCCACCAAGACTTAAAACAATTCCAAGCAAATTTAGATATCATGTGAACTTGATGTCAAAACTGATTCTTTTTCTTGTATAGTAAAGCACACAGAAAATAATATTCCTAATATTGCAGTCTCAGAAATAGTCTGCATAACCTCATTTACATGTTGCTTAAAAATATTTCTTCAAATCCTGAAAGTGGAAGCTGATAATTGATTGAAATGAAATTGTATCTGATGTCTGTATTTCTTACCCGAAACTTCTGTTTGTTTTGTGTTTCCATCCTGACACACTAAAACACCCTATTTAATCATTGCTTTCTAGTGAATTTTACCATGACATAGTGCAAATTTTTATTGAAATTAAAACAGCAATATTCAAACTATCTCAACCCTTTATGGCAAAAGTAGACTGTTCCATACATTGATCTGGACAAATATATAAAGGTTTTAAAGGGGTGTACAGGCAACAAAAGAATTAAATCAACTTTGGATTAGATATGAATTAAATTACCAGAATTCAATATGGCTGTGTATTCAGTAAAACATACATAACAATCGGGTTTACATAAAGCCAGATTATATTGTTTGATAGCTTAAGTTTTCTTATTGATCATATGCACTTTTTGTGTACCAAGATACAGCCGTATTTAAAAGTAGTGTTAGCTTAATGAAACCAAGAAGTAATTAAAAATCTTCATTTTTATCCTTTTTTATTTAAACAGAAACTCTTGACATCAAATTTCAAAGTAGACTTATCCAACCATTAATTTTTCACATTTCAGTGTGAATCAAATTTAACTTACAAATTGAACTTCAGCTGATAAAGCTGGATCAAAGACCTTTCCCTATACACATCTGAAGTCCAAGCATTGTTTACATCTAGAACCTGTTAATTAATCATATGATTTAATAACGCTCACCAATCAATCAATGTAATTACCTGTTTATCCAGGCATCATGACTGCTGATAGAGACAAGTACAGCATGATCATAAAACTTATGAAAAAAACCACTGTAGTACTTCATTATATAAGCATTTAGATGAAATCTCGGATGGTGTGAAATAATTTATCTATTATTGATTGACCAATTGTGATTAGATAGTGTGGTTTCATATCATGTTTGATGACAAATTAATCATTCGATCTGCCTCACCATCCCTTCCTATCCACAGCCATTATTGTATGATGTCAAATGTTTCAAGATATTGATAAACATATTGATGTAATTTAGCCAAAGTCTTCAAAAAAATGAGTAATTTTGAAAAGATTTTAAAATCAAACTGGGGAAAAACTTCTATCCAATTTTCAAAACAGAAATAAAAAAAATCATGAATACTCTTATTACTTATAGGCACAGTTATCTAAAAATTACCTGTTAATAATAAAACAAAACAAGTATCTACAATTTATACATGTACCTGGTTTGGTACAGTCTTTAACTAATACACAACCAATGAACGTGAGCAAATATTCAATAAAACATTCATGAAATACAATATATTTACCTTGTATGGTAATTTTATTTAAACCTTGCACCTCTATCTGTATGCGAAATAAAATTCTTCAAATAAAACAGAAAAGTGATGATTGCTGATAATCATGAGTGAACACACACAGGTGTTGATCGGCAGTAGGGGATTCAGTGGGTGGTGTTTGAGTACCAGAGATCTGTTTGTATAGACAATTGTAGTCTCGTACAGGAAGCTTCAAGTACACACTTAATTCTATACAACATTTAGTTGAAAAATGGCAGTAGGTTTATAGATCTCAATTTAAAAACAAACACACAGGCCGGTGAATGGGTCAATATTTATAGTGACCAGGGACAACTAAACGCTTTGACAAGGATTTACGATAAATCTTTAAAAGGCCCAATACAAATCTGAACTGCTAAGGTAGATAGGATTTTAGTTGAGATCTCTGGCTGTAGACTGAAGAGTGTATATAGGTATATATAGATATAAAATCCACCTGGTGAAGTTGTAGATGTACCATATACATCTTTTTTATGACCCTTCCTATTGAAAACATCTGTATTTTAAGTGCTAAACCAAAATCAAGAAGCAGGTCAATTTTCCAGAATAAATATTAAAGGTGTACATCATTTTTGTAGATAAAAATATCAGATTTTGTACAAGATAAATTTATAGATAGGTATTATATGTATATTTATATATAGGTCCTATACTTTGCTTTAAATACACATATTATATTGTGGTTGAAATATCATATCATTTGTGCAGTAATGAATGAGGCAAGTTTAAAAGATTTTCCATACTACAGTTTAAAGAAATTATTGGAAATGTGTATCATAGTATTCTAAATTGCAATGTGTTATACCTTACCAGAAAAAAACAGAATAATGAAGAATACTTGAGTGTTTAAAACAACATTATCTCCAGCCTCGACTCTGTAAAGCATAAGACCACACTAACAATTTTGTTGCAGTCTGTGTTTACAATTTCAAGCAACATTTTAAACTCTAACAATACTATCAGTGTTGATATGGTAGGTTCAGAATCCAGTCAAAACAACACTTTTTTCTGCTTGTGACTAGTTTTACAGGTATTAATGTTAACGAATAATAGATGATGTTAACGTCAAAAAGGTCAGATACGAGAGATGGTTGGAATATTCAGGTTTTTTTGTAGTAAATTGGATTATGCAAGATGTGAGAATACTTAGGGACCAGATTCACAGTATTTAGAATGAAGTTTTTAAAAAAATCAAACAAAGTCCTGTGATATTGAAGTCGCAGCAAACTCATGTAGAATGTACCATTGTTTTCCTTCATTTCAAAATGATTGATACATTATGATGAAAAAATTATTGTGTTTATTTACACAGACACACTGGAATTGATAACAGGAACTTTTTCCGACACATTTATAATCTAAGGCAGGATATATCATACCTAGCATAAATCAACAGGCATGAAAATGGCAACAGAAAAATAGGACTGTATACTGACATAAGTGAATAGAAATCTGCCAACATCTTTCTACTTAAGCTATGTCGTCTTCCACTTGCTGACTCTACCCAATCATCACCTGTTTATTCCAGTGTTTGCTTTTTGATATTGAATTCCTCAGCATTAATTCCAATCAACACCCAATGTTTACTGTATAAAGTATAAAACCCATAACTGGTAACAGACCTCCCACATCTGATGGAATTTCTATACAAATGCTCTATCATTCCGTGTAATAAGCCCAACCCCTAACGTTGAGTCACAATTTAGGGCTTCTTGCAAGAGAAATACAGTTCTTTCCAGCAGAACACATCTATCTTAAATTAACAATCTACAATATTTTTCTAATGCCATTTTCCAGGTGCCAAACTTTACATTATTCTATCATGCCTTGTCTAATCAAACCGTAACCTCTCCAGCAACCCTCTTCTCCATGGGCTGTCTAGGCCATCATCTGTCAAGGATAATAATTCTTTAGGTAAACACTTCTCTGGTCCAACAACTCTCTACGCTAACACCTCTCTAGCCCAACAACTCTCTGGGCTAATACCCCTCTAGCCCAACAACTCTCTGGGCTAACACCCCTCTAGCCGCAACAACTCTCTGGGCTAACACCCCTCTAGCCGCAACAACTCTCTGGGCTAACACCACTCTAGCCCAACAACTATCTGGGCTAACACACCTCTAGCCCAACAACTCTCTGGGCTAACACACCTCTAGCCCAACAACTCTCTGGGCTAACACACCTCTAGCCCAACAACTATCTGGGCTAACACACCTCTAGCCTAACAACTCTCTGGGCTAACACCCCTCTAGCCCAACAACTCTCTGGGCTAACACCCCTCTAGCCCAACAACTCTCTGGGCTAATACCCCTCTAGCCCAAAAACTCTCTGGGCTAATACCCCTCTAGCCCAACAACTCTCTGGGCTAACACCCCTCTAGCCCAACAACTCTCTGGGCTAACACCACTCTAGCCCAACAACTCTCTGGGCTAATACCCCTCTAGCAGAACAACTCTCTGGGCTAACACACCTCTAGCCGCAACAACTCTCTGGGCTAACACCCATCTAGCCCAACAACTCTCTGGGCTAACACCACTCTAGCAGAACAACTCTCTGGGCTAACACACCTCTAGCCCAACAACTCTCTGGGCTAATACCCCTCTAGCCCAACAACTCTCTGGGCTAACACCCCTCTAGCAGAACAACTCTCTGGGCTAACACCCCTCTAGCCCAACAACTCTCTGGGCTAACACCCCTCTAGCCCAACAACTCTCTGGGCTAACACACCTCTAGCCCAAAAACTCTCTGGGCTAACACACCTCTAGCCCAACAACTATCTGGGCTAACACCCCTCTAGCCCAACAACTCTCTGGGCTAACACCCCTCTAGCAGAGCAACTCTCTGGGCTAACACACCTCTAGCCCAACAACTCTCTTGGCTAACACCCTCTAGCCCAACAACTCTCTGGGCTAACCCCCCTCTAGCAGAACAACTCTCTGGGCTAACACCCCTCTAGCCCAACAACTCTCTGGGCTAACACCCCTCTAGCCCAACAACTCTCTGGGCTAACACCCCTCTAGCAGAACAACTCTCTGGGCTAACACACCTCTAGCAGAACAACTCTCTGGGCTAACACCCCTCTAGCAGAACAACTCTCTGGGCTAACACCACTCTAGCCCAACAACTCTCTGGGCGAACACCCCTCTAGCCCAACAACTCTCTGGGCTAACACACCTCTAGCCCAACAACTCTCTGGGCTAATACCCCTCTAGCCCAACAACTCTCTGGGCTAACACCCCTCTAGCAGAACAACTCTCTGGGCTAACACCACTCTAGCCCAACAACTCTCTGGGCGAACACCCCTCTAGCCCAACAACTCTCTGGGCTAACACACCTCTAGCCCAACAACTCTCTGGGCTAACACCCCTCTAGCAGAACAACTCTCTGGGCTAACACCCCTCTAGCCCAACAACTCTCTGCGCTAACACCACTCTAGCCAAACAACTCTCTGGGCGAACACACCTCTAGCCCAACAACTCTCTGGGCTAACACCCCTCTAGCCCAAAAACTCTTTATGCTAACACACCTCTAGCCCAACAACTCTCTATGCTAACACCCCTCTAGCCCAACAACTATCTGGGCTAACAACCCTCTAGCCCAACAACTATCTGGGCTAACACCCCTCTAGCAGAAGAACTATCTGGGCTAACACCCCTCTAGCCCAACAACTATCTGGGATAACACCCCTCTAGCCCAATACCTCTCTATGCTAACACCCGTCTAGCCCAACAACTCTCTATGCTAACACCCCTCTAGCCCAACAACTATCTGGGCTAACACCCCTCTAGCAGAAGAACTATCTGGGCTAACACACCTCTAGCCCAACAACTCTCTGGGCTAACACCCCTCTAGCCCAAAAACTCTCTGGGCTAACACACCTCTAGCCCAACAACTCTCTGGGCTAACACCCCTCTAGCCCAACAACTCTCTTGGCTAACACCCCTCTAGCCCAACAACTCTCTGGGCTAACACACCTCTAGCCCAACAACTCTCTGGGCTAACACACCTCTAGCCCAACAACTCTCTTGGCTAACACCCCTCTAGCCCAACAACTCTCTGGGCTAATACCCCTCTAGCCCAACAACTCTCTGGGCGAACACCCCTCTAGCCCAACAACTCTCTGGGCTAACACACCTCTAGCCCAACAACTCTCTTGGCTAACACCCCTCTAGCCCAACAACTCTCTTGGCTAACACCCCTCTTGCCCAACAACTCTCTGGGCTAACACCCCTCTAGCCCAACAACTCTCTGGGCTAATACCCCTCTAGCCCAACAACTCTCTGGGCGAACACCCCTCTAGCCCAACAACTCTCTGGGCTAACACCACTCTAGCCCAACAACTCTCTGGGCTAACACACCTCTAGCCCAACAACTCTCTATGCTAATACCCCTCTAGCCCAAAAACTCTCTGGGCGAACACCCCTCTAGCCCAACAACTCTCTGGGCTAACACACCTCTAGCCCAACAACTCTCTGGGCTAACACACCTCTAGCCCAACAACTCTCTATGCTAATACCCCTCTAGCCCAAAAACTCTCTGGGCTAACACACCTCTAGCCGCAATAACTCTCTTGGCTTACACCCCTCTAGCCCAATAACTCTCTGGGCTAATACCCCTCTAGCACAACAACTCTCTGGGCTAACACCCTTCTAGCCCAACAACTCTCTGGGCTAATACCCCTCTAGCCCAACAACTCTCTGGGCTAACACACCTCTAGCCCAACAACTCTCTGGGCTAACACCCCTCTAGCCCAAAAACTCTCTGGGCTAACACACATCTAGCCGCAATAACTCTCTTGGCTAATACCCCTCTAGCGCAACAACTCTCTTGGCTAATACCCCTCTAGCGCAACAACTCTCTGGGCTAACACCCCTCTAGCACAACAACTCTCTGGGCTAATACCCTTCTAGCCCAACAACTCTCTGGGCTAATACCCCTCTAGCCCAACAACTCTCTGGGCTAACACACCTCTAGCCCAAAAACTCTCTGGGCTAACACACCTCTAGCCGCAATAACTCTCTTGGCTTACACCCCTCTAGCCCAATAACTCTCTGGGCTTATACCCCTCTAGCACAACAACTCTCTTGGCTAATACCCCTCTAGCGCAACAACTCTCTGGGCTAACACCCTTCTAGCATAACAACTCTCGGGGCTAATACCCCTCTAGCCCAACAACTCTCTGGGCTAACACCCCTCTAGCCCAACAACTCTCTGGGCTAATACCCCTCTAGCACAATAACTCTCTTGGCTAACACCCCTCTAGCAGAACAACTCTCTGGGCTAACACACATCTAGCCCAACAACTCTCTGGGCTAACACACCTCTAGCCCAACAACTCTCTGGGCTAACACACCTCTAGCCCAACAACTCTCTGGGCTAACACACCTCTAGCCCAACAACTCTCTGGGCTAACACCCCTCTAGCAGAACAACTCTCTGGGCTAACACCCCTCTAGCCCAACAACTCTCTGGGCTAACACCCCTCTAGCAGAACAACTCTCTGGGCTAACACCCCTCTAGCAGAACAACTCTCTGGGCTAACACCCCTCTAGCACAACAACTCTCTTGGCTAATACCCCTCTAGTGCAACAACTCTCTGGGCTAACACACCTCTAGCCCAACAACTCTCTTGGCTAACACCCCTCTAGCCCAACAACTCTCTGGGCTAACACCCTTCTAGCACAACAACTCTCTGGGCTAACACCCCTCTAGCCCAACAACTCTCTGGGCTAACACACCTCTAGCCCAAAAGCTCTCTGGGCTAACACACCTCTAGCCCAACAACTCTCTGGGCTAACACACCTCTAGCCCAACAACTCTCTGGGCTAACACCCCTCTAGCCCAACAACTCTCTTGGCTAACACCCCTCTAGCCCAACAACTCTCTTGGCTAACACCCCTCTAGCCCAACAACTCTCTGGGCTAACACCCCTCTAGCCCAACAACTCTCTTGGCTAACACCCCTCTAGCCCAACAACTCTCTGGGCTAACACCCCTCTAGCCCAACAACTCTCTGGGCTAACACCCCTCTAGCCCAAAAACTCTCTGGGCTAACACACATCTAGCCGCAATAACTCTCTTGGCTAATACCCCTCTAGCGCAACAACTCTCTTGGCTAATACCCCTCTAGCGCAACAACTCTCTGGGCTAACACCCCTCTAGCACAACAACTCTCTGGGCTAATACCCTTCTAGCCCAACAACTCTCTGGGCTAATACCCCTCTAGCCCAACAACTCTCTGGGCTAACACACCTCTAGCCCAAAAACTCTCTGGGCTAACACACCTCTAGCCGCAATAACTCTCTTGGCTTACACCCCTCTAGCCCAATAACTCTCTGGGCTTATACCCCTCTAGCACAACAACTCTCTTGGCTAATACCCCTCTAGCGCAACAACTCTCTGGGCTAACACCCTTCTAGCATAACAACTCTCGGGGCTCATACCCCGCTAGCCCAACAACTCTCTGGGCTAACACCCCTCTAGCCCAACAACTCTCTGGGCTAATACCCCTCTAGCACAATAACTCTCTTGGCTAACACCCCTCTAGCAGAACAACTCTCTGGGCTAACACACATCTAGCCCAACAACTCTCTGGGCTAACACACCTCTAGCCCAACAACTCTCTGGGCTAACACACCTCTAGCCCAACAACTCTCTGGGCTAACACACCTCTAGCCCAAAAACTCTCTGGGCTAACACCCCTCTAGCAGAACAACTCTCTGGGCTAACACCCCTCTAGCCCAACAACTCTCTGGGCTAACACCCCTCTAGCAGAACAACTCTCTGGGCTAACACCCCTCTAGCAGAACAACTCTCTGGGCTAACACCCCTCTAGCACAACAACTCTCTTGGCTAATACCCCTCTAGTGCAACAACTCTCTGGGCTAACACACCTCTAGCCCAACAACTCTCTTGGCTAACACCCCTCTAGCCCAACAACTCTCTGGGCTAACACCCTTCTAGCACAACAACTCTCTGGGCTAACACCCCTCTAGCCCAACAACTCTCTGGGCTAACACACCTCTAGCCCAAAAGCTCTCTGGGCTAACACACCTCTAGCCCAACAACTCTCTGGGCTAACACACCTCTAGCCCAACAACTCTCTGGGCTAACACCCCTCTAGCCCAACAACTCTCTTGGCTAACACCCCTCTAGCCCAACAACTCTCTTGGCTAACACCCCTCTAGCCCAACAACTCTCTGGGCTAACACCCCTCTAGCCCAACAACTCTCTTGGCTAACACCCCTCTAGCCCAACAACTCTCTGGGCTAACACCCCTCTAGCCCAACAACTCTCTGGGCTAACACCCCTCTAGCCCAAAAACTCTCTGGGCTAACACCACTCTAGCCCAACAACTCTCTGGGCTAACACACCTCTAGCCCAACAACTCTCTGGGCTAATACCCCTCTAGCCCAACAACTCTCTTGGCTAACACCCCTCTAGCCCAACAACTCTCTGGGCTAACACACCTCTAGCCCAACAACTCTCTTGGCTAACACACCTCTAGCCCAACAACTCTCTGGGCTAATACCCCTCTAGCCCAACAACTCTCTGGGCTAACACCCCTCTAGCCCAACAACTCTCTTGGCTAACACACCTCTAGCCGCAATAACAATCCTATCAATACTTTTCTTGTGTGTTATCTCTATCTCAGTTCTGAAACCGCCTCTATCCAACACCTGTTTTATTTAACACATCTATCATATGCCTCTCATATCCACCATCTCTCCTATCCAGCATTGCTCCTTTCTGTCATATCTGCTATCCACGTATCTCCTAACTACAACCTCTTCTATTCGCCATCTGTCCTGTCCACTACCTCTCTTATCAACAACCATTTTTTATGTCCACCACCACCTTTATCAACCATCTGTCCTGTCCACTTCCTTTTCTACATGATATTTATGATTAATCTCATCTACTATCTCTCTTGTCCACCATCTGTCCACTATCTTTCCCATATTTTGCTCTCCTATCCACTACTTTTGCTATTTACCATATTTTCTATCAAACACCTCTCTCATCCACCATCTCGCCCATCCACCTCCTCTTTTATTCACCACCTCTCCTATTCAATACCTCTCCTATCCACCAGCATTTCTATCCATCTTCTCTCCAGTTCACCACATCCACATCTTCTCTCATATCCACTATCTCTGTGAATAAACACTTTCCCTATTACTACTTTTGATATCCATCCTCTTTTCTATTAAACATCTCTCCTATCCAGCAACTCTCCCATTCACCATCTCAGTCATCAACCACCTCTTTTATTCACTGTCTTGCCCATCCACTACCTCTTTAATCCATCACCTCTCCTATCCACCACCTCTTCTGTCCACCACCTCTCCTGTCCACCACCTCTCCTTTCCAACGCCTCTCCTTTTCATTACCTCTCCTTTTCACAACCACTCCTTTCCGCCATCTATTCAATCCACTATCTCTCCCACCCTACAAATCTCCCATTTACCTTCTCTAATATCTACTATCATCCCAACACATCTCCTATTCACCATCCTACCCATCATTTCTCCCAGAGATCAACAATCTCTCAATCCACACCTCTCCCAGACATCCACCATCTCCCAATCCACACCTCTCCCAGACATCCACCATCTCCCAATCCACACCTCTCCCAGACATCCTCCATCTCACAATCCATACCTCTCCCAGACATCCTCAATCTCCCAATCCACACCTCTCCCAGACATCCACCATTGCTCAATCCACATCTCTCCCAGACATCCACACCTCTCCCAATCCACACCTCTCCCAGACATCCTCCATCTCCCAATCCACATCTCTCCCAGACATCCACCATCGCTCAATCCACACATCTCCCAGACATCTACCATCTCCCAGACATTCATCATCTCCCAATCCACACCTCTCCTAGACATCCTCCATCTCTCAAACCATATCTCTCCCAGACATCCACCATCTCCCAATCCACATCTCTCCTAGTCATTCACCATCTCCCAATCCACCATCTCCCAGACATTCACCATCTCCAAATCCACACCTCTCCCAGACATCCTCAATCTCCCAATCCACACCTCTCCCAGACATCCATTATCTCCCAGACATTCACCATCTCCCAATCCACACCTCTCCCAGACATCCACCATCTCCCAATCCACATCTCTCCCAGACATCCACCATCTCCCAATCCACACCTCTCCCAGACATCCTCCATCTCACAATCCATACCTCTCCCAGACATCCTCAATCTCCCAATCCACACCTCTCCCAAACATCCACCATTGCTCAATCCACATCTCTCCCAGACATCCACACCTCTCCCAATCCACACCTCTTCCAGACATCCTCCATCTCCCAATCCACATCTCTCCCAGACATTCATCATCTCCCAATCCACACCTCTCCTAGACATCCTCCATCTCTCAAACCATATCTCTCCCAGACATCCACCATCTCCCAATCCACATCTCTCCCAGTCATTCACCATCTCCCAATCCACACCTCTCCCAGATATCCTCAATCTCCCAATCCACACCTCTCCCAGACATCCTCAATCTCCTAATCCACACCTCTCCCAGACATCCTCCATCTCTCAAACCACATCTCTCCCAGACATCCACCATCTCCCAATCCACATCTCTCCTAGTCATTCACCATCTCCCAATCCACCATCTCCCAGACATTCACCATCTCCAAATCCACACCTCTCCCAGTCATCCTCAATCTCCCAATCCACACCTCTTCCAGACATCCATTATCTCCCAGACATTCACCATCTCCCAATCCACACCTCTCCCAGACATCCACCATCTCCCAATCCACACCTCTCCCAGACATCCACCATCTCCCAATCCACACCTCTCCCAGACATCCTCCATCTCACAATCCATACCTCTCCCAGACATCCTCAATCTCCCAATCCACACCTCTCCCAGACATCCACCATTGCTCAATCCACATCTCTCCCAGACATCCACACCTCTCCCAATCCACACCTCTCCCAGACATCCTCCATCTCCCAATCCACATCTCTCCCAGACATCCACCATCACTCAATCCACACATCTCCCAGACATCCACCATCTCCCAGACATTCATCATCTCCCAATCCACACCTCTCCTAGACATCCTCCATCTCTCAAACCATATCTCTCCAAGACATCCACCATCTCCCAATCCACATCTCTCCCAGTCATTCACCATCTCCCAATCCACACCTCTCCCAGACATCCTCAATCTCCCAATCCACACCTCTCCCAGACATCCTCAATCTCCTAATCCACACCTCTCCCAGACATCCTCCATCTCTCAAACCACATCTCTCCCAGACATCCACCATCTCCCAATCCACATCTCTCCTAGTCATTCACCATCTCCCAATCCACCATCTCCCAGACATTCACCATCTCCAAATCCACACCTCTCCCAGACGTCCTCAATCTCCCAATCCACACCTCTCCCAGACATCCATTATCTCCCAGACATTCACCATCTCTCAATCCACACCTCTCCCAGACATCCACCATCTTCCAATCCACATCTCTCCCAGACATCCACCATCTCCCAATCCACACCTCCCCCAGACATTCACCATCTCCTAATCCACACCTCTCCCAGACATCTTCCATCTCTCAAACCACATCTCTCCCAGACATCCACCATCTCCCAATCCACATCTCTCCTAGTCATTCACCATCTCCCAATCCACCATCTCCCAGACATTCACCATCTCCAAATCCACACCTCTCCCAGACATCCTCAATCTCCCAATCCACACCTCTCCCAGACATTCACCATCTCCCAATCCACACCTCTCACAGACATCCTCCATCTCTCAAACCACATCTCTCCCAGACATCCACCATCTCCCAATCCACATCTCTCCTAGTCATTCACCATCTCCCAATCCACCATCTCCCAGACATTCACCATCTCCAAATCCACACCTCTCCCAGACATCCTCAATCTCCCAATCCACACCTCTCCCAGACATCCATTATCTCCCAGACATTCACCATCTCCCAATCCACACCTCTCCCAGACATCCACCATCTCCCAATCCACATCTCTCCCAGACATCCACCATCTCCCAATCCACACCTCCCCCAGACATTCACCATCTCCAAATCCACACCTCTCCCAGACATCCTCAATCTCCCAATCCACACCTCTCCCAGACATCCATTATCTCCCAGACATTCACCATCTCCCAATCCACACCTCTCCCAGACATCCACCATCTCCCAATCCACATCTCTCCCAGACATCCACCATCTCCCAATCCACACCTCCCCCAGACATTCACCATCTCCTAATCCACACCTCTCCCAGACATCTTCCATCTCTCAAACCACATCTCTCCCAGACATCCACCATCTCCCAATCCACATCTCTCCTAGTCATTCACCATCTCCCAGACATTCACCATCTCCAAATCCACACCTCTCCCAGACATCCTCAATCTCCCAATCCACACCTCTCCCAGACATTCACCATCTCCCAATCCACACCTCTCACAGACATCCTCCATCTCTCAAACCACATCTCTCCCAGACATCCACCATCTCCCAATCCACATCTCTCCCAGTCATTCACCATCTCCCAATCCACCATCTCCCAGACATTCACCATCTCCAAATCCACACCTCTCCCAGTCATCCTCAATCTCCCAATCCACACCTCTCCCAGACATCCTCAATCTCCCAATCCACACCTCTCCCAGACATCCATTAACTCCCAGACATTCACCATCTCCCAATCCACACCTCTCCCAGACATCCACCATCTCCCAATCCACATCTCTCCCAGACATCCACCATCTTCCAAATCCATATCTCTCCTAGACGTCCACACCTCTCCCAATCCACATCTCTCCCAGACATCCTCCATCTCCTAATCCACATCTCTCCCAGACATCCACCATCTCCCAATCCACACCTCCCCCAGACATTCACCATCTCCCAATCCACACCTCTCACAGACATCCACCATCCCCCAATCCACACATCTCCCAGACATCCACCATCTCCCAATCCACACCTCCCCCAGACATCCACAATCTCCCAATCCACACCTCCCCCAGACATTCACCATCTCCCAATCCACACCTCTCACAGACATCCACCATCCCCCAATCCACACATCTCCCAGACATCCACCATCTCCCAATCCACACCTCCCCCAGACATCCACAATCTCCCAATCCACACCTCCCCCAGACATTCACCATCTCCCAATCCAAATCTCCCCCAGACATCCACCGTCTCCCAATCCACATCTCTCCCAGAAATCCTCCATCTCCCAATCCACATCTCTCCCAGACATCCACCATCTCCCATCCACACCTCCCCCAGACATTCACCATCTCCCAATCCACACCTATCCCAGACATCCACCAACTCCCAATCCACACATCTTCCAGACATCCACCATCCCTCAATCCACATCTCTCCCAGACATCCACCATCTCTCAATCCACATCTCTCCCAGACATCCACCATCTCCCAATCCACATCTCTCCCAGACATCCCCCATCTCCCAATCCACACCTCTCCCAGACATCCACCATCTCCCCCATCTCTCCCACCATCCTTCACCTCTGTGATCCAACAGTATTTTATCACCCCACACTGTGAGCTCTAACTTGTATCTGGTTTATATCTGATCCAATCTAGCGTCTATGACTGAAATATATATAACCAAAACGTACCTGTTTGTTAGATGTCTTGTACGCGTCCCGAGGGTCCCAGGGCGCCTTCGCTATAGTGAGCGTAGTTTTATGCATTGCCCGCACGCCCTTGCCATACTCGTAGGGGGCGGATGCTGCACGCTTTCTGTCCATATAGGCGGGCGATATAACGGGATAATGACATCCATCTTCCGTTAATAAAGTATTTGCACTTTTACCTTGCCCAAAGAGCACGTGCGGTCGCGGACCTGGGGCGCTCAACATAGTGCCGAATCGTCCGTCACAAGTCAAATAGTAAGGTAACGATCCACGCTGTAAAATTCACACTGTTTGGTCGTTTCAAAAAGTCATATCCGTTTATGATATTAAACAAACTTGCAGGTGAACTGTCCAGTTCAAACTGTTTACGTCTAGGTTTACCTGGTGTGAATATCCTTACCAGACTGTTGACAAATCTTCCATGCCAGTGACCCAACGACAAGGTCTTATTATGCCACTTCCTGGCAACGGACGCTAGCTTAGATAGCGCACCGTTCTAAAAATAGACCTGTGCTTCGCCTTGTATCACAGGCACACCTGGTTAAATAGTCTCGTCAATTAAGTACATTGTTCTGACAATTAGCAGGATAACTCGTGCGATTTATAATTGATTCGCATCAAATCGATAAGAAGTCTGCAGCAGTGGGGAAAGGTACAAAAATATGACATTCCCGTCACTTGGGGCCGTCCGTACACGAAGAAATACATGTATATACACATGAATATTTTGGTACATTTGTAGGCCATGGAAGGATAAAGATTTACGTATGTACGATTTACATATTAACGCTGTGATATTTCTGTAGATTTTTTCACAAATAGTGTTATGTCTTGTGTAAATGTCACTTTTATCTTGGCCTAGTTTAGCAAATCATTGATAAAAAACAAGTAATTTTTACTCAACTCTGGAAAACAAGACGGAAAGAATATATAAATTATGAGCTCTTACCAGAAAGTTTACATGCACTACGTCTGTCTGTCGTCCGGCGTTAACTTTTCCCTTCAATTATCCGACCTCTTCTCAATAGCACGAATCATGATATTCAAGCTACATGCTAGGATCGAGGGCTCACAAATTGGTTCAAATGAGATATGTTGAGCATATGGATTAAACTCCTCAAACGACTTCTTCTCAATAACCGAAAGACCCATGGTAATGCAATTTGATAAGTGTCATGCGATACCGTGGAATGAAATTAAGGGTT
Source organism: Ylistrum balloti (assembly GCF_031769215.1). NCBI lineage: Eukaryota > Metazoa > Mollusca > Bivalvia > Pectinida > Pectinidae > Ylistrum > Ylistrum balloti. Next base: position 11,709 of record NW_026782795.1, on the reverse strand, counting down.
CCCAAGTTTCTTTAAATGACTTATCTTCGCCACTTACAAGGTCACACATGCTAAGAACTTCAAACTTCTTCTCAATAACCGAAATAAGCCATGGGTCGTGATATTTGGCCAGTATCAAACGATGCTGGGTAAAGGGGCTTCCAAGTTTATTAAAATGAATAACATCGTGTGACCCACTTTCAGGATAAAAAAATAATTACCTTGAGACACTTCAAAATCTTCCTCTTTTCAATCACCAATAAGCCGATGGTAATGGAATTTGTGTAATAGCTGTAGAAGAGATATCGCCTGTTGACCAAACGGACCTAATGTTAACTTAGCTTGCCAAAACATCTTCTGCATCTGTATGTTTACAATGTATAATCCTTACGGACATGTAATGCATGAGAGGTGTGGTGTGGTGGGGGTTTGGAGGGGGAGTTGCAGGTTACTTGTTGTTGGCTGGAGATTACTGACTATAGCCTTGAAGGTCTAAGTTGTGACACTGAGTGCACGGTTTTCTTGTTAAGCAGGTACAGGCGATAGTGGCACGGGGAAGAACGAGTTCTTAGATTCTTCCGTCCTTGTTTCTAGAATTGTGGTTACAAGGTTACAAGTTTCGTTTTTCTTTTGTTTTGCTATAGGCGAAACCGCTGAAATCTTTCGGGCACATTTTTGTCGATACCTTTCAGGTGTCATGTTTGATGAAAGCAGTGATGGTAAATTATTTTGTAATTATTAAATTATTATAAACACAATTGGATGTATCAAACTATACATGTAACAAGTATTTATGTTCATGAAAAGTCATAAGCCTTTGTACTTCACAATTTATTTGTAAAAAAATGACGACAAAGTCGCGAATGAAATAAAGAATGAAAGTTTCACATTTCAAATCTATCCCCATATTAGTTTTAAGAGATTTTGCAGCTGCTAGTTCGTTTCACACTTCAAATCTGTCCCCACATCAGTTTTAGACCGTGGAAAAATACAATGTAGGAGACCGCAAAATTCCACAAAATTAATAGAATCAGTACTGTATCGCCGGGCAATAAGCAGCTTGCAACAAATATATTATCTACATCCTAGAATACAAATAGAAAATAGTCACACCGGGGTATGTAACGTTTGTATAAAAGTTACTTTCAGTTTCGAAACGAGGCTTCTTTATTACCGCCTCGTTTTCAAATCGAAAGGAGGCGGGACAACCACGGTCATTTACTAGGCTAAGAGATAATCGGTAATCAGATCACGCACAAAGTAGCCGACCCATCGTGCATCTCTGCAATATCGAAATTTAAGTATACAGGACATATGTTACTGGTATAATACGATTGTTTTGTGACGCTAGTGATCTGCGTGATGGGAACATATCCACTTGTGATCAAGCTAGAGGGAGTGGACGTCTACCCAGCTCGGACAGAGGGACTCCCAAATGTGTTCAATACTCCAAATTTCACCCTCGTCAAACCAAAGTATCTATTTTCATTATCATTGTAATGTATGTATATCGACGATTGGCTTCGTAAACCATTTCGAGAGAAATGTGGTGGAACCATCTGTTTTATCCCGAATTTCCATGGCTCCTACACCAGATTTTAGGCATTTTGATCATGGTAATACACCACAGACTTTAAGTCCGTGGTAATGTCACATATATCTGATCCATCAATCAAAATGTTTAATATCTAAAGCTTATGAATGTCCGGATTAAACATAAGCTACAGCTGAAATGAAGGCTATAAATAGACACTCTTGTCCCATGACATTTTGAATCTTATCTCTCCACCACCCTAAGTGCACATACCCAGTACTTGATACTAGCTATAGCAAAAATGAGTAGACTGAGGGAAACAACAGCATTAGACTTAGTTTCACACTTCAAATCTATCCCCACATTAGTTTATATAGATTCTGCAGCTAATGGCCTATGGAGCTATAATTTACCTGTCATTTCCAGTGTATTTTCATTCTGTGGAAGAGGAAGGAAGGAGATGTATACAGTTGTATATTTACATGTTAAGCTGTCATTTTCAACTTCTCCCCAAGTTCCACCAGTGAGATTGAGCTCAAGCTTGCATGAAATGATCTTGAGATGGTCCTGACCATGTGTTGTTGTTTTTCAGGTGTGTCTTAAATCCAAGATGGCCACCCCTGCACACAACAGAACAGATCATAATCTTCACCATTGATGGAGCTCTGAAACCTCCAAAATTTATTAAATGTATTTAACGGTTGTCATATGTATCAATGGTCTATCATGTCAGACTGTTCTGTAAGTCACTGAATATTTTGTACTTCATTAATTACCAGCAAAAGTGTTGTTATTACATGTATATATCATTGATGCAGCAGAATTGATATTTGATATACAATGTACATTCAATTCTGACTTGTGTCTTTGTAGTTGGGTAGCTGATGATGTGGTTGCATTTTGTATTCTGTGTAACAACAAGTTTAACCAGCTCCGACGCAAACATCATTGTCGTCAGTGTGGACGAGTGTTGTGTGGCAAGTGCTGCAATGAAAAAGTGAGTCATATTTTTAAGGTTTGTGCTGGATAGCTAAAAGCTGAGAAAGTGTTATATGACCAAATGGAATTTGATTGTCTCAATTATTTTCATTCTTAATCATATGAAAAAAACTTGCTACTATTAATGTGTTGTTAAGAAAATGTACATATATGGACAAATTGCACCAACATTTATCATTATTTTTATGTCGAATTTTATCTCAAAACTATCCTGTTCATTAATATTTTTCTAAAGATTGGTATTAAATTTTTTTATTGAACACTGTCAGCTTTAACATCAAAAATATCTTGACATGGAATTTCTTTGTAAATGACATTTTTCTTTTTAAAGTCAACTAAATTGGAATAAGGAATTATGTCAAATTGGAAAAAGGGAGTTATGTCTTTATGTCTTGTAATGTTTTCTACTTTTCTGAGAAAAAGAGGATTTTTAATTTCCTTTTCCTATAACCAGTTTAGATAGTTCTTGCAATTAATTGTCTTTTATGGGCTACCGATCACATAAACTGGCATGTAAATTGTGTACACTTGACAGGTCCAGCTTCCACACATGGGAATTTCCCAACCAGAGCGAGTATGTGATTCCTGTCTACCTGTGGCAAATTTAGTCACTAAATCCAGATCAACATCATTGGTATGTGTAGTCTGTCACACATTCAGGTCATTTTTTGAAGGAATTGTTTTTGAATTTTCAATTTCATTTTCTATTTTTTCATTGTCCATCCATAAGCTCACCTGGCCCAAAGGGTCAAGTGAGGTTATGCATACCGCGGCCTCCGTCGTCCGTCATCCATCCCTCCGTCCTGTGTCTGTCAACTTTTCATTTAAACAACTTCTTCTGAAATACCGAAAGGCGTAGAGTTATCATATTTGGCTGGAAGGTTCCTTTGATGAGGCCCAACAAAGTTTGCAAAAAGAAATAATCTTGACCCTTATTCTAGGTCACAGAGGTCAAATGTGTTAAAACATTTAAACGACTTCTTCCAAAATACTGGAAGGCCTAGAATCATTATATATGGCTGGAAGGTTCCTTTGATAAAGCCCAACAAAGTTTGCGAAAAGAAATGACCCTGCCCTATATTCAACGTCACAGAGGTCAGATGTGTTAAAACATTTAAACGACTTCTTCCAAAATACCGGAAGGCCTAGAACCATTATATTTAGCTGGAAGGTTCCTTTGATGAAGCCCAACAAAGTTTGCAAAGAGAAATGACCTTGTCCCATATTCAAGGTCACAGAGGTCAAATGTGTTAAAACCTTTAAACGACTTCTTTCAAAATACTGGAAGGCCTAGAATCATTATATTTGGCTGGAAGGTTCCTTTGTTGAAGTTTCACAAAGTTTTCAAAAAAAAAAAACCTTGACCCATATTCAAGGTCACAGAGGTCAAATGTGTTAAAACGTTTAAATAATTTCTTCTGAAATATCGAAAAGCCTAGAATCAATATATTTGGCCAGTATGTTCCTTTTATGAAGTCCAAGAAAGTTTGTAAAAAGATATGACCTTGACCCATAGTCAAGGTCACAAGGGTCAAATGTGTTAAACATGTAACATATGCACAGATTTAGTACTGTTGGTCATAAAGATCCAGGTGAGCGATACAGGCCCTCTGGGCCTCTTGTTAGTTGTGCCTATAGATTATTATAAATGAGATTTATGAATCAGTGATTTTTGTGTCCATTATTGTAGTCATAAAAAAAGAACAAACTGCAGTATCTTTTCCAACTTCTGAGAAAATTTTTGTTTTATTTTCCAAATGGAATGTAGTGAACGGCTTCTGTTAAATTCATGTAAAAGAAACACTGTCAGAGGGTAGATTCTGAAAAGAAAATACCATGGAGGAGATAACTTTTTAAAAATCGAACACATAATTAGCATCATTTCATACTATTTTCTTAAGTAAGTCTAATATAAGTAAACAGGAAAATAAGTGATTTGATAAGTCTATATGGACACTATCCCAGGGGTTTTCATTTATTAAATGGATTTTTACTTCATTTTATATGAAAAAATGAATACAGAAGCAGGAACTCAAGTGTGATGTAGTATAATGGAAAGTTTGGATGGAAATCAGGATTATCATTTTTTTTTTTTTTCATTATTTTTTTTATTATTTTATCTGCCTGAAATTTTTCTGAAGATCTGGAAAACAAAAGTACAAGAATCAGGCCTTTTAATTATGTGTACTTCCTTGTTATCTGTTGACCATGTTTTCAGCAACACCAGATAAAGGCTGCTGAGGGTTTAGTTAAACAGCTGATAGAGCCTCATGGTTTATGCAGAGTAAGTAACTTTTAATGTTGGATATGTCTCAGAATTCAATCTTTATACTAAAGTAAGTCATCCATTTTGTAATTTTGATTAATCTCTAACACATACAAGCCAATGCACTTGATGTCTCCAGCATGAGTTACCATATGTCACCTCCCCAGCCCACATTCAGTGTGTAAATGAATTTTGATGTCTGTACAGTTTAACGTTTTGGTTAGTTTTTATAGATTGTGATATTGCCATTTCTTTAAATGAAAGAGAAACTGAAGAATAATTGGTTTCTTACTATTGTAAAACTTGACATTTCTACAGGTAGTGGAACTCGGAGGTTTACAGACTTTGGTGGCTCTAGGGAGGATTGATAATTATATACTCGCGGTAGGTACCATGATATGTCAGAAACACCCGTCTGTTTTATGTGGAAGTCACTTCAGTATAGTTACCTGTTTACCAGTTTTATCCTGCAATAAACCCTTAAGTCTGAGGTCAAGCCAGCCAGATTTTTTTGTTTTATGAGGAAAAAAGCTGCAGCTTATAGACTGGAAAATACGGTACAGTTAAGTAGAACTATAAACCGATGGCATTGTATTGTCCTGTGATAAGCTCACCTCTGACTTTTGTCAAAGAAAATGCGCTGGTTCCATTGGCAGAAGCAAACCATGTAATATACACACATAATGACATCTTTCCAAATGTCTTTGTTACAGATCACAGACCAGAGAGCATATTATAATTACAACTGACATCCCCCTTCATGTCCATACACACATCAATTATGGAGTTTCCATGGAATAATCATACTAAACTTCATACCATTTGGTTTTGGTACAAATGACATTTTCAGGTTCAAAGGTCAATGTCACTATTACTTTGAGTAGGCAATTGGTTTCCATACAATAAAATATTGGAACACTTTCAGTTGGTATTCATAGACATGGACAGTGGAAATTTAACAATAGAGCTAAACTGAAACATATCGGTGTTTCATCAGGATATAAGTATGTAGAAAAAATTGTTTGGTTACAGTATTGTTTGGTAAAACTTGTCTTATTTTAACATTGTCTCAAGTCTATATTTATGGTATTTCACTTACTTATTAACACTACCAAATTTTGACACCCTGGCGGATTAAGTCTATTTTGTTGTTGGATACCACAAGGCTCCACTATAACTGACCATGTCTGACCCCTATTTTCTGTGTACAGAAGTGTGTTATGAACGGCCTACACCAGTTGTCTATGCACCACCCTTTACATAAAATATTGGTGGAAATTGGTGTTGTCTGCTCAATCTGCAAGTAAGTGTTTCGCTTCTCATGGCATTAATGTCTGAAAGTTAATGAGGCAGCATCGTTTCATTAAAGGAATGATCTGATCAGACTGCTAATTACATCAAAACTTACTTCTAACCAATATGTTTTTAACACATCCTTGACAATAAATGCTAAAGATATTCTAGCATAAGAAAAGAAAACTTATAGACATTTTATTGACAAATTCTCTGCTTTGGTGTTTCCAGGAAAGAATGAAAAAGTGAACAAAATTACGCTTTGCAATGAAATGCGAGAGAAAACAATAAGCTATTCCCCGATTTTTTGTGAAAAAAGCATGCTTTTTGTTTCAGATTTAGGTAAAGACATGGCAATTTGAATCATAAAAAAAACCAGGCTCAGCAATACTGAACTATGAAACAACATATTTGAACTAGTCTCTCTCATGACTTGATAAGGATTATGATAACATGAACAAGAAATCCAGTTTCTCTGACAGTTGTACAAAAATAATGTTATTATATAGAAATCAAGAGTTGGACCTTCTCCCTCCTGAATAGGGAAAGTGTTGACTCTAAGATGTCATGCAGATGATGTTACTGCTAAAAGCAAAGTATACATGTGTTTCTCCTTCATGTGAGTGTAATGCAAAATGTGAGTGTACCCAAAAATGTGAGTGTATCACAAAGTGCTTCTTGTATCCAAGATGCAGAATATTCGATCAGGAATAGGCATATTGTAGGATAAATATGCTATGGATATCAAGATTTTTCTTTAAAAAGGATTACAGTTTAAGTAGTCTCTCTTTCAATGATACAAAAACTCTTGTGTCCAATATTACTGTTACCAGTACATCCTTTCTTTTTCAGTATATTGATGCGTTCCACGAGTGAAAATGAACAGATGAAGTTAGATGGCATTAGTGCTCTCATGATTTTCTGTAAATCACCAGATTTGAGGGCTAAGGGTAAGATTATATATTTATATCAAATCAAACTTAACTCACTCTAGACTTGTCTAACTCTACAAAACTAACTAATGAAAAGTTATGGCGTCACCTGCCCGACTAAATCATAAATATAAATTCTTCTTCATCTATTAAGATAGAAAGAATTTGAACAAATTTGGTCTGGGTCATTTTTAACTTTGTGTAAGCAGAAAGTATAGTCTCTATGAAGACAGAGGGATGGAACGCATTAAATTAGATAAAGATAGATTAGTGATTCTTTTTTTCTTTCCAATAAAGTACTTTTGGCTGTTGACCAGTTTGATCTGGAGCTTCTGTTTGTAGCCAGGAATCAGTTTTGTTTAGGTTAGGGGAATTGTTAACTAATAAAAGTCCAACTTTTTCTGTTTGGAAAAAAAATTTGTTTTATTTTGTGTGAATAAAGGTTCAAAGGCAATTTGGAGCACATTGAATGTATGGTGACTACTTTCAGTGACAAAATATACTGGAAACCGTCCTTTTTGTGGATTTGGTCGTCTCTCCACACAACGGTGACTGCATGGGGATCACCAGTAACCTACATGTTGCTACCTTTGTTATTTCAGTGTCAGTTACATTCACTCAAGATTTACTGTTTTAACAGTTGTAAAAGATGGTGTACTGGACCCTGTACTGAAGTTGTGTGCCCCTGGCAACAGTTACACCGTAGCACTCCTGGCGGTCAGTACACTGTCTATGATAGCGGAGAACCAGAACACCCATTCGAGTATCATGGGCAGTGAGCACAACGTTCTGTATAATATTTTGTGCCTCACAGCGTCCAGTGATGAACAGGTTAGTTTATCACCATGGTAACTGCTTAGTAATGAGCTAGCACTCAAAGAAAACCGGTACATTATTTTCTTTATTCTCTGATTACTACTTTGTCTACAATTTGTGAATTTTGTGTTAGCCTGGTAAAATATTCCCTCTTGAAGACAGATTCATGGAGAAAAGTTATGTGTTTGTAATACTAACCATTTTGTAGACAAGGGGGAAAATGGAAATTGAGTGCATAAAAGCATTTGATACGCTATACATACACTGGTCGTGATAGTATATCATTTTGCTTGATCACTGACCATTCTTCATGGTGACAAGAAGAATTTTGTGCTATACAGGATAAAACATGTCTACATCAGTAACACATCCAGCATGTTCTTTTCGTTGAAAATTTATTCTATGTGAGGAAGGAAGAAGTAGAAATGTAGTCACTTTAATGTTTTGTTTCTATATTTAGATGCAGGAAGTATCACTTAAAGTCCTGTCATTTCTGTCACTGGGCTCAAACTTTCACATACACAGGATAATACAGGTATGGAAGCCCATGAGGGCAACACATAACTTCTGGGCTCAATATTGGTCTTGCATGAAAAAAAATACTTTGAACATTTTTTGCATTTCTACCAAAATTGCATTTGATGTGGATAGTCTTATTATAGCCTTATAATCAGACACAGGTTTATCAAGAATAGAACCAATTTCATTGAAAGGTATGCTATTGCAGTAAAACAAACAGAAATGTTTATAAATAGGATGTGTTTATATTATTTTGTGGTGCTCAGCTGGTTTACTGATACAATGTAGCCACATTTGAACTTACATTGAACAGGAGGATTTTACCTCAGGAAGGAGTTTAATGAAAGTCATCAAAAGCCAACCCCATAATGACCAAGTGTTAGTTAATTGTGCTTGTCTTATTGGTAACCTAGCAACCAATGCAGAAGACCAGGTAGGTAATTTTGAGGAAAATAAGAAGTTCTGTTGTCTTTAGGAAAATAACTTTTGTAGAAACAACTCAGAATTTTACAGTAAAATTTTTCCCAACATATTCACACTCATTTTTTTATGCCCCCTACCAGTATAGGTCTGAGGAGGGGTGGGGGAGAAGTGTTGGCATATAGTGTTACCAATGTCTGTCTGATATCTCTGCAAATTCCTTAAGCTTCTGGTTTTTCTTTTATTCACGTCATCAATAGAAAAAGTCCTCAGAAAGTCACATGAAAATACCATGGACTTACACTGAAACTTTCAGAACTTCAGAACTTTTCAAACTGCAAATTTGATTTAAGAATTACAAAGTTAGGTTTATTTATCAAGATTTTTAAATATTGAACAATCCTTGTATTGTAGGGAGGCTTACAGGAGTTGATGAAATGTTTGTGTGAGGTGTTGAAATCAGACATCAAAAACAGAGAACTACTCGCACAACTGGCACGAGGAATCGCAAACTTCGCTAAATTTGAGCAAAATGCAGATAGTTTGGTAATTCCAAATGTAGTCTTCAAATTTATGTTGTTATCTGTTATGTATAATAATGATCTTGATTACACTTCAGATATAATGGGCTATATTAGGGATGTAAAGATATACCAGTATATATTAATACTCAAAAGTAATGTATTAGGGTACAAAAACAACTGTATTTCACAATATATATCACTTTTTTAGCATTTAATATGAATTTCTTAAAAATTCTTAATACCAATAAGTAAAAACTGCATCTAAACTTGAACTGGTTCTGCATGTTTTTTTCAGCTTAGACTCTGGCAAAGATGAAGCATTCTATCTTTCAACTTTGAAAGATGATATATTGCGATACATACCCGGTATTGTGATACAGTCTCGGTGCATCACAATATAGCCCTAGTTCATATTGATACATATTGTGATACAGTCTCGGTGCAGTCTCGGTGCATCACTATATAGCTCTAGTTTATATTGATACATATTGTGTTATAGTCTCGGTGCAGTCTCAGTGCATCACCCTATAGCCCTAGTTTATATTGATACATATTGTGATACAGTCTCAGTACATCACTATATAGCCCTAGTTTATATTGATACATATTGTGTTATAGTCTCGGTGCATCACTATATAACCCTAGTTTATATTGATACATATTGTGATACAGTCTCGGTGCAGTCTCAGTGCATCACTATATAGCCCTAGTTTATATTGATACATATTGTGACACTGTCTCAGTACATCACTATATAGCCCTAGTTTATATTGATACATATTGTGACACTGTCTCAGTACATCACTCTATAGCCCTAGTTTATATTGATACATATTGTGATACAGTCTCGGTGCAGTCTCGGTGCATCACTATATAGCCCTAGTTTATATTGATACATATTGTGATACAGTCTCGGTGCAGTCTCAGTGCATCACCCTATAGCCCTAGTTTATATTGATACATATTGTGACACTGTCTCAGTACATCACTCTATAGCCCTAGTTTATATTGATACATATTGTGACACTGTCTCAGTACATCACTCTATAGCCCTAGTTTATATTGATACATATTGTGACACTGTCTCAGTACATCACTATATAGCCCTAGTTTATATTGATACATATTGTGACACTGTCTCAGTACATCACTCTATAGCCCTAGTTTATATTGTATGATATAAATTGTTTGTTGGTGCTCTTTTTGTTGTATACCTGAGACATCATTACAAAAGTAACATTTCTCATGGCTTTCATATAATACATAATTCTTTAAGATGATGTCTTGTTTATTGTATTTTGTTTTATGTTTGTGGTTTGTCTGTAGCCATGAAAGCACAAATGTTTCTACCATGAACCCATGGTCAATGTCTGGAGGGGGTCAGTGGGTATGAAGCTATATGAGCCTGTCCACCTGTCCTTCTGTCTGTCTATCTGTCTGTGGATTGTCTTCTGAATAAAACCTTTCAAGCAATTTTGATGAAACATAGTTTACTTAATTTCGTTTTTCATTTTCATTCCAATTATTTTCCTTTGAGTTCTGTCCATTTTAGTCAGAAATATTCTTGCATGAAAATATGAAATCAGAATATAGGTCTAAACAGCAAACTTCTACTTCCAAAAGGATTAAACAAGCTAGTTTTAGAGGATGTAGACGATATATAATGTCTTCAGTTTTATATTTCTTTTGCAACAGATGAAGTACCTCACACTTATTGTGTTTAAATGTCTCAAATCAAGTCACCATGTTTCAAAAATGCATGGGATTAGAGTGACTCTACATTTGTTGTCTCACAGGCCCAAAACTACCACTGAGGAACTTACCAGGTAAGAATTTCTGAGTATGAAGTGTCTCCTTTTATCAAGTGTTCTCCTTTTATCAAGTTTTCTCCCTTGACAGCCAGTTTTCTACCATTGCATGTTTAATTCTTTTATTATCAAAACAATAAAATCTGAGATATCTCAATATTGCTTCTCCAACCTGGTAAAATTGATTAAATCAGAAATGACATCCTCTTGACTAAACTGGTCCAATACTTAGAAGGCAGTTGTCTTCCCTCAGCAGATTTATGTATGTCATCCTGTAAAAGACACCAAACACTCAGATAAGATATTAAATCTTTCTATCTCAGTATCTCAGTATCATATTGATGAACTTATATTTATTTATCAATCAACAACCTTGTAATCAGCACACTCATATCTGTTACTTTTCAGTAGAATCACAAGAGAAATTTATATGTTTGCAGTCATGATATGTTGTTATTTTTTGAAGGAATGGAGCGGATGCACTGCTGGAAGGCATTGCTAGACTGCCTGGTTTGACCCAGGCTGTACAAGCCTCCCTACTGGCTGATGCTCCTGAAAAATCTGCATGTATCCCGATGTCTAAAACTGGCCACTACTGACCAATACGATGAACAATGCT